>NC_065537.1:23730358-24079108 GCF_932294415.1 Quercus robur
CCGATGATCAACCCAACCAATCCACCCACCGATCAACAGATCCACCGTTTCAAACCCACCATCAACCGATCCCAACCCACCGATCCAAACCCAGCTCGCCGATCCACGATGAGAGATGAGAGAGAGGCCGTGTGAAGTTTCAGCGATGGAGATGGGTGAGGGTGAATCGGTTGAGATGGGTAAGGGTGAATCGGGTGAGAGAATTTCGGAGATGGAGATGGGTGAGAAATTTCAGAGATGGCGATGAAGCTTCAGAGATGGGAGAGCAAATAGAGAAACAGAGAAGGAAGAGAGAGGAGAGAATAGAAATAATGTGTTGATGAGAGAGAAATTTTGGGGAAAAACATCATAAAATATTCCTTTTTTTTTACAATATTGCTACAATGCAATTCTATGTTTAGAATTGCACTGTAGCAACATTGCAAAAAAATTTGCAATATTGTTGTTTACAATTCTTTGATGCAAGAGTTTTTGGGGCTGCAAATGTCAAATTCTCCTTACATTTGGCATTTGCATTCCCCAATGCTAATGCTCTTAAGAGCAATCCCAATGCATTAAAAATGCTAAATATTATTTTTTAACATTTTTAACACCTCAAATCATAAAAATATACTTACAATAAAGACGTTAAATACTAAATAATTTAGTATTTATCTACAATGAGCTACTATTGATAACAGCTCACGGTAGCATAATTGTTAAAAAAAAAAAGTATTTTTTTATTCTCACGTCACTTTCTTTCTCACACTCTCCAGGTCTCTTTTTCTTTTTCTCTCGTTGCCTCTCTATCCTCTCTGTCTCCCTTTTTCTCTATACTCTTTGTCTCCCTCTTTCTCACAGTGACGGCCTGCCACGCCGGAGCCACCGTGGATCGCACTTTTCAAGATCCCCTTAGCCCACCCTGTCTCCGCTTGCAGAATCCTCTCAGGCAAAACCATCAACAGATGGTTGCTGATACTCAACTCAATCAGCAAGCCTCCACAACGGGTAAAGAAGGTGAGGTTGTCCACCATGATTACGACGGCTGAGTTATTTTGTGGTTGTGGGTGTGGGTTGATCTGGTCTAGGTCGTAGAATCGAATCTGGGTTGTGGGTGGGTTTCGGCAGCCTTGAGTGGTTTTATGGTCGTGGGTGTGAGTTGATTGGGGTGGCTTTGGCTTATAGGTGTGGGTTGATTGATTTGGGGGTTGGTTGTTGTGGGTTGTGCCGTGGGTTGAGGCCGTGGGTTGCTGGGTGTGAAATCTTTCTCTGGTGTGCCACGGTTGATTGATTCGATGATTGGTTGTGGGTTTGTCGTGGGTGATGACATTGAGTGGATGGTGGATGTGGATGGTGGTGGCCAAGAGGGGAGGGGGGGGTGGTTGGATGTTTTTGCTTGGAGAAGAGAGAGACACAGAAAGAGAGAGAAAGAGATGTCTCATGAATAATAAAAAAGAATTATAAATAATAAATATATAATACTTTAATGAAGTGGTAAAAAAAAAAAAATCTTTGATGATGAGTGTGTTATAAAGTGAAATGTTAAAATAGTTAAAGTAATGTTTTGAGATACTAAATGTTATAGTTTTTTTACATATTTGATGTGAATGTTTTAGGATTTAGGTATTGCATAGGCAACAATTCACCTACTTTCTCTCACAAATTTTTTCACTTTTCACAATTTTAACTTTCACTTTTTATTTCTCTTCAATTTTTTCTTAACCTTTTTTAATCAATAGTTGAGATTGAAAGTTACTTTTTGCAACTATCAATCTCGACCATTCATAGTAATTACATTAGGTGTAATACCTCTATATCCATTCTAGAGTATCATGGTAATGAGAAGCATCTTATTTTGATGGTTGTAAAAATAGTCCATTGGATTTTGTCAACTAGAAATATCGAATGAATCAATTCTTTGAGCAAGCATATTTTGTGGATAACATAAAAATTGGGTATGCAAAGTTGAAGTTAAAAGAAGGAACACAAATGTTTTGGGAGGATCTTGAATATATGCACTTTATAAATTATGAATCTCCCATTGCTACCTAAAATATGAAAAAAAAAAAAATATATATATATATATATATAGTTGTGATGAATATTTGTCACCATACATTTGAACTCGTATCTACTCCAATCCTAGTGTGCTAATTTTCAAGATTGAAGTGATAGTATGAGGAAATTGAATAGCTAGCCAATTGCATGTTTTGAAGAAAATATGATGAATTCTTATCCCATTTCACATCCTTAATGCACTATTGAACAATCTACCTTTCGTCAAGACTTCAAAGAATTAAAGGGATTATCTAAAAAGCTCATGAAAGTGTTCAAGACTTGGTTGGTTAGGTGAAGAAAGTGAAAACTCAAACTGATGAGATTTTGGTAATGGAGAAATATCAAGTAACACTACCTAATAAAGCACAAGCACCAACAAGTGTTGCATTAACATGTATGCAACAAGATAAACCAATTGAAGAGTGGCAAGATAAAGAAAAGATTCCACAAGAGGATAAAATCTAATGTGAAAGTTGAAGTTGTTGAATATGCTAGTGATCAACTCTCCATAGTGCTCAAAGATCTACAACTTGGTGAAGTTGAAAGGATTGATAATATATTGTTTTCAATGGTTCAAGATGGGATTGTGCTTATTCCATACATTGATTTTGTAATTTCATAAGAGTTTGATGTGGTGTAATGCAAGATTTTTCTTTTCTATGTGCTCCTTAAGGTGATTCCAGACTTGAAATAAGTGTTACTTGTTAGTGTCTTAATCCTTCAATGCTTTAAAATTCAAGGTCAAGTTTTATCCAACAAGAGGAGAATGATGTAGGAAACGCAAGAAGATTTTATTTAGTATTATATATTTATGTTTGCTAGGAGTTTGTTTTTAGAAAAGAAAAAAGAGTTTTTATGAAAGAGATTCAATTATATATTTGTGAAAAATATATGCATTTAAATGCTGTTAAAGTTAGTTATATATAGCAGAAATGAATATTAAAAGTAAGAAAAAAAAAAAAAAAAAAAAAAAAAAAAAAAAAAAAAAAAAGAGACATTGGTATTTTCAATAAATCTTCATAACTCATTAGATTTTTTTTTTTTTTTTTTTTAATATCAAGGGGGGCGATTAAGTAAAATTGTATTTAACATAAAGAATTTATTATTAAAATAGAGGGGGAGGGGAAAAATCAAGGAGGCTTAGCCCAACCCATCGTTGCATATCATATATAATGAGCATGTGTTCAACTTTATGCTTTACTAATAACATTTTATTGTGTATTTGTTTGACTTTCCTTATAAAATAACAAAATTTTAATTTAAAAAAATTAAACAAATGGCATATCATAATTAAGGGATAATTAATGGAGCATAAAATAAAAAACAAAAAAGTGGGACAGACAGGTGATTTGTATTCTCACGTAATATATACTTAATTATGTTTGGGCAAAGAAGGTTATTTCTTTGATTGAGCTTTCGGCTAAGGCGTCAGTGTAGAATTAAAATATACAATGATTTAGTTGGACCATTTTATCTTGGAGGGAACATGCCAACTAGTTTTACATTCTAAGAATGTTCATAAGTCAGTTTATAAACATTGGAAACTTATACATACCTTAACTGCAGCTTCAACAAGATTTACATGTTCGATGGGCAATTTGATCCATACAGCTCTCTTCCCCTGCAAATTACATCCCAACTTCATAAAATTACAGGAGCAAAGCAACTTCATAAAATAAACCGATAAGATTAAAATAACATATACCTGTTGCCTCCAGTGTAACATTGAAGCTCTAAGCAAAGGAGAAAAGACCTCAGAATCCATAGGCTTCTCAATGTTCACTACAACTCCTCCATATAAATCATTTACAGAACTTAGTAGCTCGACTTGTTGAACTCTTTGTTGAGACATGACTTGTTTCTCTATTGATATGGAACTTGTTGAAATCGTCCTGCTTCTGACAAGGAAAATCTATCTCCTGAACAAATAACAAAAAAGAAAGGAATCATGCACCTAGTTGTGCTGAAGAGTTTATCCAGCAGTAAACAACTTATCGCAAACGTAGTTGAACAAATATTACCAAATATTGAAAACTATACATAGTCAATTGAAACCCGTTTTCCATGATAATAATAATGTTAGGCGTGTACCAAATCAACATTAATTTTCAATTTCCACTTAAAAGCGAAATAAGACTTTAATATTTGTCCATGATTACACGGTAAATAATGACTCTCACATTTTAAGTGCGCACCTACTACCTTTGTTTGTTTTGTTTTTTGTTTCACTCATTCTGTTGTAAAGAAATCCACATTTTTAGGTATTACACAATTAAGAATTATACACTAAGTATGGCATTCTAGACAGTATGACTCACCCTTCAAGGGTTTCTATCATGGTATTGTGCACATCAAATATGACTTTATACATTTGATTATGAAGTGACAAGGTGTTTCATATCTTGACTATTAAAGTAGAGGTAGCTTGTTTTGCCCGGCCTGTAGCTGTAGCCAATGGAGAAACAAGTTGAACTTAAGATCCACAACCTCTTACACGTTAACAATGTAACAACTTAATTTTTATTAAAATAAAAAAATATATTTTTAGGGGCATGAAATTGAAAGTATTCTATACATACATTGCAAGATATATTGCATAAACAAACAAAACATTGAATCTTTCTTAAAACAATGTGCATAAATAAATATCAAATTACATCTTTATTATTCATAAAAGATAAAAATAAAAACAAATTATATCTTTATTGACTCATTCTATTGTAAAGAAATCCACATTTTTAGGTATTACACAATTTAGAATTGTACACTAAGTTTGGCATTCTATACAGTATGACTAAACCTTCAAGGGTTTCTATCATGGTATTGTGCACATCAAATATGACTTTATACATTTGATTATGAAGTGACAAGGTGTTTCATATCTTGACTATTGAAGTAGAGGTAGATTGTTTTGCCAGAGTCTGTAGCTGTAGCCAATGGAGAAAAACCAGCATAGTTCTTTTCTGACTTTGATAAGCATATTTTGGCAACATAATTGAAGAGCTCTTGTTTTTGGTTAAAAGGTTGGGCCGCATAGTCCTCAATTGGCATCCACTAGAGAATTGGAAAAGAAAAAAATGAACAGAAGAAAACCATGTTACCATATTTCAGTAATTCTAGAAGACCCAATATGAATCCAAATTTCATGATTTTCCATTTACATTAATATTAAGTTATGCCGTGTCAAACCAAAATGGGAAAATAGGAGATAAGCCACTTTATTCCTGCTAAACCAAAGGTGTAATAAAGTAGACAGAGGGGGCAAGTTAATGTCTTCTGCCACCAAATGCACATGAATAGTAAGAATTTTCACCTTTAATGGTTTTTAATTAGCTCTAAATGTGTTTCAAGTTTAAATTGAAAAGGCATACTGCATCAAAGATACATGGATAAGAGGAGGTTTTTTCAAGAACAGGAGATGTGAAATAGTACATGCTAGTCAGGGCCATAAATGTAAAAGATTTCACTAAATATCTTTTGAATTAAGATTAAGCACAAATGGAGTCATCATAAAAGTACTAAAATCAGCTGTTACGGGTTGTTATTGGAAGGCAAAAAAGTAATTTTAGTGGAAAGTTCAAATTAGAACAAATAACAACTAACCACCTATGATTTATTGTGAAAATGTTGTGGATGTAATAGCTTTTTTATTTATATTTGCAAGTGAATTGTACTTTTACGATTTAGGTCTACCAATTTCATTTTATTAGGCTATTACTATTTTAATATGTGGAAGTAAGATTATTTTTGTAATAAGGCAATTAGGGTTTCTTACGCTAATTAAAACTAAGATTTGTACTCCTTTTAGAGATAGTTGATATTTTGATAAATGATAAAAAATAAAAATAAAAATGGCCATTGGTATTTATAGTCAGGTGCATGGTGGGAAATTGCCTCAAATTTCAATTATGACTTGGAAAGTCAATTAAGTTTCCTAGTTGAAGAAGAAAATTTTAATTTGGGTTTCCTTTGTGTGGAAGGAAAGATCATTTCTTGGTATGGAAGGAAAGTCTATTCATTGTTAAAGGAGTAATATGTTCCTAGTCTAAAAGGGAATAGGAAAAGAAGTCTTATAAATGAACCATACCACAAAGAATTTGATGGCTTTGGCCCAAGGCTCTTCCCTATGGGGAGAAGAAAAATAGAGCGTGAAATCGAGAGAGAAAAAAGGGTTTTTGGCTTCCCGCCTTAGAGGAGATAGCTAAGGAAGAGAGAGCAAAGAAAAATAAGAGAAATTTTTCTTTAGCTGTGAGATATACACAAGAAATATTGTATATTGATTTAATAATACTGAAACTGATTTGGAGTTTCTCCTATGTTTTTTTTTCCTTTAAGGAGAAATGGTTTTTTACGTAAATATTTATATTTTTATGTGCGATTGCTATTTTGAATTGATAATATTGATGGTAATATTATTTGGGACGTAACAATGGTATCAAAGCTTAGTTGATTTAGTGGATGACTTTTTGTGTGAATTAAGATGGAAGAGAATGGATTGCTTTGACTAGGTGGAGTTATCCTAAGAGAAAAGAAGACAGTTGAAGACAATCAATGGAATTTGAGTCAAGATGTAAATTGTTGGGAAATTGCCTGAAATTCCGTTTGTGACTTGAAAATTTAATTAGGTTTCCTAGTTGAAGAAGGAAAATTTAATTTGGGTTTCCTTTGTGTGGAAGGAAAAACTATTTCTTTGTGTGGGATGAAAGTTTATTTCTTATTAAACAAGTAATGTGTTCCTAGTCTAAGGGAGAATATGAAAAGTCTTATAAATAAATCATGCTACAAAAAATTGGATGGCTTTAGCTCAAGGGTCCTCCCTATGGGGAGAGGAAAAATAGAGCGTGAAATCAAGAGAGAAAAAAGGGATTTTTGGTTAGGAGTAACAAAGGAGGAGAGAGTAAAGAGTTCCCGCCTTCGAGAATATAGCAAAGGAAGATAAAACAAAGGGTTGTTGCCTTAGAGGAGATATAGCTAACGAGAAGAGAGCAAAGGGTTGCCACCTTTGAGGAGATAGCCAAGGAGGAGAGAGCAAAGTGTTGTTGCATTCGTAAAATACAAAGAGAACGTATGTGAGAGCAAAAAAATAAATCAAGAGAGATTCTTCTTTTACCATAAGACATATACAAGAAATATTGTAATTGATTTGATAATAATGAAATTGATTCAGAGTTTCTTCCGTTGTTTTTTTGCCTTCAAGGAGAAAGGATTTTTCAAGTAAATATTTTTATTTTTATGTGTGATTGCTATTTGAAATTGATAATATTAATGATAATATTATTCGGGACCAAACAATGCCAAATCCAATTCAATCCACCAACTCCTACGTCTTATTTCTTTATTTTCCTGACTATTCAATTGTTTTGGTTGTCCTAAGCATCGCCATCACCGCAGCCAATCCAAGACTAGAAGAAGAAAAGAAAACATTCCCTAGCTATGTTTCTCAACCCATCAATCCACAAATAACCCACACAGAACTAATTAAAATAAATAATAATAAAAACCATGTGCCAAAACCCACAAATTTCTGACCCACCATGACCTACATACAGATCCCGACTACAGTAACCCGAAACACGCCCCCACATAAAATCCTCTACACATACGTACATACCAGGACTAAAGCTTCGTTTTGTTGTTGCTAATCCACACGTGACCCGTAACCGGGTCTTTTAGTCATTAAAAAGAAAAAAAAAGTTTCAAGTTTATGGAACCGTGCACTAGAGAAAGCCCAGCCCGCAAATAACCAGTCTAAGTAAGGCCCATTACAAGGCTCAGGTTCTCTTCATAATTCCTATCTTTGGTGGACTCAAATTAATTTTTAGAGTTACCTTTAGCTTCTTTACGTTCATACCAAAAAAAGATAAAAATAAAAAGCCTACTCCCCACTCAGTCAGCCTATTAGACAAATCACTTATTAGCCACATCGTTAGTCAGAGCACAGCATCATTCAGCCAACAACTCAGGTTATTGTCTGAGACTTGTTATTTTAGGCTGCGTTTGAATTGACTTCAAATTGATTCTGGAAATGATTTTCGAAAAATGGGGGTGTTTGGCTATTACTTCAAATTCGGTCAAACTGAAAGCATTTCCAGTTGATCGAATTTGAGAGCCAAAACAACGGAAAATCTATTTTCACTTCAAAGTACTTCTGGCCTTGGAAGAGAGAGAGAGAGAGAGAGAGAGAGAGAGAGAGAGAGAGAGAGAGAGAGAGAGAGAGAGAGAGAGAGAGAGAGCGACATCACCGTCCGCCGACATCACCGGCTGGCACAGTAGCGCCGATCGCGATCTCCGTTTCGATCTTCGCACTATCGCGATCGCGATCGACGCATCGCGCAAACGCGTCGATCGCGATCGCGCGAAGTGCCGACCGCTCCGATCGCTATCTCGCCTTCGTTTGTCCGGATTTGATGATTTTTTTTTTCTGGGTTTTGTTTGTGTTTTGAGGAATAAATGATATTATATAATCGTTTGGTAACCAAGAAAATGTAAGAAAATGTGAGCAACAAGTAGAAAATGTGTTTTTCTATGGTATTTTCAAGAACACAACCAAACATTAGAAAATATTTTTCGAAACATTTTTTGAAATGCAACTAAACACATGAAAACATTTTCCTTTCCGAAAAATAGCATTTTTGGAAAATAGAATATTTTCTGAAAGTACTTTTACACTAACCAAACGCAGCCTTAGAGGCATTAGAGCATTCTCTTTTATCAAGGTATTAAAAATGCTAAATGTTATTTAGCATTCAGCTTCAGTGAGCCGTTAACGATTGTAAAAAAATAAAAAAGAGTATTTTTTTATTCTCACATTTCTTTCTTTCTCACTCTCTCCAGGTCTGTTTTTCTTTTTCTCTCTTTGCCGCTGTCCTCTCCGTCTCCCTCTTTCTCCATACTCTCCGTCTCCCTCTTTTTCACAGTGACGGTCTGCCTCGCCGGAGTCACCGTGTCTCAAGCGAAACCATCAACGGATGGTTGCTGATACTTAACTCACTCAGCAAGCCTCCACGACGGGAAAAGAAGGTGAGCTTGTCCACCACGATTACGACGGCTGAGTTATTTTGTGGTTTTGTGGTTGTGGGTGTGGGTTGATCTGGTCTGGGTCGTAGAATCGGATCTGGGTTGTGGGTGGGTTTCGGTAGCCTTAAGTGGTTTTATGGTCGTGGGTGTGGGTTGATTGATTTGGTGGTTGGTTGTTGTGGGTTGGGCCGTGTTGTTGCTAGGTGTGAAATCTTTCTCTGGTGTGCCATGGTTGATCGATTCGGTGATTGGTTGTGGGTTTGTTATGGGTGGTGGCTTGGGTGGTGACATTGAGTGGCTGGTGGCTGGTGGCTGGTGGTGGCCAAGAGGGGTGGGTTGTGTGTTTTTGCTTGGAGAAGAGAGACACAGAAAGAGAGAAAGAGATGTCTCATGAATAATAAAAAAGAATTATAAATATATAATATATAATATTTTAATGAAGTAGTAAAAAAAATAAAATTTTTGACTTGAGTGTGTTATACAGTGGAATGTTAAAATAATTAAAAGTAATGTTTTGAGATATTATATATTATATTTTTTGACATGCTTGATATGCATGCTACAATTTACCTATCTACTCTCGCAAAATGTTTTCACTTTTCACTATTTTAACTTTCACTTTCTAATTCTCTTCAATTTTTTCTTAATCTTTTTAATCAATAGTTGAGGTTGAAAATTACTTTTTGTAACTATCAATCTCAACCATTCATAGTAATTACATTAAGCGTAATACCTCTCAATCCATTTTAGAGTATCATGATAATATTAGAAACATCTTATTTTGATGGTTGTAAAAATAGTCCATTGGATTTTGTCAACTAGAAATATCGAATGAATCAATTCTTTAAGCAAGCAAATTTTGTGGATAACATAAAAATTGGGTATGCAAAGTTGAAGTTAAAGAAGGAACACAAATATTTTGGAAGGATCTCGAATATATGCACTTTATAAGTTATGAATCTCCCATTGCTACCTAAAATATAAAAAAAAAAAAAAAAAAAAAAGGCTTTGTGATGAATATTTGTCACCATACTTTCAAACTCCGTATCTACCCCAATCCTAGTGTGCTAATTTTCAAGATTGAAGTGATAGTATGAGGAAATTGAATAGCTAGCCAACTACATGTTTGTCACCATACTTTCAAACTCCATATCTACCCCAATCCTAGTGTGCTAATTTTCAAGATTGAAGTGATAGTACGAGGAAATTGAATAGCTAGCCAACTACATGTTTTGAAGAAAATATGATGAAGTCTTATCCCATTTCACGTCCTTAATGCACTATTGAACAATCTACCTTTCGCCAGGACTTCAAAGAATTAAAGGGATTATCTGAAAAACTCATGAAAGTGTTCAAGACTTGGTTGGTTAGGTGAAGAAAGTGAAAACTCAAACTGATGAGATTTTGGTAATGGAGAAACATCAAGTAACACTAGCTAATAAAGCACAAGCACCAACAAGTGTTGCATTAACATGTATGCAACAAGAGGAACCTATTGAAGAGTGCAGGATAAAGAAAAGATTCCACAAGAGAATAAAATCTAATGTGAAAGTTGAAGTTGTTGAATATGCTAGTGATTAGCTCTCCATAGTGCTCGAAGATCTACAACTTGGTGAAGTTGAAGGGGTAGATAATATATTGTTTTCAAGGGTTGATAATATATTGTTGTAATGCAAGATTTTTCTATTTTTTGTGCTCCTTAAGATGATTCCAGACTTGAAATAAGTGTTATTTGTTAGTGTCCTAATCCTTCAATGCTTTAAAATTCAAGGTCGAGTTTTATCCAATCAGAGAAGAATGATGTGGGAAACGCAAGAAGATTTTATTTAGTATTCTACATTTATGTTTGCAAGGAGTTTCTTTTAGAAAAGAAAAAAGAGTTTTTATTAAATAGATTCAATTATATATTTGTGAAAAATATATGCATTTAAATGCTGTTAAAGTCAGTTATATATAGCAGAAAAAAAAAAGAATTTTAAAAGAAAAAAAAAAAAAAAAGGAAGAGACATTGGTATTTTCAATAAATCTACATAATTTAGTAGGTTTTTTTTTTTTTTTTTTTTTAAATATCAAAGGGGGCGATTAAGTGAAATTGTATTTAACATAAAGAATTTATTATTAAAATAGAGGGGGAGGGGAAAAATCAAGGAGGCATGGCCCAGCCCATCATTGCATATCATATATAACGAACATGTATTCAAATTTATGCTTTACTAATCACATTTTATTGTGTATTTGTTTGACTTTCTTTATAAAATAACAAAAGTTTAATTTTTTAAAAAAAAATGGCATATCATAATTAATAGAGTATAAAATGAAAAACAAAAAAGTTGGACAGACAAATGATTTGTATTCTCATGTAATATATACTTAATTATATTTGGGCAAAGAAGGTTATTTCTTTGATTGAGCTTTCGGCTAAGGTGTCAATGTAGAATTAATTTAAAATATACAATGATTTAGTTGGACCATTGTATCTTGGAGGGAAACATGCCAACTAGTTTTACATTTTAAGAATGTTCATAAGTCAGTTTATAAACATTGGAAACTTATACTTACCTTAACTGCAGCTTCAACAAGATTTACATGTTCGATGGGCAATTTGATCCATACAGCTCTGTTCCGCTGCAAATTACATCCCAACTTCATAAAATTACAGGAGCAGAGCAACTACATAAAATAAACCGATAATATTAAAATAATATATACCTGTTGCCTCCAGTGTGACATTGAAGCTCTAAGCAAAGGAGAAAAGACCTCAGAATCCATAGGTTTCTCAATGTTCACTACAACTCCTCCATATAAATCAGTTACAGAACTTAGTAGCTCGACTTGTTGAACTCTTTGTTGAGACATGACTTGTTTCTCTATTGATATGGAACTTGTTGAAATCGTCCTGTTTCTGACCAGGAATGAAAATCTATCTCCTAAACAAATAACAAAAAAGAAAGGAATCATGCACCTAGTTGTGCTGAAGAGTTCATCCAGCAGTAAACAACTTATCGCAAACATAGTTGAACAAATATTACCAAATATTGAAAACAATACATGGTCAATTGAAACCCGTTTTACATAATAATAATAATGTTAGGCGTGTACCAAATCAACGTTAATTTTCAATTTCCTCTTAATAGCGGAATAAGACTTTAATATTTGTTCATGATTACACGGTAAATAATGACTCTCACATTTTAAGTGGGCACCTACCACCTTTGTTTGTTTTGTTTTTTGTTTTTTGTTTTTTTCTTCTGTTATGTGGGCACCTACTATTATTACACTATTTGTGTTACTATTATACATGTGAAAAAACAAAATAAAATAAAATAAAAAATAAGAAGAAGAAGAAGAAGAAGAAAAAAAAAGGGTGTGGCCATGGGTTTTGTGGGTTGCAGATGGGTGTGGCCATGGGTCTCAGGTGCGTTTGGAATGGGTCACAGAGGGTTCACGGTGGTTGAGGTTTTGTGGGTTTTTTTTTGCCACCGGTGGTGGTGGCTGGCAGTAGCTAGTTGCAGGTTGCTGGGGTTGGTGGCAGAGACTCTTCTTTGCCGAGTTTGGTTGCAAGTTGCTGAGTTGGTTGCTACCCACTAGATGTGGTTTTTTTTTTTTTTTTTGGGTTGGTGGTTCTGATTTGCAGGATGTGGTTTTTGGTGGTTTTGGCAGGATGTTGGAAATAAATAATAAAGAAAGATTAAAAAAATAATATTTTAATAAAATGGTAAAATAATAGAGTTTTTGGATATTGGGTGTATTGTAAAATGGTATGGTATAATTGATAAAGTAGTTTTTTAAGATGATAAAATAGGATATGATGACAAAACCGGTTGGAGATGCTCTTAGTCTGCTGTTTAAACTCAAGTTGGTCAATCACGTGCATGTCATGTGTAAATAAAAAGCTTCAATTACATTTTGCAAAAGAGAGAAAAAGAGAAGCCAGTGATGTTTGTTTCGATTATCATATCAATCCACTACTAACCCAATTCAATACCTGATTATCCCTACTCTCACAAATACAATTCTACAGATTGATTACCAAACTCCCTCTCTCAACTTATTTACAAGTAATTTTTTTTAAAGGATAAAAAAATAGAGTTTTGACGCTTTGCAGCCTATAATGGACATACTAAACCAGGTTCACTAGTTCAGGCTTTAGTCGGAGGAGAAAGACGATTTCTTAACTAAGCTGCTGCATCATTAGAGTTCAAGCTCGGCCACTAAGAAAAACTGATCTCACCGTTCATGGCTTCGATGTTTCGTTACCTCTCTTTATCGCTTTAGATGCTGTTTGTTTTGCCAAGAAAATGAAAGAAAAAGGGAGAGAAAAAAACAAAAAGTCTAGATCAGTGATGGGTTCAACCAGCAGTGAATGTCAAACGAACTAAGCAGTTGGCAACACAAAGCCTAGATTGGCAATGAGAGCACGAATTTTGATGATACCGCAGCTCAGTTGAAAGATCCTCTCTCCTTTAGTGAATGCCTGAACTAGTGAACCTAATTTCTCTTTTTCTCTCTTTTGCTCAATAACAGCAACATTAAAGTCTCAAACTTTCTTCTTTTGGCTAAAAAATAAAAACCCACTAATAAAAACCCTTATTTGCTAAATTTCCCTTCAACCAATTTTGATCTAGTTACATACTAGGCTCTATATAAAAAGGACCAAGCTACACACTAAAAAACCACAATCCATCCCTCTCTCACCCCCTTATTCTAAAACACTTTGCTACCATATCTCTAAACATCTCCATATCTTTCTTCATCTCTCTTACAAAATCCATCTTCTTAGATAACACCTATTACACACACTACTACCCATCTCTCCCACACTTTAATATTCTGAAACCTCATCATTTTGCTGAACAAAAGCACATCTCCATCTCTTTCTCTATTGCTTTTACAATACCTCTCTTCTTAGAAAGCAACATAACCCATGACATAACACAAAAAACCACTCTAGTAGTATATATAAGCTCATGTATTTACTATATTTAACCTTCATATTATTTATCTCATACTTCCATATATTTAACAAATACATTCCTCATAAACTATCTATACATATTTCTCACATATATTTCTAATCTATCTTACAAACACCATATCTCACAAAACACACACACACACACACACACACACACACATATATATATATATATATATATTTCTTACTATCTCCACATATCTTAAAAGATGCCAAACACTCTTCCAAGAACATATTATAAAAGCCATTCTCATGAAAGACATATGAACATCAATACTAAGGATTTTCTCTTAAAAGGCACAAAGACTTCATATTAAAGTCATTCTCATTGAAGACATACATTTCTAATACTTAAAACTATTCTTATGTAAGGCACAAACTTATAAAACTAAAAGTCCTTCTTATGGAAGGCAATATCACTCATACTTGACTGAAAACTAAAAGAGCATTACATGGAGAAAATCATTTAAGTGCATGATAAAGTGGATAAACTTAACCAACCTATGCACACAGCTAGACATATTCTCTCTCCCTCCAGCTGCACCCATTTTTCCTCTTCAATCATGAAGTCACCATGAAAGAATTCATAAGATCATATTGTACCGCTGGACTCATTTTCTCATGTTGCCGAAATGTTAAGTCCATTGACGTTATACGACTGGAGCTACAAAACTATGAAGATAAGTCATTATATTTTCATCTTCAAATTTATATTATTAAGTATATTTTATTTATTATCATTATACCACTCGACTAATGTCATTATATCGCTGAAATGTTATCAGCTTACTAATGCTATACGGCCGGAGCCACAAATCATATAAGAAATAAAGTGATATTATACCGTTGGAGTTAGAAACATAAGAAATAAGTCAATGTTTTCTCCATCTTTGAAATTATATTATTAAGTTTAACCCATTATTATTGTACCGTTGGATACAAGTTACTTTAATATTATCTCACTATTTAATAAACATGATTTCACTAATACTTCATTAATGAACATACATATTAATAAATCGATTTACCACCATTGCACATATATTATTTGGACATGAACCACCACTAGACACATATTTTTTGGAAATGAACTACCATTGGACATATATTATTTGGATATGGACCATTGCTAGACATACCTTATTATGTTGAACATGAACCATTAACTGCAGCTGGATATGGACTATTGGACTCATCTCATTATTGGAAATTTGATACCTAATTCATTATTTTCTAATGTTGGACATCACTTAATATACATAATAATAATGTATCAACTCACCATTTAATCAAAGCTATCATGCTAAGCATATTATTTATTTATTTATTTCAACCATTATCATGATTATAAGACTTTGGGCTTTATCTATTTTGTAGGCTTAAAAATACATCAGAAGCCATTGGTCTATACAGCCCAATGTCGAGTTCCGGGTTGAACTCCCCAAAACAAATCCGAGCTTAGCAAAGTCACACTTCCAGCAGAAGACACGTGGCTACACGCAAAAAAACCGCCCCCAACAAATGGTATTGGATATTTTTATAGCTCACAGTGAATGGAATGTAGTTTCATAGTTATTTTTGGAAGCTTGGTACTAAACTATTCCTATCATTCTTGTCATGTGGTTAATGAAATTTTTTTTGCATAAATTAAATGGAAATTCCCAAATTATAACATGTTTTATAAAATGTTTATTATCACGAAGCTTGCATTTCCCCCACCCCTATTAGTTATGCTGCTTATTAGGTTCTGTTTCATTCTATTATTTTATAAACTTTTCAAAGTAGCCAAAATCTTTTAAAACAGATTTTTGGTGGCTAACAATAATTAGACTAACTACTGATGGAGGCTGAACTTTTATGATAGCGATATTAGACGATTTACATCTTGGAGTAGACTTGACTCATACTTTTGTATATTATAATAGTTGTAACTTTATTCCCACTGATGGGACAAGCTGATGATATGCAATTATTTATTCAGACCTCCATTTTTTTGTGGCCAATGGTCCTTGTAATTATTGTATAGAGTTCTTACTTACTTTGGGAGTATATTTAATGGATTTATTATGATAATTCTTGATTTTAGTACTTGATATAATTTATTTGGATTGAATTGTCAAAAAGGGGGAAAACAAATATCTACAGGTACTTTTCAGATGTCTTTCTCATGCTTTGGACTCTTTTGGGTTTAAGGTGCGACAAAAGGTCTCTTCATAATCAATCTCATACTCCTGTGTAAAACCTTTTGCAAGAGGCCAAGCTTTGTAGCACTAAATGGAGCCATCAGATCAAGTCTTGGTCTTGTAGATCCACTTACAATTAACCAAAGACTTCCAAGGGGGGAGAGTCACCAAATCCCAAGTATGGTTTTTGGATAATGCATTAAGTTCCTCTTTCATTGCAATTTGTCATAAAGGATCAATAGAGGCCTTACAATAGGTGTGAGACTTGTGTAGAGTAACAAAGGCAATGTAACAATGATAGTCAAGTAAATGTGCAAAAATAAATCTTACCCAAGTTAAGTGACGAAGTGGAATGTATTGTGCAAGATCTTCAAGTGGAGCAAGAGTAGAAGACCCAGGCTCAAAGTTGGGTAGCTTGTCTTCAACCTATTCATCTTTCACATGTTCATTAGAGAGTGATCTAGGAGAGGCATCAAAAATATCTGATGGTTAGACAAAGAATTCTATTGGAGGATTAAGAGCAATTATAGAAGGAATATTTGGCTCATCTAAAAAAAGATTTAAGATAGGGGAGTAGATAAGGAGGCACGAAAGTAAGAGAGCTCGAAAAAGTCGCAATGTTCCCAAAAGACAACATTGCGAGAGATACGAAGACGGTGAGAGACAGGATCATAACACCGATGTCCCTTTTGAGTTGCACCATAACCAAGAAAACAGCAAAGCCTAGATTGAGGCTCAAATCTATTATGCTCATGTGACTGAAGAAAAATGAAACAGGCAGAACTAAAGGAGCGAAGGTGCTAATATTCTAGAGGTGACCTAAAGAAGCACTCATATGGAGTTTGATTTTGGATGACAAGACTAGGAATGTGATTAATAGCATGAACAACATAAAAAGCGGCTTCATCCCAAAAAGGAGTAAGAACTTTGGCAGAGAGGAGGAGAGGACGAATAATGTCAAGAATATGACGAAATTTTCATTTGGATCTACCATTTTGCTGAGAGGTACCTAGACAAGTTAGTTGATGAATAGTGCTATAAGAATGCAAAATAGCTTGGAAAGCATATTGAGTGTTTTCAAGAGCATTATCGGTTCAAAAAATTTTGATGCGTTTGGAAAATTGAGTTTCAACCATTTTTGCAAAGTTACAATATACTTGTAACAATTCAGAACAAGGTTTCACATGAAAAACTCAGATATAGTGAGAATAATCATCAACAAAGAACAAAATATCAAGATCCACCAATACTAGAGATAGAGGAAGGCCCCTAGACATCAGAATGAATTAAGTCAAAGATATTAGTAGACATTGATTTAGTAGTATTGAAAAAGCAAAGCTGGTTGTTTTCCTAACTAACATGAAACACAATCAAAATTTTCTTTGGACACTGAATTTAACAAACCTCTAGAAGCCAAGTGTTGTACCCAAGAAGAAGATGTGTGACCAAGTCACGCATACCAAAGTGCAAGGGAAGAAATAGAAGAAACTGCAGCAGCAACAAATGCAGGAGCAACATGTGGAAGACGAAGATTGACCACGGAAAACATACGCCCAACTCTAAGACTGGTCTCAATCTCCTGTCCCGTCCTCGGATCCTACACAGTACACCCAGAATAATCAAAGGTAATGTGATAACCTAACTCAGTTAATTGTCCCATAGAAAATAAATTGTAAGAAATTTTGGTAACATTAAAGAACCCAAGAATCGAGAGTTTGGAGGTCGAGATAGAACCTATATTATTAACAAACATTGTGAAATCATTTGTTGTGCAAATATTAAGGGGGTGTGGTGCAAGTTCAAGTTGAGAAAATAAGGACAAGTGAAGTGTCATGTGATTGCAACAAGCAGAATCCACATACCAAGAGGGAGGAGACATAACAAATAAAACTTAGAGAGAAGAGGAAAAAGATGTGTTACCAACCATACGAATGGTATTAGTGATGATGTTTTAAAGGTCAACTATGAAAATGGTGATAGTGGATCCAGAAGACTTCGTGGAGATGGCAGCCATTGGTTGGGTACTCTTAGTGTTAGCAATGTTAGTAGTGGAAATGGAAACAACTGATTTGTTGTGATGATAGCAAGTCTCAATATTATGGCCAACACGTTTGCAAAAACGTGTGTTGGATTGTCAATAACGATTGTTGCAGTAAGAAGAAGACCTATTCTCGTTCTTCATTTAGAAGCAAAATATGCAAAAATGGACTGCAAAAATGAAATCTATGCAAAAAATTGAGTAAGGAGCACCTAGACTTCAAAAAGTGACCTCCGACAGAAAGTCCACGGTTAACCATCAGAGAAGTCAACATTCAGCACCAACAAAGTCAATGCTGGTCAAGTCAACATCGACTGGTCAACGCTGACGTAAACAGATGACAACAGCAAGGCCTGGCGATGATGTAAGTAGATGACGTCAGGATGATGTGAGCAGGAATCTAGAAGATGACGTTAGCTAGGGTTGATGTGGCACATATGATGTTAAAGATGATGTCAGTAGGGATCAAGTGTAGGTGCGTATGGCGCGTGGGCATGTGATCACGATGCAGAATCTTTTGGAGGCGTGTGGGGGCATGTGAAGGCTCCAAAGACAACAAGATTTCCATGGTTCAGTAGATCGACAGAACTCAATCACAGTGATACTTGCAAAAGTGCAATCAAAGTAAGATTCTTGGCGGCAATGATTTTTGGTAGTGGTCTTCTAGGTGTGAGTCTCCTCAACGATGGTGGTTGCAAGTCCCGAACCAGAGACAAATATTGAGATGCGTAAGAAGTTCAACGGCGAATGGCTACAGCAACAGTTGTGATGGCAGAAGCAACTATGAGTCTGGAGTAACACCAAAAAGAGATAAGACTACTAAGAAAAAGGCAGAGCAATGACTCTGATACCATGTTAGAAATATTGAATGAATGTATTATATTTCTCAAGTAATAAAATATACATGAGTGACTTTATATAGGAGGCAAAGTGTGAAGTACAAGTATGTGTGCTATACAAGTAAACAAGGTGAACTTAAGGTCCACAGCCTATTACACGTTAACAATGTGACAACTTATTTTTTATTAAAATAAAAAAATGTATTTTTAGGGACATAAAATTGAATGTATTCTATACATACATTGCAAGACATATCGCATAAACAAACAAAACATTGAATCTTTCTTAAAACAATGTGCATAAATAAATATCAAATTACATCTTTATTATTCATAAAAGATAAAAATAAAAACAAATTATATCTTTATTGACTCATTCTTGTAAAGAAATCCACATTTTTAGGTATTACACAATTAAGAATTGTACACTAAGTATGACATTCTATAAAGTATGACTAACCCTTCAAGGGTTTCTATCATGGTATTGTGCACATCAAATACGACTTTATACATTTGATTATGAAGTGACAAGGTGTTTCATATCTTGACTATTGAAGTAGAGGTAGCTTGTTTTGCTAGAGCTTGTAGCTGTAGCCAATGGATAAACAAGGTGAACTTAAGATCCATAGCCTATTACACTAGGGATGGCAATTTTTGCCCGACCCGCGGGTATCCAGCCTGGCCCGACCCTAATGGGCCGAGTTTTACCTAGTCCGATTAGGAATAGGGCCAGGTATGAGTTTTTTTAAAAAAACTCGAAGCGGGTCTGGGTCGGGTCCTAGTTTTATCAAAAACATCCAAAACCCGACCCGAAACTCGATCCGGATATAACCCGATTAAAATTACAAAAAAAAGCCCACATATATATATATTTATTTATTTATATAGAGCTATAACTAACCCTAGCCCCTCATTTGTTTAGCAGCAGCTCACGTCTCCCTCACAGCACCTCACGCCTCCCTCACAGCACCTCACCCTTCCAGAAGCACACTTAAGCTCTCATTCTCACCTCATCCATCCTCACAGTCATAGCCGCCGCCTCCCTCAAGCCATCAGTATCACAGTCTCACGGTCTCACCCACCGCATGGTCTCAAGCACTCACTCTCACCCACCCTCACGGCCTCACTCTTACTCAGCCACTCCTCCTCCATGCGTTTCCATGTCCACCCCGTTGTCGATGCTAAGCCAACATTCCTCCCTCTCTGATCTGTCACCGCTCACCGTATGATCGTGAGAGTGAAATTTCCTAGATTTGCCAAGCCAACGTTCACCTCTCTGGGTTCGTTCCCCAAATATTTTTTTTTGGGTTAATTTCCTAATTCTTATATGATTTCTGGTATTGGGTTGGGTTGTATTGTTTTTGGTTTGATAATTGATAAATTCTGTAATTTTTTTTTTTTTTTTTTTGGGTGATTTGTGATGTGGAGTGTGGAAAATGAAAGCATGGGTCTTATGATATGTTTCTAGCTTACCATGCATTAATGAAAATGGCTTGGCTATGATTTGTAATTTTGTGATTTCTGATGTGAAGCCTGGAATTTTTTTTTTTTTTTTTTTTTTTTAATTTTAATTAGGTCAAGGTTTAGGGCCTTTAAATTGGGCCCTGAAGGGGGACCGCTGGACAGGGCCCAGCTGGGGCGGGTCTGGGCTCTGGAAAAAAACCCGATTAGTAAACGGACCAGGTCTAGGCCGTGGGTCTTGGCCCGCGGGTCAGGTCCGGGAATGTAAAAACCCGACTCGAACCCGACCCATTGCCATTCCTATATTACACGTTAACAATGTGAAAACTTAATTTTTATCAAAATAAAAATTTGTATTTTTAGGGACATAAAATTGAATGTATTCTATACATTCATTAAAAGATATATCGCATAAACAAACAAAACATTGAATCTTTCTTAAAACAATGTGCATAAATAAATATCAAATTACATCTTTATTATTCATAAAAGATAAAAATAAAAACAAATTATATCTTTATTGACTCATTTTGTTGTAAAGAAATCCACATTTTAGGTATTACACAATTAAGAATTGTACACTAAGTATGACATTCTATACAGTATGACTAAACCTTCAAGGGTTTCTATCATGGTATTGTGCACATCAAATATGACTTTATACATTTGATTATGAAGTGACAAGGTGTTTCATCTCTTGACTATTGAAGTAGAGGTAGCTTGTTTCGCCAGAGTCTGTAGCTGTAGCCAATGGAGAAAAACCAGCATAGTTCTTTTCTGACTTTGATAAGCATATTTTGGCAACATAATTGAAGAGCTCTTGTTTTTGGTTAAAAGGTTGGGCCGCATAGTCCTCAATTGGCATCCACTAGAGAATTGGAAAAGAAAAAAACGAACAGAAGAAAACCATGTTACCATAATTCAGTAATTCTAGAAGACCCAATATGAATCCAAATTTCATGATTTTCCATTTACATTAATATTAAGTTATGCCATGTCAAACCAAAATGGGAAAATAGGAGATAAACCACTTTATTCCTGCTAAACCAAAGGTGCAATAAAGTAGACAGAGGAGGCAAGTTAACGTCTTCTGCCACCAAATGCACATGAATAGTAAGAATTTTCACCTTTAATGGTTTTTAATTGGCTCTAAATGTGTTTCAAGTTTAAATTGAAAAGGCATATTGCATCAAAGATACATGGATAACAGGAGGTTTTTTCAAGAACTGGAGATGTGAAATAGTTCATGCTAGTCAGGGCTATAAATGTAAAAGATTTCACAAAATATCTTTTGAATTAAGATTAAGCACAAATGGAGTCATCATAAAAGTACTAAATCCAACTCGCCGGCCTTGTTTAAGAAGCTTCCAATAGGACTTATATCAACTAGAACCTGTCTAGGCACATGCTGGAAAGAACACATTATTCTGATGCTCTAATACTGACACAAACCTTGTTGACACAATTGATTTTCCTAATGTAAATTATTTTCTTTTGTCAAATACGAACATGAATTAGATTGGATATTATGGTGTTGCATCTGGCTACGATTTTGAAAACTTATTTCAAAGAGTAAACAAGAAGCTAGTATGAATGACAAAATTTAGAAAATTGTTTCTTATTTCCACAGTGAAGCTTGTCCAATATCGTTTTTAAGCAAAACTAATCCAATTTGATTCTTAAATCCCTAATCCAAGTTTGTGAAAAGTATAACAGCATTTGTGGTATTATTGCATTCAAAAAGTACCTGTGCTGCTTCAATCTCTAAATTTTGCTTCTCAATGTGGAAGGTACGCGGTTTTAACATGCAAATAAAGAGCAAATCTGATTTGCCAAAGAATGACTTGTGGCTTTGCCTATATTGTGTGAGAGGGAGATATAAGAATGAAACCAAAAGTAAAAGGAGATTGAGGAACATGCAAATTATATTGAAAGCAATCAATTTAATAAGGCGATTTTCTTACCTGAATGCTAAAACTTCTACAAACTCTGTGTCAATCTAAAACAAAATAAAAGCAACGCTTTTAGATTTACATTGTCATGTGTAAACCTACATGTATGTAAATATCACACTCATATGAATCCACAAATAATGTTTTTATTACTTACTCCTGTCTCTTCTTTGACTTCCCTAACTGCAGCTGTACAAATATCCTCACCCTATGTATGGAAAATTATCAAAGGTCAGCATTTCCAAAAATTTTCTAAAGAATGGCACTCAAGGTATACTCACTTCATCAACAACCCCAGTAGGAAGCTTCCACACGCCTGTTCCTTTGAAATATCCACTATTCTCCTGAACTACAAGTACCTACAATAGATAAATTCAATTTTTGTAATCAGATATATTGAAACATCACAGCAAGCTCATATTTAATTTTTGGTGTTAAAGAATTGGGATAGGCAAGTCAAAGACACTGGAGCAAGTTGTTTTGCATAAAAGAAACAGCTACATGAAGTATAAACAAAGCATCTTATAAATTATAAGAAGTTCAAACCCAGATAATATGATACCCCAGATTTTCTGGATTGGTATTGGACTGAATATAATTGTGGGTTGCTTGAGTCTCACATTGGGCACGTATTAAGTTGATTACGAGCAGTCCAATTTTAAACTTGTCAAGTCCTTTTAAGATGTACTATAGAAGTGACTAACACTTTCCTTTGGTTGTGAAAAATGAAGCCAATCATTTGATCCATGTTGTATTCTTTTCTAATTAAAACTATCATTATTACTGTTTGACATTTCAAATCATATATATATATATATATATGTGTGTGTGTATATATATAATAATTGTTGGAAAAACAAGAGCAAAACCACAATTCCTAAATCAGTGCCTCTTCCTTGACGTAATGGTAAGGGAAAGCCAGAAATTAATCCAAAAGACATACCTCTCTCTTACTATTCATAACAAAAGCACCAACACCCACTCGATGTGAAGCATTTGCAGGAATAGTATTCGCAGTTTTAGGAAGCCAACATACAAGCATTAAATAATCTGGTTCGGCATGGTGATACCGAAATCCTTCCTATAACATGAGCAAATAAGATTATGAAGCATGATTTAGAAAGACTATACACCTATTTTTGGTGCATGTTAATACAAAATTAATAAGTAGATGGTTAAATTTCTTATGTTATACCAATTATTTAGTTTAAATTGGAATACAAAATATAAAGGTGTAATAGCTAAGAGGGGGAGAAAAAGATTTTTTATTTAGTATTATTTATATGAAAAAAATCATATGTGACAGGTTGTTATAGGTTGTTATTGGAGGGCAGAAAAGTAATTAAGTGAAAAGTTTAAATTAGAACAAATAACAACTAACCACTTATAATTTATTGTGAAAATATTGTGGATGTAGCACCTCTTTTATTTATATTTGCAAGTGAATTGTACTTTTATGATTTAGGTCTACCAGTTTCATTTTATTAGGCTATTACTATTTTAATATTTGGAAGTAAGATTATTTTTGTAATAAGGCAATTAGGGTTTCTTACACTAATTAAAACTAGGATTTGCACTCCTTTCAGAAATAGTTGATATTTTGATGAATGATAAAAAAAAAAAAAAAAATGGCCATTGGTATTTATAGTCAGGTGCATGTTGGGAAATTGCCTCAAATTTCAATTATGACTTGGAAAGTCAATTAAGTTTCCTAGTTGATGAAGAAAATTTTAATTTGGGTTTCCTTTGTGTGGAAGGAAAGACCATTTCTTGGTATGAAAGGAAAGTCTATTCATTGTTAAAGGAGTAATATGTTCCTAGTCTAAAAGGGAATAGGAAAAGAAGGCTTATAAATGAACCATATCACAAAGAATTTGATGGCTTTGGCCCAAGGGTCTTCCCTATGGGGAGAGGGAAAAAAGAGCGTTAAATCGAGAGAGAAAAAAGGGTTTTTGGCTTGCCGCCTTAGAGGAGATAGCTAAAAGAGAGAAAAAGGTTGTTGCCTTTGAGAATATAGCCAAGGAGGAGAGCAAAATGTTATCATCTTCGTGAGATACAAGGAGAGAGCATGTGAGAGCAAAGAAAAATAAGAAAATTTTTTCTTTACCCGTGAGACATACACAAGAAATATTGTATATTGATTTGATAATACTGAAACTGATTTGGAGTTTCTCCTGTGTTTTTTTTTTTTTCCTTTAAGGAGAAATGGTTTTTTACGTAAATATTTATATTTTTATGTGTGATTACTATTTTGAATTCACAATATTGACGGTAATATTATTTGGGACGTAACAGTGGTATCAAAGCTTGGTTGATTTAGTGGATGACTTTTTGTGTGAATTAAGATGGAAGAGAATGGATTGCTTTGACTAGGTGGAGTCATCCTAAGAGAAAAGAAGACAGTTGAAGACAATCAATGGAATTTTAGTCAAGATGTAGATTGTTGGGAAATTGCCTGAAATTCCATTTGGGACTTGAAAATTCAATTAGATTTCCTAGTTGAAGAATGAAAATTTAATTTGTGTTTCCTTTGCGTGGAAGGAAAGACTATTTCTTTGTGTGAGATGAAAGTTTATTTCTTATTAAAGAAGTAATGTGTTCCTAGTCTAAGGGAGAATATGAAAAGTTATAAATAAATCATGCTACAAAAAATTCGATGGCTTTAGCCCAAGGGTCCTCCCTATGGGGAGAGGAAAAATAGAGCGTGAAATCAAAAGAGAAAAAAGGGATTTTTGGTTAGGAGTAACCAAGGAGGAGAGAGTAAAGAGTTCCTGCCTTCGAGAATATAGCAAAAGAAGATAAAACAAAGGGTTGTCACCTTAGAGGAGATATAGCTAACGAGAAGAGAGCAAAGGGTTGCCACCTTTGAGGAGATAGCCAAGGAGGAGAAAGCAGAGTGTTGTTGCATTCGTAAAATACAAAGAGAAAGTATGTGAGAGCAAAAAAAAAAAAAAAAAAAAAAAAAAAGAGAGAGATTTTTCTTTTACCATGAGACATACACAAGAAATATTGTAATTGATTTGACAATAATGAAATTGATTCAGAGTTTCTTCCGTTGTTTTTTCGCCTTCAAGGAGAAAGGATTTTTCAAGTAAATATTTGTATTTTTGTGTGTGATTGCTATTTGAAATTGATAATATTAATGATAATATTATTTGGGACCAAACAATGCCAAATCCAATTCAATCCACCAACTCCTACGTCTTATTTC
Organism: Quercus robur; assembly: GCF_932294415.1. Classification (NCBI taxonomy): domain Eukaryota; kingdom Viridiplantae; phylum Streptophyta; class Magnoliopsida; order Fagales; family Fagaceae; genus Quercus; species Quercus robur. The sequence goes on from NC_065537.1 coordinate 23,756,072, forward strand.
TCTATTTTCCTGACTATTCAATTGTTTTGGTTGTCCTAAGCATCACCATCACCGCAGCCAATCCAAGACTAGAAGAAGAAAAGAAAAACATTCCCTAGCTATGTTTCTCAACCCATCAATCCACAATAACCCACACAGAACTAATTAAAATAAATAAATAAAAAACCATATGCCAAAACCCACAAATTTCTGACCCACCATGACCTACATACAGATCCCGACTACAGTAACCCAAAACGCGCACCCACATAAAATCCGCTGCACATACATACATACCAGGACTAAAGCTTCGTTTTGTTGTTGCTAATCCACACGTGACCCATAACCGGGTCTTCTAGTCATTAAAAAGGAAAAAAAAAAGTTTAAAGTTTATGTAACCGTGCACTAGAGAAAGCCCAGCCCGCAAATAACCAGTCTCAGTAAGGCCCAACCACTCATAGTAATTACATTAGGTGCAATACCTCTCAATCCATTTTAGAGTATCATGGTAATATTAGAAGTACCTTATTTTGATGGTTGTAAAAATAGTCCATTGAATTTTGTCAACTAGAAATATCGGATGAATCAATTCTTTGAGCAAGCAAATTTTGTGGATAACATAAAAATTGGGTATGCAAAGTTGAAGTTAAAAGAAGGAACACATGTTTTGGAAGGATCTCAAATATATGCACTTTATGAATTATGAATCTCCCATTGCTACCTAAAATATGAAAAAAAAAAAAAAAAGTTTTGTGATGAATATTTGTCACCATACTTTCGAACTCCGTATCTACCCCAATCCTAGTGTGCTAATTTTCAAGATTGAAGTGATAGTATGAGGAAATTGAATAGCTAGCCAACTGTATGTTTTGAAGAAAATATGATGAATTCTTATCCCATTTCATGTCCTTAATGCACTATTGAACAATCTACCTTTTGTCAAGACTCCAAAGAATTAAAGGGATTATCTAAAAAGCTCATGAAAGTGTCCAAGACTTGGTTGGTTAGGTGAAGAAAGTGAAAACTCAAACTGATGAGATTTTGGTAATGGAGAAACATCAAGTAACACTACCTAATAAAGCACAAGCACCAACAAGTGTTGCATTAACATGTACGCAACAAGAGGAACCTATTGAAGAGTGGCAAGATAAAGAAAAGATTCCATAAGAGAATAAAATCTAAAGTGAAAGTTGAAGTTGTTGAACATGCTAGTGATCAACTCTCCATAGTGCTCGAAGATCTACAACTTGGTGAAGTTGAAAGGGTTGATAATATATTGTTTCCAATGGTTCAAGATGAGATTGTGCTTATTCCATACATTGATTTTGTATGCTTATTCCTTCAATGCTTTAAAATTCAAGGTCGAGTTTTATCCAACCAGAGGAGAATGATGTGGGAAACGCAAGAAGATTTTATTTAGTATTATGTATTTATGTTTGCAAGGAGTTTGATTTTAGAAAAGAAAAAAGTGTTTTTACTAAATAGATTCAATTATATATTTGTGAAAAATATATGCATTTAAATGCTGTTAAAGTCAGTTATATATAGCAGAAAAAATGAATTTTAAAAGAAAAAAAAAAAAGAGACATTGTTATTTTCAATAAATCTTCATAACTTAGTAAATTTATTTTTATTTTTTAAATATCAAGGGGGGAGATTAAGTAAAATTGTACTTAACATAAAGAATTTATTATTAAAATAGAGGGGGAGGGGAAAAATCAAGGAGGCATGGCCCAGCCCATCGTTGCATATCATATATAACAAACATGTGTACAACTTTATGCTTTACTAATCACATTTTATGGTGTATTTGTTTGACTTTCCTTATAAAATAACAAAATTTTAATTTAAAGAAAATTAATCAAATGGCCTATCATAATTAACAGAGCATAAAATGAAAAACAAAAAAAAAGTAGGACAGACAGATGATTTGTATTCTCACGTAATATATACTTAATTATATTTGGGCAAAGAAGGTTATTTCTTTGATTGAGCTTTCGGCTAAGGTGTCAATGTAGAATTAATTTAAAATATACAATGATTTAGTTGGACCATTGTATCATTGAGGGGATATGCCAACTAGTTTTACATTCTAAGAACGTTCACAAGTCAGTTTATAAACATTAGAAACTTAAAACTTACCTTAACTGTAGCTTCAACAAGATTTACATGTTTGATGGGCAATTTGATCCACACAGCTCTCTTCCCCTGCAAATTACATCCCAACTTCATAAAATTACAGGAGCAGAGCAACTTCATAAAACAAACCGATAAGATTAAAATAATATATATATACCTGTTGCCTCCAGTGTGACATTGAAGCTCTAAGCAAACGAGAAAAGACCTCAGAATCCATAGGCTTCTCAATGTTCACTACAACTCCTCCATATAAATCATTTACAGAACTTAGTAGCTCGACTTGTTGAACTCTTTGTTGACCAATGGCTTGTTTCTCTATTGATATGGAACTTGTTGAAATCGTCCTGTTTCTGACCAGGAATGAAAATCTATCTCCTGAACAAATAACAGAAAAGAAAGGAATCACGCACCGAGTTGTGCTGATCGAAGAATTCCTAGGTTGCACTGACACCCCATTTTTGGCAAAGTACCGGTGTCCGACATACCGGTAAGACTCGCCGGACTCCGGTGTCCGAGCGGTGTCTTTTTTTTTTTGCTTCTCCGACACGGCGTGGACCAATTTTTTGAATATAGTTCTGTTCCGGCCGGGCCAAAATGTGAATACTGAAAGCTTTTCATACCTTGAGAGTGAAATCTTAGGGAAGAAGGGAGATGGGAGAAAAAATTGATAAAAGGGAAACTATGAACTTGGATCTGCAACAGGAAACGCAGGCTTGAGAACTGAGAAGAAGTAATCGAAGGAGATAACCACTGGTGGGAGTTACGGTGCTGCAGAAGGAAGAAGGAAACAAACAAAAGGAAGAAGTAAAAATAAAGGCTGAATGACTGTGCGGTGGAGGTTGGGACAGAGAGAAGAAAATGTAAATAAAATAAAGGTTGTTTGGCTTTGATGAGAAATTGATGTGGCCATTGGCAGGTACGGGAGAGGGAATACAATTATACATGATGAGATAAAAATAGGGAAAAATTTTGTTTTGGATTTGGGCTTAAGCTTAACTTCTTTTTAGTTGGGTTTGGGTTTAAAGGTAGCTTTCGGTCTATTTAAATCAACTCAAAATTACCATTAAAAACAAAAAATCAACTTAAAATTAAAATATAACCTAACAAAGATAATTATTTTATTATTATAATACAAAATTACAAATAAAGAAAAAATAAACTAAATTTTAGACATAAATGTATTTTATGTCTAAAAATATTAAAAAATATAATTAAATATAAAATTTAATTAATTATTTAATTGTTGTATTCACGTCGTGTCGTATTCTTATTTTTCAAAAATTGTCGTATCCTCATATGCATACTCGTGTTGTATATGCATCTGTGTCTATAGCGGTGCAACTTAAAAGAATTCATCCAGCAGTAAACAACTTACCGCAAACGTAGTTGAATAGATATTACCAAATATTGAAAAAAATACATATTCAATGGAAAACTGTTTTACATTTTATATATATATATATATATATATATATAGGTAGTAAAGTTTATAGAAAATCTAATTAGATTTTACAATTAAAGTCCAATTTTCTGTCATGTGTCCTAAATTATTTATTTTGAGAGAGTTTTATTTCTTAATTTTGGAGTCAAATGTGGGATCACATCGCAAATATTCATTTAAATGAATTATTGCGAACAAAAACCAAAGAGTTTAGAATTAATGAACATAAATAAATAAAAAATTAAAATGGATAATTTACATTTTCTACCTAATAATATTCTTATAAGACTTTTTAAAGAGTTAAAAAAATTATTATCAATAATATTTAAATTATAATGTATCTTAATGTATATATTTTAAATATATCCATGCATATACGTGGGTTACAAGTTAATAATAATAATGTTAGGCATATAACAAATCAAACGTTAATTTTCAATTTCCTCTAAATAGTGGAATAAGACTTTAATATTTGCACATGATTACCCGGTAAATAGTGACTCTCTCACATTTTAAGTGGGCATCTACTACCTTTTTTTCCCTTCGTTATATGGGCACCTACTTTAATTGAGTTCACAACAACTAATAGATTCAAAGTTCACAACTAACTAACAAATGCCATTCTTTATGAGTTGTTTTGACTCGCTACCCTCTATAAGTTAGTTAGTTAGTTAGTAGTAGTAGTAGTAGAATTGAGTTCACAACAACTAATAGATTCAAAGTTCACAACTAACTAACAAATGCCATTCTTTATGAGTTGTTTTGACTCGCTACCCTCTATTAGTTAGTTAGTTAGTAGTAGTTTGTTGTTGTTGTTGTTGTTTTGACTCGCTACCCTCTATTAGTTAGTTAGTTGGTTGTTCCCATAATGCCATTTGTTTTTTTCTTTCTTCTTTCTTATGTGTCTGTTAAGTGAAGTATAATTTTGAAAAAGTATTACGTTCATAACATTTTTTAAAACAAATTATAGATAGTTAATTATTATTGATTCTAATTTAAAACTACCACTGAAATTATTTTTTTACCATATCAATAATAACCTATAATAATATATCATATAAGATTTGTTGTGAAAATATTGTGGACGTAATATTTCTCATTAGTTTGCAATTATGCTAATTGATCAAACTGAATCATGACACGTGAATTTAACTAATACATGTGAGATAAGTCTAAAAGAGAGTTTTTTTTTTTTAAAAAAAAAAAAAATCAAATGACAACACACATTTGAGCAAATAAGCCTGATTTTTTTTATTTATAGCTTTTTTTACCTTATTTGTTAGCGCTTTCTACATTATTGTTAAGTTATACATATACAGAAATCCAAATCCAACTCGAAAAAATAATAATAATGTCATTCCAAAGGACTTTAAAACTATGGACTGGGTCTCAGCCAAAAAAAAAAAAAAAAAAACTACCATGGACTGGGTAATACCCCTGGAATGAACAGCTTAGAGACATACATAATATAAATTTGGAGCAGAAAGAAGATAAGACTTACCAAGACAAGGCGTCTTTGAAACTGGAGGGGCTGCTGCAAATGAAGACGTTTGAAGGGTTTTGTTAGCTAAAAGTAAAATATATGGATACACCAAATTGAAGGCCGAGGCTCTTGACCTCTGCATGAGTAAAATATATATAGAAAAGAAATAATTGTAAACACAAGGTGAGAAACTCAAACTCAAACCAACATATGAATCCGAAGGGCATCTACCGGTTACTGATTATATAGTCGGAACTCGATCAGAACCCTGACGACAACTTCTCGGAAGCTTTGATTTGGGACTTTGAAGTTTGAATTGATTTTCTCGTCAATTCAGGACACGGTCAGTCGGTCCCAACTCCCACGGCTGTTAAAGGTCTCGACCCCGCACTTGAATTGATTTTCAAGTTCCAAGAAATTCACCCAACTCTAGAAGACTAGAACCAACCCAATAGTTTCGTAATAAATGGTTAAATACTTTCTTTCCTTGTTGCGGACTATATTCTTATCTTCCTTTTTTGTTTTACTTTTAACTTTGAAATTTTCAAATTAAACCCAAAATTCTTTTTTCTTTTTTTCTTTTTTTTTTAATTTTATGGGAGCCCAAAATTCTTTCTTTATTAGATAATATATTGTTTTTATTCCTAAATTTTTATAAAAGCTTAATTTTCGCCTCTAAATTTTCAAAAATTCATTTTCTATCTTTAAATTTTGCAAAACGTTTCACTTTTCATCTTTCTATTTATGTCTGTTAGTTTATATTCTACGCGGCTTAACGAAATGTTGACAGAGTGTCCAACTTGGACCATTTTTGAAATTATAAACACGTGGCACATAATGATTAGCACACATTGAAAATAAATTTCTGATCAGACAAATTTGCCCTTCACACCCACAACCCATTCTAATTCTTAACCCAATCTCGAAGATTCCAAAATCTAAAAGGCTGAAATCCCAATGCCATTGTCTTGTCCCACAGCCTAAAACAACAGCCCCAAATAGGAGAAAATATACCATATTTCGGTAATACCAACTTAGCATCTGTTTTAGTATTTCCTACCCAATAAATGAGTAATATCTATTTCAAAAAACCACATCAAACTACTCCAATAAATTAATCACAATTTTATATACTATCGGGAAGATAAATTAATTATTTATTAGAGTAGTCTGATGTGGTTTTTTAAAACATGTGTCACTCATTTATTGGGTAGGAAATACCAAAATAGATGTTGAATTGGTATTACCAAAACATGGTATACTTTCTCCCCAAACAGTGACCCCCACCTGGGGATGAAGTAGTAACAATAAAAATGATAACTCCAACCACCGATCATAGAGAAATCTACACAAAAGCTTTGACCAAGATACGGGCATATGGGTATAGAAATCTTCTTTTGCACCATGTGTTTATGATTTTAAAAAATAAATTAGTTTCATCCATGTCAAATACTATCATGTTAACACTTTGTTAAGCCAAGGGTAGTACATAAAAATACAAGGATGAAAAGTAAAATGTTTTGCCGAGTATAGAGATGAAAGATGAACTTTTGAAAGTTTAGGGAGAATTTTTATTATTTTAATTTTTATGAAAGTTTAGAAATGAAAATGATATTTTACCCTTCTTTATTTTTAGATTTTGGATAAACTACTGTTGGTGTCAAAATGTAACACTTAGAAGAAAAAATTAATTACTAAAACATTTATTTAGTATTATTATTCTATCAAATTTATGTATAACTCGATAGAATAATAATACTAAATAAATGTTTTGGTTCCTATTTTTAACTCACTAAAGAAAATACTTATGTGGCAAACGAAGTGCAATTGACACACTCAAAGCTAACGTGGCTGATAAAGTAGTAATAAAGATTCAATAATTCCATTTTAACACTTAAATTGAAAAAAAAAATAATCGCTTAATTTTAAAAATGGAAAAAAAATATTGTTGATACCCAAATTTTGACACTTTGGGCCAATATATAAGGCCCAAAGCCCAACAAGCTATGCATCGAAGAATGGAGAGAAAACCTAAAATTTAGGTGGCGTTTGGGTATTGTGTTTGACGTGTTTGCGTTTTCTGCATTTTTTTTTTCTTGGACACGCGTCTGGCACTGTTCATTGTCCATGAATAGTGATTTTAGGCTTATGAATAGTGTCAAACGCGTGAACAGTAACTTTTTTATTATTTTTTTTATTGTTTTCAGTTTTTAGTTTTTAGTAAAATAAACAATATCCAAACGAGCCCTTAATATCCAAATCCATGCTCTGGTTGAATTGGTTAAGAGTGACCAAAGAAAGGGTCTTGCTATAGAATGCCTAGATATGAGAACAAGCGGGCCCTTAAGTGACCCAATACCCTTACTTTTGGGAATGTCATGAAATAAACCCAAAGTGGCCCAACCCATTCGTATAAAAGAGGTAGAAGAAGTTAGAAGAACCTAGAAACTTCATTGGACATTCCAATGAAAAGATTAGAAAATAAAGAGAAGGCAACAAAATGAAGGAAAATGTGCCGTGAAAGAAGGAAAGAATCTCCAAGTCCAAACACCATAGAATGCAAAAATTCTCATATTTCAAGCGGCAATGAGAATCCCTAGGTTCAAACACCGTTGAATGCAGAAAGTCTCAGATATTAAATGCTGCAAAATATCCAACAAGTAAAATATTGCAAAATGGGGAAATTCCTAGGTTTCAAGTTGCGGAATGAGATCTAACGGGTAAAGCAAGGTAGGCGAATGGGTTCACCCTATCTGTATCCCAGACATATAGAGGAAGTTTAACCTGTCATTGCCGAGATTTATGGAGGTGTGGTCTAGCAAAGGGGAGTAAGATCTTAGTTGTGGTAATCTGCCACAACTCTTTTGAGGTTGCTTTTGATGTGATAAGCACTAATACCAAAAGAGGAAAAAGTTGTGGATTATCACAGGGTGCATGTCAAGCCAAATAGCATTAATGGTCTTCCACCATTTATGCTAGATAGAAACCAAGTTTTAATCTTAAACCCACCAAAAAAAAAAAAAAAAACTAAAGAATTCTTTTGTTGTGTAATCCAAAAGAGAAAAAAAGAAAGCCAACAAGAATAGGCAAACATGGGGCTCAAAAAATCAAAAGAAAAGCAAAATGTGTAAAAGACCCACTCAATTTCAAGTATAAAAGGGGGAGATATCACCAAAGAGAGGGGTAAAACAGGGAGAAGGGAGAAAAGAGGTAACACAAAAGGAAGAGAGAAAAAGAATGAGAGAATATAGGTAGAAGAAATATGGTGGAGAAAAGGTTGAGAATTCGTACCCAGTAGTATACTTACACACTTCTGCAAAATACACCTAAGGAAAGAGATTACCGTAAAATAGTAGTATTGACATGCACTACTAGGAGAACTTTCTCTCTCCTATGAGACACATCTCTATTGAGTTTCTCAATATTCATCTTAATATGGCCAGTTTGACTCACATTCCAAACTTTATAGTTTTGTGCCAACTTTAGGCAATAAGACTGTGTGAGTTGGAGTTGAACTCTTTTTGGTCCGATTCATTCTGCAAAATGTATTTTATACATATATGCGCAAATGTGTATTAGTATATATACAAATATATATGTGTAAATATATAAATATATTTGGGAAAATCTATGCTAACATGTTGTAACTAACATTTGCTAGATGAATACTTTCTTTGGGTTTTAGTATTTTTTGTGCAGGACTTATAATAGTAGAGGAAGCAAAGTAATGATCAATTTGCACTAAGGGGAGAAGAACTCATTTTATGGAGTAAGGGTCTGTTTAGGATTCGCTTATTTTGTTGAAATTGAAATTTTTTTGTAAAAAGTATTGTAGATAAAGGTAAAAGTTAGTTAAAATAGTATAGTAAGATCCATAAATGGTATTAAAAAGTGCAGTGAGGCTCATGAATAATAGCAAAAATAAGCTGAATAGTAAAATAAGCTGACTTTTTAAATTGGAGCCAAGCACACACTAAATCTCATAATACAGCAAAACAATGTTCCTTCTATAGAACACAACCCCTTCAGTAGTTGTAAAAAAAGGAGAATAAGCCCATTTTGCATCAACACTCCTTGGACTGGACTTAATGTTGTGCACAGACTGGCAGCAACAGCATAATGGGACCTTTAAGCCCATTCTGCGAAAGTTTTAGGCCCAAATTCCTTCTTAGAAAAGGCCTAGGCTAAAAGATATCTAATAGATGCAAGACACATGACTAGGTGTAAAACGATAAAAAAAAAAATTAATAAAAAAAAAGACCCTCAACAAATATGTAAGAAAATTTCCAAATTTTCTTGATATCCAAACACATAATAAACACTTTCTTGATTTTTAGTTAGACAAAAAAAAATTCAATACAAACAATCAATTCGTACATCAACACAAAGACCCATTTCATAACCATATTAAAGAAACGCTAGAATGAATTTTCTAAACACACGAACACACAATGAAAGGACCAAATTTTCAAAATAGCACAATTTTAACAAAGTTTTGGGAGAAATGTTTCATGACTAAGTTGTTTGGTTATGTGGCACATTTTTTAAGCTCGAGTTTGACAAACTAATTCATATGTGCTATCAAATGTGCTATCAAACATTAAATAGCACATAGAATTAGTTTTTGGGCTTGGGTTATGCATTGAGAGAGTATAATAACAACAAAAAGGCCAAAATCACAAGTTTCTAAAATCAGTAATAGATACTCAACAAATTATTTAGAGTAAGCCACGTGAAAGTGTGTGTTGGAGAGAATTCTAATTGAAGAGTCCCTCCCACCTTAACACACCAAATCTGAAATCCCCACTCAGGCATAACATCAAACACCTTGAATGCACCACATAAACTTTTAACTCACTACCTTCACTAGCACGGTAACACCAAAAGCTCACTCATGCCAAACCCACATCACCTAACCACAACTCAGCCCCGCTGTCCACGAAAACCATTGAAGTACCACCCTTAGGAGCTCATGAAGAGTGTTGGGTATTTTTTAAAAACTCAATAAAATCTCATTTTCGTTTGTTATTTACTTATTTATGCTATTTTGTTGTGGCTGAAAATGGGAGTCGGGCTTAAGCTTCAAAAATGGTGTGTCAACTCGGCTGGGTTTGATGGCTCGCCTGGGAAAACCCATTACCAAACCACTGAGTTGTATGATTCAAAGATAGATTTTAAAAAGGGAATTCTTCGAATAAAAAGAAAAGAATTTAAAAAGGGAAGACAAATTCAATTCAATAAGTCTAATAAAATTGCCCCAAAGTTTTGTTTTAAAAAAATGGTCCACATTTTCCCAAAAGAGAGGTTTTACTTATTTTAAAATATAGCCCTATGCTTCTCTCAAAAGAAGGTCCAAAGTTTTGTTTTAAAAAAATGGTCCACATTTTCTTAAAAGAGAGGTTTTACTTATTTTAAAATATAGCCCTATGCTTCTCTCAAAAGAAGCTCCAAAGTTATTTTTATTTTTATTTTTTTATATTAATTTTAATAAGTCCAAAGCCAAGTAACAATTGGGACTTGGGACACATTAACGTTAAGCAAACTTAAGAAATTTGATCTTATTTTACCGGTTGCCTTAGTTATTACCTTTATTTTATTCTTTATGTGATTTCTAATATTTCTTAAAATAAGTGGTCTGATATGTCTAAAATGTCCAATTTTCAAACAAAATGAAAGTGTGCAACACATTACATTTATATCACTGTTTAAATGTCATATGTCTTACATTTAAATAAAAATTGGAAGGAATTAGAGAATTCGATGGGACGAGATCTTAATCTTATTCTGTGTTGGACCCTTATAGAATAGAACAAATGATATTAATAGCCAATCAACCTTTTCAAGGTCACTGGGTTACTAGGTCAAGACTCAATTGCCTAAGCTTTAAGCTATAAGGAGCTATTGGAAACTCCAATAGATAAAGCTGCCGGTACCACCGAGGTGGTGTTGTTTAGTGGTGTTAGGTGATGCACAAAGAGCTGCGCCAAGGGTGAGGTCCCATGTTTGAGTCCGAATATGGACTTGCGTGGGGTAGCCTTCCTTGACAACCTAGGATCGCTAGTGCCTCTCGTAGGGTTGGGGAAGCTATGGCTCACCGGTCCCCTTACACCCAGCAGGGCCCAGACCTTGACAGGTAGGATGCTACTATGGTTACGCCTAGGTAGGATTACCACGTTGGTTGCCCCCTCTATCCATTTTTTATTCAGCAAAAAAAAAAAAAAAAAAAAGATAGAGCTGCTGGTTTCTCAGCCAATATTTGTCATTTCCACTTTCTACTTCATTCCTGCCGACCTTTTTTATTTTTTATTTTTATATATATATATATACATGCAGTTTCTCCACAAAATTAGAGTCTGAAGTATAGATTGCTAATTTTGCATCAGTATTATTATTTATTACTATTACATTTGTTTATACTATGATTTTGGTCTACACAAAGGCATAACTAAATGCTACACATAAACAATAATAAAGCTTACATTAGACGTTTGTATTTGTATTAGTACAAAACTTATTTTTTGGGCCAAAAAAAAAAAAAAACTTATTTTTTGGCGTCCTCATGACTTAGAAGTGTATCCTTTCTAGCTTCAACACAAAACGAGATTAACACATTGCTTCATGTGAAACCAAACTGATTATACTCTGATCTGGAATGTTCCAGTGCTTGCCACTATTTGATGTATAAATTAACGACAGTTGACTTTGGTGGCCATTGGTTTCTTTAGTTTAATTTTTCTTCGACTTTTTTTTTTTTTTTTTGGTGTACAGGAAAATAAAATTAAACTAGGCAGCCAGAGTGGCTAAGTTAGCAACAACTTGTCTACAAAATCTTTCCCCAATCTCATCTGCATACACTATATCAGAAACATCAACAGATGGGACTATCAAAAATAACAAATTCCTCATGAGCATGACATTTATTCTTAGCTAAAGCATTTGCACATTTATTTGCTTCCTGGAACACATGCTTCACCTTGGTATTAGGCATCAATTCCAGTAATAATCTGCAATCAAACAATAAGGAAGAGTATGCTGTATTGGAAGAGTTCCTAGAATTAATTAAGTCTACAATGACTTTCGCATCAAGTTCAACTTCCAAATTTTGCAGGCCAAGCTGAATGGCTAATTTCAAACCATCCCTAAGTGCCCAAAACTCAGCCATTATGCTTGTAGAATAGCCAATATATCTAGCAAAACCCCTTATCCAATTTCCTGCACTGTCCCTTACGACACCACCGCCTCCTGCTCTCCCGGGATTTCCACACGATGCCCCATCAGTATTTAGCTTATACCAATTTAGAGGTGGTTTTTCCCATCTCACAGCAATGACAGCCATGTTTCTCTGTTCCCTGATCTTGGCCACACAAAAATAATACTCCATGGCTTGATTTATACACAGTCTGCACAGCATTGGATTTAGAGGAATATTCTCAAAGGACACTTTGTTTCTATGTTTCTACAACTCCCATATAGCAAAAGGAAAGACAAATCTCCATGGCACCAAAGATTGGTGATTTGCGTTACTAAAACAATTTTCCCATAGCCAAGTAATCACATCCGAGGCTTGGAATGACTGAACAGCATCAGGTGGCACGCTCATTAGATGCCAAAAGTTTCGGGCAAAGTCACACTCCCTCAATAAATGCTCAATTATTTCAGGCTGATTCTTGCAGAGAGGGCAGATCTTATCTTCAATGATACCCCTAGAAGCAAGGACATCTTTAACTGGAACACTCTTATGAACACACAACCACAAAAAATTCGCAATTTTGGGCAACACACCTAACTTCCAAATCCAGGCACCAAGGAAGGTAGGGGCTGGATCATGAGATATATTAGCTAAATAGGCTGATTTTGCAGAAAATTCCCCATCTTTTGAGTGTTTCCATAGCACTAAATCCTCACTTCTACCAACTTGACTTAGAGGTATAGCTTTAATTTGCTCTTTAACTTCCTGAGGCAGCTCAAATGAAAGCCTTTCCCATCTCCACCTCTGACCTTGTCCACCAAGAAGCTCAACAACCATCATATCCTCCTCATGATGCTTCAAGGGACCTTCAATCAATTCCCTTAGTGGCTTTCCTCTTATCCAACAATCTGTCCAGACTCTAATCCTAGTCCCATTGCCCTCTCCCCAACAAATACCATCAGCAAATGTTTGGAAGCTAGCTTTAATAGCCTTCCAATTAGATGAGGCCAGAAGCTTGTCAGGATTACTTGATCGTCTTCTGTCTATTGAACAGTACTTTTTCAAAATAACATTAGCCCACAAAGCTTCTTTCTCCATATACATTCTCCAATTCAACTTAGAAAGGAGCGCTTAGTTTTTTTCTCTTGCTGCCTGTATCCCAGGACCACCCTCCTCCTTTGGTTTAATTATTTTACTCCACCCAACCAAATGAAGTTTTTTCTTCTCTCTAGCTAATCTTATCCATGATAAGTCACAGACTTAGTTCAACTCCATTAAAAAAAAAGCAGGAAGTTCGTGTACTTCAAGTAAAAGAAGACTATATGTACACATTAGAGATGATGGTTTTTGGCTTACAGTCAAAGCTTCATTATAGAACTGATGGAAAAATTTGCAGTCCTTAGACTGTTACTACTTATTCTCTGTTTGATAGCAAGAGGATTTGCTTCTAATGTTGCTGCACAGTCAGTCAAATGCCTGAAATCTGATCAAGATGCTCTTATCAACTTCAAAAATGGTCTTGAAGATCCTAAGAACCAGCTTTTATCATGGCGAGGAAGCAACTGTTATCAATGGAGTGGAATAAGCTGTGAAAATAGTACAGGAGCTGTTGTTACAGTTGATCTTCATAACCCTTCTGATTCTTCAGGCAGGTATGGATTCTGGAACTTGAGTGGAGAGGTTAGACCTTCATTGGTGAAACTCAAGTCTTTGAGATATTTAGACTTGAGCTTCAACACCTTCAATGGCATCCCTATTCCTATATTCTTTGGATCTTTGGAGAATTTGCAATACCTTAACCTATCAAATGCTGGGTTTAGTGGCAAAATTCCTCCAAATTTGGGAAATCTCTCTAGCTTGGAGTATCTTGATGTCAAGCTTTCAACTTTAACAGTTGATAATCTTGAATGGATGGCTGGTCTTGTCTCTCTGAAACATCTTATGATGAATGAAGTTGACCTTTCAATGGTAGGATCAGACTGGGTAGGGACATTAAACAAGCTTCCAGCTTTGATTGAGTTGCATCTATCTTCTTGTCATCTGTCTGGTTATATTCCATCACTGGACTTTGTTAATTTTACTTCCCTTGCTGTGATAGATCTTAGCTTTAACAGGCTCAATTCAAAGATACCTGATTGGCTATTAAATATAAGCAGTCTTGCGTATGTTGACATGAGCAATAACAAATTTTATGGAAGAATTCCACTTGGTTTAGGTGAGCTACCAAATTTGCAGACTTTGAATGTTGCAGGGAGGGAATAACAATCTCACAGCAAGCTGCTTTCAATTGTTCAAGGGAACATGGAAAAAGATAGAAGTTCTTGATCTAGCTTCCAATAAATTACATGGGAAACTTCCTGCTTCCTTTGGCAACATGACATCTCTCACTTATGTTGATCTCCTTGCCAATAATGTTGAGGGTGGCATTCCAAGCTCTATTGGTAAACTCTGCAATATGAAAAATTTTCGTTTAGTAGGCAATTTACCTGAATACCTTGAAGGAATAGAAAACTGCCTTTCTAAAAGTCCACTACCTAGTCTACAGTTTTTAACATTGGCCAACAATCAATTGCATGGTACATTACCAGATTGGTTGGGCCAACTTAAAAATCTTGTTCAACTTGATCTAGAGTATAACTCGCTTCAGGGTCCTATCCCAACTTCTCTGGGGTCACTGTTACATCTTACTGAATTGGGACTTGGGGGCAAATCAACTTAACGGGACTCTCCCAGAGAGTTTAGGACAGCTTTCTGAGTTGTTCTCTTTTGATGTTTCCTCCAATCATTTAACAGGAATAGTTAATGAATCACATTTTTCAAAGCTCGCTAAGCTGAAGTTCTTGCACTTGTCTTCCAATTCATTCACTTTGAATGTTAGTTCCAATTGGACCCCTCCATTCCAAATCCAACATCTGGATCTGGGTTCGTGTCATTTGGGCCCTTCATTTCCAACTTGGCTTAAATCACAGGAGCAGGTCACATATCTAGACTTCTCAAATGCTAGCATTTTAGGTTCCATACCAAGTTGGTTTTGGGAAATTTCTTTTAATTTGTCACTTTTAAATGTTTCCATCGTTGCTAATATTTAACAAAATGTAGCTCCATATGCAGACGTTGATTTGAGCTCCAACCTCTTTGAAGGATCCATTTCTCTTCCAATTGTTGAGATTGTATTGCTAGATCTCTCCAACAATAGGTTCTCTGGTCCTATCCCAATAGATATGGGTGCTTCCATGCCTAATCTGCTCTTCCTATCTCTTTCAAGTAATAACATAACAGGAAATATCCCTGCCAGTTTGGGAGATACGAATTCGATTCAAGTCATTGATCTTTCGAGCAACAACTTAACAGGCAACATCACAGCAAGCATAGGGAATTGTTCTTACCTAAAGGTGCTTGACGTCAGCGGCAACAATTTATATGGGAGAATCCCAAACTCCTTGGGTTAGTTGAAATTGCTTCAGACACTTCATCTGAGTGGCAACAAGCTCTCTGTAGAGCTCCCATTATCTTTCCAAAATCTGTCAAGTTTGGAAACTTTGGACCTTGGATACAACATGATGAAGGGTACAATTCCGCCATGGATTGGAGATTGTTTCAGACATCTTAGAATTCTCAGCTTGCGATCAAATGCATTTTTTGGAAAACTGCCCCCTGAACTTTCAAATTTAAGTTCATTGCAAGTCCTTGACATGGCAGAAAACATGTTGAAGGGCACAATTCCTGTTAGCTTTGGTGATCTGAAAGCTATGACCCAAGTGCAAATCAAAAACCAATATCTTTTCTATAGCAAGTACAGGGGCCTCTACTATGAAGAAAACTTGGTTGTGTGTATGAAAAACCAGCCTCAAAGGTTCACGAAGACTCTTTCCTTCTTACTAGTATAGACCTTTCCGGAAATAATTTACACAGAGATCTTCCCCAAGAATTAACAAAATTAGAAGGATTGGTGGTTTTGAACTTGTCTAGAAACCATATCAGTGGCCAATTCCTAATAGCATTTCAAATTTGCGTCAACTTTCATCTCTTGATCTCTCAAGTAATAGCCTTTCTGGTCCAATTCCCCCAAGCATGTCTTTGTTGTCATTTCTGGGGGTTTTGAACTTATCATACGATAATTTCTCAGGTGCCATCCCTTACACTAGTCATATGACAACTTTTGAAGCACCATCCTTTGTTGGTAACCCAGGTCTTTGTGGTGCTCCACTAGTTGTGAAGTGTCCTGGTGAAGGAATTGATGTTGGGGGAACTATTGTGAATGACAGTGAAGACAATTTCATTGACAATTGGTTTTACTTGAGCATTGGGCTTGGATTTGCAGCAGGTATTCTGGTTCCTTATTTCATTCTAGCAATTAGAAAGTCTTGGAGGAATGCCTACTATGCTTTTGTTGATGAAGTTGTTGACAAATTATCCTTTATGAGACACAGAGGAACGACACATCCAAGAAACAAACGTCATCTGCATAGTTTTATTGCACTTTTCAAAATATGTTGATCAGCACTCTTTGTAGATGTATATTTGTTGTAAAACTTGTAATATATAAATATATGAAAGTCTTGTCTTTTACTTTAGTTTTCTATTCTCCTTGAACATTTTCAGTATATTACTGGAAATTGTTTTGCATTATCTTTGCAAAATCTCTTCTTGGTCTCATTTGTGCTTAGTACATAAACTAATTTATTTCTTTCAACTTTCACTACTTATTCCCACCTTGGATGCTGCATGGCAAGCTCGCATTTGTTTTTTCTAGGGAAAAAAAAAAAAAAAAATCAAGATAAACTTACATTTGCTGTAACAATTCCTTAAGAATAACTTTTTATTGAAGTAATATTTTGAAAATTCCACTATTGAATTACATTTTTTTTAATATTTGTAAAATCATGTTTTGCATACAATTTCAAAATCCAAAAAAAGAAAAAGAAAAGGAAAAAGAAAAAAAAAAAAAAGGTTAAACATTTTATAAATAAAATAGTTATTGATCTTGAATTGTTTTTATATTTTGCAAGCTTGGAAAGTATAAATGAAGAGGCAATGTAATCCAATGGTGCATTTATAATAATAAAAATTCAACCAATGGAAAGTTTTTGAGTGTTATCATTATTCATTAACAAAAGTAACATCTTATTTTTGTTTAAAAGTTAATAAATGATCTAAAGGGCATTGGTTTAGCAATTATTTTTATGAAAGAAAAAAGTAAATGATTTTTTTAACAACTTTTTATATTTTCCTTTAAAATGACATTAAATTTTTTCTAAAATAGTCTATTAACAAATGCTTTATGAGAATCCATTTGCCGATTTTATTTTATTTTTATTATTATTTTTTTTAACATTAGATGTTACTTAAATTTAACCAATATATATAGTATATTTGGTGTAACTTAAACTCTTATTAATGTTTCACTACTAAAGAAATTTATATTGGCTAAGTATTTGACAATTTCACTTTTTTTTTTATAATAATTTTTTGTTTTCAAGATAATTAGATGCTCACAAAACTATTTCTATTTCAGTATAATATATTGGGTTGCCCAGCTATTTCTGTGTTGCAGAGAAGTGAGAGAAATCTGAGCCAGGGATTTTAGCTTCTGCACTTAGTAAGGCAAGCTTTCGGGTTTGGAGTTTGAGCTCCTCTGCCAATTTTCGAATAGCAAGAAAAGAGGGGAGCTTTTCTGGTCTTCTTGGAGCTCCTCTGCTGTGAGTTAAAACAGAGAGTTGGTTTTCTTGAGGCCAGAAGCCAAAAAGCAAGTAGTGAAGGTGTTTTTCTTTTGCTCCTAAACTGGATGTGAGCTTAGGTCATTCCCTCTTTTTCTTATTATCTTAGGTTCATGATCTTGTGCTTTGTTCTTTAATTCCTATGATGTACACAAGATAGCCTTATGCTAAGTGTTTGATTAAATTTATTAGTCCACTTATCTTTCAATCCCAGAGTGCGTGTTTGTGCGATTGAAATATTAGAGTTTTTAGATTTTGCAAGTGAGGAGACAGCAGGGACGGGACTTGGAGTTAGAGAGGCGGCTCTACTACTTGTTGTGTGCAGTGACTCTGACCTTTGGCTTTGTTGCTTAACCATCTGGGATGCACGGACGCGGCTCCGGACCCAGCGCACCCGCGTCCGACGGGGCGGGACGCGGCGACGCGGGAGGGACGCCGCAGACCGCACGTCCGTGCCGCGTCGTGCCACGTGGATTTCACGACTCGCGCCGACGCGGCTCAAATCGGCGCCGACGAGGCTCAAATCGGGCCGACTCGCGCCGATTCGGCTCCGACGTGCGCCGATTCGCGCTGAACCGGGCGGATTCGTGCCGATTCGGATCGTATCGGCTGAATATCGGTGTGTTTAGGTCGGAAAAAGGAAATCGGCCAGTAAGGAAAAAAAAAAAAAAAAAAAAACTTAAACCAAAAATACCGGTGGATTGGATATTGATACGCCACTGTCGCCGGTGGACTGAGTTGTTCTTTGTTTTTTTTTTTTTTTTTTTTTTTTTTTGTTTTGGGAAGTGTTCTGCAGCTTCCGTTTTTCCTTTTGAGAAGAACAACACTCTTCTTTGATTGTTGTGCCTCTCTGACCAAACGTTAGAGCCCCATCTTCCCTTTTATTTCTTTTTTCTTTTTCTTTTTTAATGGGAAGCTGAGAGAGCCTCCTACTTTTTTTTTTTTTTTTTACTTATTATTATCTATTTATTTTATTATTATTATTATTTCTATATTATTATTATTATTATTATTATTATATGAGTTTTCTATTATTATTATATAAAAAAGCATGCTTAGTAATATATTAAAAATATTTTTAATAATTTTTTAATCGTCGAGTCCCGCCGCACCCGCACCCACCTTTTTCAAAAATTGCCGAGTCCCGCACCTGTACCCGCACCCGCACCCGAGTCCCGAAACGCACCCGTGCTTCATAGTTAACCATTGATGTTTTTTTTTTTTGGTCTTTGTTGCGTGTGTGCTAGATAAAGAAAAAAATTATTTTGTTTATAAATTTTTAAAGGTCTAGGTTTTTTATTTGGGTAAAATAAGTTAATTGGGCTTAATATTTTTTAGCTTTACTAGTGGTAATTTTTGTTATTGGACTAATTTTTTTGAGCTTGTATATTTATTTTTAGATTTAGATCTATTATTTATTTTTTTTAATGGTTTTTAAAAGGAGGAAAATGCTAGAACTACAATTTCTTTTACAAATTGTTGATGTAGTGAGTGGTCATTAATAAGTAAAAAAAGTGATATAAGTTTGCTACCTCAACCATTTGTAAAAAAGGTTTGTGGCTATAGTATCTCTTAAAAGAATCGATGATATTGTAAATGGGGGCAAAGTGTAATTTGGCCGGAAAGTGACATATCCACTTTCAAGCGCTCTAGAGTGGCTATCGGGTAAACATTCAGAGCCAAACCATTATCAATCAATACCCTCGCCACAATCATGTCTTCACACTTGACTACGATATGCATGGTCAAAGTATGATCATTTCATTTTGGAGGAAACTCATCATCTAAAAAGGAGACTTGGTTGGTGGCCAACACCAATGATACCATACCCTCAAAGGAGGAATTTGTAATACTAGTAGGAACATGTGTTTCCTTCAACACCTTCAAAAGAGCCTCCTGGTGGACCTCAGAAGATAATAACAATGCCAAGATAGAAATCTCGGTTGGAGATTTGCTCAACTATTGAATCACACTATAATCGGCCTTTCGGATAGTTTTCAAGAATTCCTCAGTTTCTTCAATAGTGACTTTATTCCCAGTGGGCTCGGTTGTACCCTTGCTAAGCTCCTTCCTTCCTCTTTCTAATTCCTCAGGAGTATAACATTGGCCACTCCTAGTGAGTACGGCTAAACCCGAAGAGACATTGGAACCAACTTATTCTTTCCTTGCACAAGTAGAGATCAAAGTCACGTCAAACTTCCATGTGACATTATGGTTATCCTTGTAAGGAAAGGGCTTCGGGATTCGAATAATCAAACCCTCTTGAGTCTATAGATTAAGAGCCAGAGAAAAGGTCTTCGGACTGATAATAAACGAACTAGGTAAAAAGGTCTCTAAAGCCTTTGGGCCGGGCACCCCAAAGTTTTCTTTAATAGACCTTGGTAGAACTAGAGGAGCAAAACCTCAAACGGTGGGAACAACATGGGTTTCTTTCTAGAAAAACCTTGGAGATGACTTTGCGATCTCAGATAACGATAAAATTAGAGGGGCAAAACCCTTAATGGCTGATATAGCCTACTCCTTCTTTGGAGCTGACACTTCCGGATTCGAAGATGATTCCATTATCTCTTCAATAACAACTAAAGACAGGGAAACTGATGTCCTTATCCCTAGAGGGACCTTGCAACATGATCTTTCAAGTACTTATCCCAATCTTTCCATGAACCTATAGACATAGCACTATGGCTGGTTCCTACTTGTAATCCGGGAGGACATAGGCTAGTTGCCATGCAGTCACCCCTATACAGGATCTCTCTTTCTATCCATATAATACCATGGTTGGCTAGACTCTAAATCTATGCTCTAAGCACTTCACACTCAAATAGGGCATGCTTATTCCCACTGTTACAAAATTAACAGACTTCCTAGTCGAATTAGGGTTCTTATATCTTCCAAAGCAACATGGCTTTCTTGGGATAGAGCCCGTAACATGGCTTTCCAAGGGAATGAGGGGATGAGAGATCCGGAATCTTTTTTTTTTTCATTGTAGAGATAGCATTTACATTCCTTTTTGGCTGAAGAGGCAAGGGATTAGTAATAACATTCGGCCTCAAAGTGTTCTCAAATTGTATTAACTTGTTTTTAATGAGATCCTGAATCCGGAGTTTCAGAGGTATGCATTCTTCCAAAGTATGCCCTTTAGTCCCAAAATGGTGTTTGCATTTCTTAGACCAGTCAAATCCTAGTGGAGGAGGACCATCCCTTGGTCTAGTAAACAAGGGAGTCACCAACTTCTTTTCCAACAAGTAAGGAAACTTCTGTGCCTCTCTCTTAGGGTACTAGGGTTGATATGGCCTTCCCCTCTAATTAAATGCTCGGTTAGGTGCTTGAGCTGGCTGAGCTTGTTGTTGATAAGGCTGGGTAATCAGGACTGTATAAGCAGAAGTAGCACCCCTTAGCCTCTCAGGTGCCCTAGCAATCATGTGGACATCGGCTTCCTTCCCCTAACGGCCGTTTGCCTTTCTCACTTGTTGTTCTATCATAGAATTCAAAGCCTCAGGATCAACTAACTTCTTGCTCCTAATACCCTTATCAATACACTTCCCAATAGGAATTAAGCTTGTGAAATGAGTGACCTAAGCACTAATCATCTTCTCATAGTACAAAGGCTTAAGGTTATCAATGAACCACTTAATCATTTCCTCTTCCATCATGAGAGAAAGCATTTATGCGGCCAACTCACGCCACTTCTGGGCATAGTCACAGAAAGATTCCCCACTTTTCTTTTTTTCTCTTTGAAGGACTATACAGTCGGGAGTTATCTTTGTATTGAACTAATAAAATTCCGTAAAGGCATTGACCATCTCCCTCCAGCTAGAGGTCTTTTCCAATCTCACATATCAAGTGGTTGTAGGGCTAGTTAAGCTATCGGGGAAGATTTGACAGAGCAAAGGCTAATTATCCCTATAGGGTGCCATCTTTCTACAGAACATACGTAAATGGGCATAGGGATCTCTAGTGCCATCATACTTGACAAACTCAGGCGACTTGAACTTGGGAGGCATGATAACTTGAGGTAAATTGGTTAAACTATCCAAATTAACATTTCCTCAAGAGCCTGAACCCTCCATGATGCGCATTGTTTTTGTTAGGGTCTCCGCTTGACTCTTAACCTGATTGTAGCTCGACTTTGAGGTCTTATCCTTAGAAGGATCTACTTCTTTGTTACCCTTTGTGGGCCAATGGGTTGTGTGGTCTTGTCATGGTTTGGATCTGGTGGCGACTGTGCCTCGTTTTCAGACTGAGAGGCAGGGCCTTCTAGAGTGGGACCAGATGAATCACACCCTCCTCCTACAACTAGTTGTTGCATCATGCGCATCATTTTTACCATTTGTTCTTTCATCTGAATGAACTCGGCGACACTTACTTTAGAGGCTGAAGGATCACTAGTAGACATCTCTCTAGCATGAGACCTAGTGATAATAGGATCATGATGTGGTCGTAACTTAGATTGTTTCCTTTGAGCAATCTTTTCTCTTTTTAAACTTGGAAATGAAAAGAATGGGATAGGAAAGAGATAGGGGTACATTTGAAAATTTTATAGTGTGGAAACACAAAACGAACACAAAGTTAGTTTGAGTCCTTGCTTATTTAAAATTCACCTACCATTTTCAAAATTTGGCTCAAACCCTTAATCGGGTTTTCAATAGAGCATTATTATTGGTTGTGCTAAAAAGCCATATTGCTATTTTTAGCACTACAAATTACAAAACTGAGGCTGCATTGGTGGAACCAAAGCCAAAAATATTGGCTTCTCAGTTATAGTGCACAGTCAAAGATGGCTGTACACTGTAGTTCAAAGGTTAAATATATATATATATATATATATATTATGTTGCGTTTACACTGGTCAGAATATTTGAATATTTTCTTTTTCTTTTTCTCTCCTCCTTCCTCATTTCTGCCCTTTGCTCCTCTCTCCTCACTCTTCACTGCTCCACTCTATGTCATGCACTCAAATTTTTTCTCTTCCTCCTTCTCACAGATCTTGTTGATCTCGCCTGCCTAGCATCGACCTCGCCGATCTCTCTTCTCCCTTTCATTTTTTTTCTTTCTTCCTCCCCTCAACCATTTTGGATCTTTTCTCTCTCAAAAATATCTATCTAAACTCAATCAAAATCAAAATACAAACTCAAATCAAAATCTTAAAACTAATCAAATAAGAATGATAAAAAAAGAAAAGAAAAGAAAAAGACAACAAATCTGATCCATCTGAGCCTCAGTAGGGGGAGGATGAGTGGCGGTGGAGTGGATGAGGCGGAATGCGTGAATGTCGATTTAAAAGGCTGACTCTCTCTAGCCTTTGTTATTCGCTGATCTCAGTGTTTGAGAGAGAGAGAGAGAGAGAGAGAGAGAGAGAGAGAGAGAGTTGAAGTAGAAAAACAAAAATGAAAAGGAAGATAGAGTGAAGAGGAAGTATACGTGTGTGGAGAAGAGTGAAGAGGAAGAATACATTTGTGGAGGAGAAAAAAAGAGGAAAAAAAGAAAAAAAGAAAAGAAAGAAATGTGTATGGATGAAAACAAATAAAGAGATAAAGGGAAAAATAAAATTAAGAATAATAAGAAATTAAAATTAAGAAATGCTACCATAATATTTTCACAATAAATATTGTGTTGTTTATATTATTTTCACAATAAATATTGTGGCGGTTGCGATGGTAGTGGCAACGGTGGTGGTAGTGGCTGTGGTGGTTGTGATGGTAGTGGTTGTGATTGTTGTTTATTGTAGTGAATATATTATTTAATTATAGTAGATATATTATTTTATTCTGTTATTTATATTATTTTATTGTGTTGAAAACTAAAAGAAAACCACTGGTGTTGGGTTTTTTGTAAAGTGAGAGGGTAAAATAGATGAAGTAGCTTTTTGTGGTGCCAAATTGCTAAATTTATGGCTTCACCTATGTGGATGCTCTTATGGTGAGTTCCTACAATGATGCGGAATTAATGCAAGCTTTGGCAAGTAACTGGAACTTTCACATCATGCTTGAAATAGCGGGATGGACCCCTCTCTTTTCATTACAAAGAAAACAATGTTTTTACAAAATTTGGCCTTTTACAATGCCCCCAAAACTGAGCTATATACAATGGCTCCAACACTGAGCCTTTTACAATACAAGGAAGTTCAAATTTACAAAATTGTAGAAGCTTCTTTCTTGATGGCTTCGCCTTCCTGAAAAAGTTCTTGGGCTTTTGGTAACGTCCTTCTTGATGCAAAGTTCCAACTACTTGCCACAAATTTTATCTGTACACATTTACATGATAAACCCATTAGTGTATGCATGCATGCCTTTGTAGGGTTGGAAACCCTTAGGGTTTGGGGGTGATGTAATGTGCAAGCAATGTAGTTGTTTTTCTCTATGGGTTGGTCACAAATTCTATACAAACGGGTTAAAAAGAACTTGGATTGAGCACAACTTTATAACACAAGAAAAAAGGGGAAACTTGCAAATAGAAACTAGACACGTCTTGGATGTTCACTTGTTTTGGCTCTTCCTAGTCCTCACGGGCATTTGACTTACTCTAAGGAAACTATATGAGACATGGCGTAATTGTTAAGTAGGTCCTAATCTGAGGGGGGACCTTGATTATCTAATCCTTCCCTTTATAGAAGTTATGGGATAGAGCAGATCAAGGGGGTCTTTTCAGCTACTCCTGTCCACCCGTGGACCCAGAAATGTCTACAAGTTGGCACCCAGTAGCTATCTAAACTATGCATTTAGCACTCACCTTCAATGTTGAGCTTAGGTTCGACTCAATGGGGGGTGATGTCATGCATTTTGAAATGAAAGGGGAAAGACTTTCCAAGCAAGCACAACATATATATGCATAGATAAAGGTATTATTACCAAAGGTAAGTGAAGTTGCCACCAATCATTGGGTTTTTTCTAAAGTGTGATTAGTGACCTGACTTTATTTGATTTTATTATCAATCCTAGGCCAAGAAAAAAGTTGTTTTTCCTAATCTAACACGGACGTGTAAAAAATCTTAATTTTTGAGTTTGGAAGTCTGGTTACGTGCAGGGAAGGTGTTAGGCACTCCGCAATGCTTGTCTGGAAACAGTCCTTTGTTTTGGTAAAATCTTAATTTTTAGACATTGGTAGTGGAAACAAGCTATTGGCATTAGCTTTCGAGGCTTTAAATGAATTGGGCTTTGTGGTTTGGTTACAGAGAGGGTGTGGTCTCAATAAATACTTCGTTAGCACATTTGAAATTTTTGCCAAATTTGCATGACGAAAATCCAGAAGCATTTTGCCTTATTTTCATGGCGGAAATCTGGCAGCATTTCACCTCTAGTGCGTCATAGCACACAAAAAACTATTTTCACCAAGCTTTCGCTATGAGAATATGGCAACAAAGGTGCCCCATTTTTATGACAAAAATCCAAAAAGGTTTCGCATTTGGTGAGCTATGGCACACCGATAGGGTTTCATGCCTGTGTATACGGCACACATTAGCATGTTTATATGAGGACGAGCCAAAGCTCACCAAAGCATCAAACATGTTGATGCATGTCACATACATGAGGAAACCAATATCACTTAGCTAACATGGATCGAGACAATCACACCGCGATGATTATGCACACAATGTAGCATGAATATGCACTTACAATAGTCGCCTTGAGCGCATACTCACACTACAAGGTTAGGAGCACCCACGATTACGAGAGGGTTACTTTTCTAACCATGAGAGTCCATTATACAAAGTGCATGACTATTCACAAGTAAGCAGATATATTTATACACACACACATATAATGCACAATGCAAGCACACAAAATAGGAAATGCAAAGTAGACATTGCCAACGTTCTAAGGGTATGGCCCAGCAAGGTACAATAAATGTAAATTAGACATTGTCATACCCAAGGAATGCAGCCCAAGCAAGGTACAGGAAAGATAAAGGATATATGCCTACATCCATAGGGTATGGCCTAATAAGGTATAGGAAATGTAAAACAGACATTACTATAGCCTATGAATGCGGCCAAAAGCTAGATACAAGGAGAGGAGACCCTAATACCTGGTTCTAAAGAAGAGGCGAAGAAAGAGAAAGAGATAACCACATAGGAAGGGGGCTAAAATGCCTAAATCTATAGAACATTGCCCTTCTTGGGCTTGCGTTGCTTGCATTCTTTGCCCTTCCTAGCTTGCGTCTTGGAAGTTGCACCTTTGCTCCAAGCTTATACATGCAACAACAAAAGAAAGCAAAACCAGCAAACAAGTGAAAGGAAAACAAAGAAACAAAGAAAGCGCACAAGGGGGAAAATAGGTGAAGGATAGCACACAAAGGGGCATACAAACAAAGAAGGCATACAAACAAAGAAAGCACACAAAGGGGAAAACATGCGTGTTATCAAACAAACATGCTATCAAGTAAAAGAGGGTGTCCTGGAAGGACAAATGTAGGTTTGGATTGGGGTTTGTACTTCCATTATATTGGAGTACGGACGACATGCGTGCCATTAAGCAAAGTTCCTAAAAGGGACTTGGGATCTCGTGTACAAAAGACGAGTATGAACCTGCATGAGATTATATGTAGGAACTAGGCTTGATGACACAAAAAAGCACACAAAGACACATGCATGAACATATAAAAAAGTGTGCAAAGATGCGAACGAACAAAGAGAGCCAAACAAGATGGCACAAAGGGAACATAGCAAGCAAAGCATGTTATCACACAAAGGGGAGAGCTAGATATGTTATAAGGTGCATAGAGGGGCCAACATGAGAACCCTAACATGCAAACCAAGCAAGGGAGAGATAGGCAGACGACAAGCAAGCCAAATATCACAAAGTTGTACTCCCGAAAATGGTTGCATCCAAATGAGCCACCAAAGGGGCAAGTGCAACTAAACAAGCAAGTGGCCCCAAAGACCAACAAGCAACAAACCCAAAAGGGAAAACAAGCAAGAACATAGTAAAGAACCTAGATCTTAGCAAACAATCATGGATCTAAAGCGAAAAGCACGGACAAGGGCAAACAAAGTATAGACACTCATAAAGAAACTAATCCAAACCCTTTATTGAAAGATGGGTGTATGGATGTAGGCCTAGACTACAAGATCTAGATCTACACCCCACCCAAAAGCCAAACACTAGAACAAGGCAAAAGCAAGAGATATAAAGCACTAGGCATAGCATCCAAACAAAGCTTTAAGCACATGAACATATAGATCCAAACACATAAACATGGCATAAAGCACATAGACATGTAGATCTAAGCATAAATATGACAAAAAGCACATAGACAAGCATAAACAAGGTATAAAACACATAGACATGTAGATCTAAGCATAAGCATGACAAAAAGCATATATACATGTAGATTTAAGCATAAACATGGAAAAAAACATGTAGACATGTAGATCTAAGCATAAACATGCTAAAAAGCTATAAAAAGATAGAGAAAGCAAGATATATGCAAGGAAATTAAATGGGTGTAACTAGTAGCGAAAAAACTACATCTACACCCCTAAACCTCAAATCCAAGGTTCTAAAACCAAGGAGAGAAAGATGAGAGCAAGAATACTACCTCTTGATTATTGGAGAAAAGTAAGAAATCAAAGATTTTTGTATGTGATTTTGGAGAGAGAGAGAGAGAGAGAGAGAGAGAGAGAGAGAGAGAGAGAGAGAGAGAGAGAGAGAGAGAGAATCTGCCTAAAATAACTCCAATAATTTCCAAAATTAGTTTTTTTTTTTTGGGTTCTATGAGTCACATTTTGTGATTATTTAGCTTTCGACGCACCCTTGGGGCCACCAGCTAGCTCTAGTGGCCCTTTAGGGTGTGCCGGGTCTGACTGTTAACATCAGCAATCCTGGCTCGTTCCCGTTTGACTTCAAATGTGTATTCGAAGGCCTTCCTAGACTTTGATTGAGCTTATCTTGGTGTCCTTAAAAAGGTATGGATGTCTAGTTTCCAAAAATATAAAAAATGCAAATTCTAACGGTCAGATAAAAGGTTATGGTCTAGAGAAGCAAGCGAATTCGCCTGACACGATTTTCAAGATATCTGAACCATTTTAACTCAAATTTTGACCCATGAATAGTCTTTGGAAGGGAAAATAATCTTCGCAATGGTGCTAGTTTCAACCTGTTTTAATGGTTGGATCAAAATTAGGGTTTCTAGGGCCTTAGGAGTCAACTCTAGGTCAAACTTGGTCAAATGTGACAAAAATCTTTGAATAGCTCTGGTTTGATGTAGAAATATGAAAAAAAAAAAAAAAGGCTTTAGAGGATTTTGACCAACTTTGACTTTCAATCAACCTTGAGTTGACTAGGGGTATTTTGGTCATTTTGATCTAAAAATGTGCTTTGGGGGCTCCAATGCTCGAACGGATTATGCCACATCAATCTAGATGTTTTTGTGGTCCCATGGTGAAAAATTAATATTTTTGGATTTTTAGTGGTTCAATATGCAAACTGAGGCGGACAAAATACGGTATCTACTAGTGCTTTTTGCCATGTTTATGTTTGGATATATATGTTTGTGTTTAAAACCTTGTTTGGATGCTATGCCTAGTGCTTTATAGCTTTATGTCTCTTGTTTATGCCTCTTTCTTGTGTTTGGCTTTTGGGTCGGATGTAGATCTAAATCTAGTGGTCAAGGCCTACATTTGTACACCCATGTTTCGATAAAGGGTTTGGATTATCTCCCTTTGTGCATGTTCATGCTTTATTTGCTGATGCTTGTCTGCTTAGATTTAGCCACTTTGCCATGTCCTTGTTTGTTTTCCCTTTGTGGGTTTGTCGCTTGTTGGTCTTTGGGACCACTTGCTTTGTTTAGTTGCATCTTTCCTCTTTGGAGGCTTGTTTGGAAGCAACCATGTGTGAGGATACATCTTTTTAATGTTTGGCAAGCTTGTCTCTTGCCTTTTTCCTCCTTTGTTTAGCTTTACATGTTAGAGTTCCGCATGTTAGCCTTTCTATGTGCTTTATAACATGTTTACCCTTCTCTTTTGTGTGATAACATGCTTTGCTTGCTATGCTTGCTTTGTGCCATCTTGTTTGGCTTTCTTTGTTTGTTTGCATCTTTGCATCCTTGTCTATATGTTCATGCATGTGTCTTTATATGCTTGTTTGTGTCATCAAGCTTAGTTCCTACTTACAATCTCCTGCAGGTTCACAGCCGTCTTTTGTATACAAGATCCTGAGTCCCTTTAGGAATTTTGCTTGATGGCACATATGTCATCCGTACTCCAACATAGTGAAACTATGGACACTAAATTTAAACCTACATTTGTACTTCTAGGACACCCTTTCTTGCTTGTTTACCCCTTTATGTGCTTTCTTTCCTTGTTTGCCCCTTTGTGTGCTTCATTTGTTTCTTTATTATCTCTTTTGCATGTCTACTGTCTTTGTTTTTTCTTTGTTGCATGTACGTGCTTGGAGTGAGGGTGCAACTTCCAAAATGCAAGCTAAGAAAGGCGAGAATGCAAGCAAGAAGATGCAAGCCCAAAAGGGGCAATATTTTTTTAGATTAGGGGGCTGAGCCCCCTCCTCGTTTAGTTATCTCTTTCTCTCTCTCTTAGCCTGTTCTTTAGAACCTTGTATCTAGGCTAGGCTCTTCTTTCCTTGTATCTATCTTTAGGCAGCATTTTTAGGGTATGACAATGTTTGTTTTACATTTCCTTTACCTTGTTAGGCCATAACCCTATGGATGTAGGCGTGTTGCTTTACCTTTCCTGTACCTTGCTTGAGCCGTGTTCCTTGGGTATGGCAATGTTTGGTTTATTTTCCTTCTTTGTATGCTGACATATATATATATATATAGATAGATATATCTACTTGTTTATGGGTGGTCATGCACTTTGTATAATGGATTCCTATGATTAAGAGAGTAACCGTCTCATGATCATGGGTGCCCTTGACCTTGCAGTGTGGGTAGCACTCAAGGCGACTACTATCAGTGCATATTCATGTTATATTATGTGCATGATCATCGCGGTGTAATTATCTTGATCCATGTCAGCTAAGTGACATTGGTTTCCCCGTGTATGTGACATACATCAACATGTTTGATGCTTTGGTGAGTTTTGGCTCGCCTTAACACAAGCACATTAACATGCGCTGTATACATAGGCATGAAACCCTGCCGGTGTGCCATAATGCACCAAACGTGAAACTTTGCCGAATTTTCGCTGTGAAAATGGGGCACCTTTGTTGCTGTATTCTCACAGCAAAAACTTGGTGAGAATAGTGTTTTATGTGCTATGACACACCAGAGCTGAAATGCTGCCGGATTTTCGTCGTGGAAATTTGGCAACAATTCTAAAATGTGCTAGTAAAGCATTGATTAAGACCACAGCCATTCCAAAATCAAACCTTAAAGCCCAATTCTTTTTGTTAGGACATATGTGTTTCACTTGTTAAGAATATATATCATGATTTTATGTAATTGGCTTATCCTTTGACAAAACGCACTTTACTTGTATTTGGGTAGATTTAGAATGTTTTAAATACTTCAAGAAACCTTGTTTCAATATCAAGTATTGAAACTTTCAAGTCTATTCAAGAAAACAAGTTCAGAGTGCAAAATCATTAAAGCTCGACAGTTGGTCGACAGTTGCATCTATCGAGGTTAAGGAAGCTGTTCTACATTCGGTGTGCTCGACACCTTCTTGACAGCTTCTCGACACCTGCTATCTGTCGAGGTTTAATATTTTCAGAATTTCAATATGATTTTCTTGGGATCCGTGAATATGTCTTTGGACCTTCTTTTCTCCTAAACCTAGACATATAAAAGGATCAGTTTAAGGGTCGTCAAAGTGTTCACAAGTTGCACAAGCATTGAGCAAATTCTGTTTAAGCAAATTGTGACTAGAGACGAAGTTCTTGCCCTAGTTCATCTCTTTCTCTTGAAGAAGTTGCTGTGTATGTGCATCGTAAGATTTTGTGACCAAGCATCTTCTTGATCTTCATCGTGTGGATGAACTGAAGAACTTTGCAACCAACAACCTTCTTAATTGGTGATTGAAGTCGTGTACTGGGATCTGCGCATTTAGTTAGTCACGTACTGAGAGTCATGCATCTGAAAGGGGAACTGTCACTACAGAACAAGTCCAATTGGGTATTGGTGTAAGGGTTCAACTATAAGTTGATAAGGTACTTGGATTCCTTTACTTGTAACCGCTTGTTGTGATAATAGTGGAGTTTCGGGAGTGGTGACCTGAAAATCATCCGGTGGGATTTTTGCCGTTAGGTTTTCCCCATTCATAAACAAATCACTGTGTTATTTATTTTCCGCTGCATAATTAGTTTATTGGTGATTTGTTTGTGCTACCACGCGTTTGCATGATAAATTGATTAATTAAGAACTTGGCTAATTAATTAATTAATTTCTATCACAAGGAGTCATTCAGTTTGTGGCCTATCACTTTTAAAGCCCCAAAAGCTAATGCTAATAACTTGTTTTAACTACCAATGTTCGAAAATTAAGGGCACGTTTGGTAGACTGTAATAGACATTGTAATGTAATAGTTATTCATATGGTTTAGCTATTCAATAGTTTGGTTATGTTTTTATTACATGGAATATTCATTCCTTATGAATAGCTATTCTTTAAAATGAGGAATAATTATTCCTCTCTAAAAGGATTGTAATAGCTATTCCTTAGTAGATGCAATAATTTCTAACGTTAATATATTTTCAAATAAATAAACTTTCCATATCTACTTAACAATTATGGAAATAAAAAATCATCAAAAAATAATTCATCTCTCTAAAATTTAAAATATATTATTTTATAGGAAATATAATTGTATGAATGAAATATTTCCTAAAATAGATCATAAATTTTATTCTAATGTTACAACTTATAACCAAACTAATGAATAGATTTAGTAATTCCATTACAACACATTTTATTCCCAGTAATAAAGATTACCATTCCTGTTGTAATCCATATTCAGTGTACCAAACGTACCCTAAGATTTTATCAAAACAAAGGACTGTGTCTGGACAGACATTGTGGGGTGCCTAACACATTCCCCGCATGTAACCAGACTTTCGAACTCAAGAATCAAAGTTTTTTACCCGTCTGTATTAGATTAGGAAAAACAACATTTTTCTTAGCCTAAGATTGGTAATAAAATCAAATAGAGTCAGGTGACCAATCACATTTTAGAAAAAAAACTCAATGATTGGTGGCAACTTCATTTACCTTTGGTAATAATAGGTTAAAATTCACTCAATTCAAGTCACACACTAGGTGAGTGTTTGGATTGCACTAAAATTTCAACATGTCTGCGATTGTGCATTTTGCTGAAAAAATGTGGGTCTCATGACACTGTTCATGAACCCAAAAAAGTCATAAAAACACAGATTTCAATATAAATTTGGGTCCCACAGCACTATTCACACATTTAAAAATTATTTTGTTACAGTATTTTCAGTTTTCAACAATAAACGGTATCCAAATTGACCCTAGAGGTTCTTTCACCCTCATTTCACAGCACCCAAGCTCAAAGCCGCTTAGAAAGCGCGAGCATCGCCATGATAGGTGGTCGACTGCCACGAGGCATCGATAGGACGGGAATGAAACCGCTAATTAGATTAAAAGAAATTTCAAATGTTACTAATTGAGTGAGATTTCTGAGTGAAGAGGTAGCTCACCTATAAGTATATTATGATATGCACTCAAGTGTGTGAGATTTGTTAAAAGACGTAGAGCTATAGGGATTGGTCCACTGAAATTGTTTTCACTTAGATTTAATTCAAGAAGATTCTTTAAATTTTGAAATTGTCTAGGGATATGGAACCACTGATTAGATTATGGGAAAGGTCAAATGTCTCTCATTGAGTGAGGTTTCCAATTGAAAGAGGTAGCTCACCAGTAAGTTGATTTTCTAATGCACTCAAGTGGATGAGATTGTTTAAAAGACCTACAGATGAAGGGATTTGTCCTGTGAATTTTTTATAATTCAGATTTAATTGAAGAAGATAAGTTAAATTTCCAAGAGCTGAGGGGATCGGTCCTATGAATTTGTTATTATTCAGATTTAATTCAAGAAGATTCTTTAAATTTCCATGAGTTGAAGGGATCAGACCTATGAATTTGTTTTTACTCAGATTTAGCTTAAGAAGATTCTTTAAGTTTGCCAATTCATTCGGGATGGAACCAATAATTTAATTAAAAGAAATTATGTCAAACTTCTCTAATTAATTGGGTGAGGTTTGTAAGTGAAACAGGCAAGTCACACCTATAAGATAATTATGAGATGGATCAAGATGGGTGAGTTTTGAAAGAGTACCTACGTGAAGTTGGATGCTCCCCCAAAGCCCAGTTGTAGAAAGGTTAAGAGAAACTAAATTTGGGAATGAAGAGAAGTTGAATTTCCTTAACTTATTTCCTACATAGAGCCCAACCATGTTAATGGATGTCCCGCTTTCACCAACATTGCAAGTGATTGTAGGGGTGCACGGCTGCACCAAGAGTCCAGCCCAATTGGGACTGCAAGCATTGAAGAGTCCTAATTCTAATGAAATAGGAATAGTTGGCTTGCATTGAATAAAATTCCTATTCCTAATTATACTAGGAGTGTCCGGCTGTGGCAGGTGCTTTATATATAAAGCAATATATTTAGTACGTGTGTTTTAGACATTGAGAGAAATTTGGAGAGAGAGTGAAGAGTGAAACATAAATTGCCGGAAAAAGGATAGTACTTTGTGTGCCACAAAGAGAAAAAAGAAAAAGGTGATTTTTCTTTTGCTCAAGACATACAAAGAAGATAAATTGGAGTTTTCTTTAAGACGATTATTTGAGTGCTACAATCACAGAGAGTTGAAGTATTCAGAGTAGAAGATCTTGCTATTAGATTTTGTGGTGAAGTTGTATTTGTTCCTAGAGTTATTATTGTATTTTTTCAATTTATTGTGAACTCTGGCGAATGCATATCCAAGAGACATTATTGCAGTACATTTTTATCTTGGACTTCGAAAAAATACCAATGTGATGAGTGTATATCCAAGAGACATTATTGCAGTACATTTATTTGTTTAGACTTCGGAAAAATACCAACGTGATTCTCACGGAATATTCTCTCTTGAATCATTATTGAAGTGTAGAATTTCCTCGAATTTTCTAGGAAATTTTTGTTGATTATTCCACATAATGCAATTGAAGTTAACATTTCCACTTTGCGCTGTCCTAGCTACATGACTATCCAGGGCATTTTTATTTTCTTTTGGTATGGCGATATATATATTAGAGAACAAAGTTTAGTTATAATCCTAGCTGTCGAGCTTTAAAAATCCAGCACTCTCTCACTTGATTATTGGATAGACTTGCATATCTTTAATACTTGAACTTAAAATCTTCTTTCTTGAAGCATTAAACACATCCTCAATCTACCCAATTACAAATAAATTGCGTTTTGTCAAAGGATTAGCCAATTACATAAAATATTGACATATGTTACTAACATTGAATCACATATGTCCTAACAAAAGTGATGAAGACAAAATATAGGTCACAAGTCATAAAGAAAAATAGATACAAATTACACAAGGTTTTTATTTTTTAATGTATTTTTATTGTGATACACAATTTTTTTATTTCTTAATAAGTTCATCACACAATATGGTTTACATCTGAAAAGCAAACACTTCCTAATTGAGTTTCACTCTCTCTAGTTGTATGGGTTTCTTGGCTCCTCAACTGCCATACTGAGACTGCATGTAAAGTATTCACTATTAGCTTCTTGTGAGAAAGAAATTCTTGGGACACCCATTTCATTGTTGGCCTATACATTGGTTTAGTGTGTAAGCATGCAAATGCAATTGTAGCAACAAGGAAAACATCTCGTGCAACTAGTCGATTTGGAGGTGGGAGACGTTGGTCTAATATTTCATTTAGCATCAGATTTTGAGTTGATGATGATGGTGATGATAATGATAATGAAGTCAAGAGTTCTCCTGGATGTCTTCCCATCAGTATTTCTAGTGCCACCACTCCAAAACTATAAACATCACATTTTTCGGTCACCTCCAAAGTATATGCCAATTCTACATATATAAGAAAAAAAAAAACACAACAATATTAACAAAATGCGATGCCTTTCATTTTTCTTTAATTTTGTTTTTTTTTTTTTTTTTACATGTCTTATTATATGCTTTTTTTATGCAAATGTTAGTTCAAGTGTGAAAGAAATTGTTTGCCACCACATGGTTCGGTTAATATAATAAACAACAAAGTGAGCTAAGTTGCATGATTATCTAGAAAGCCTTGCATAGTTGACATTTTAAATAATAAAAGAAAGTGTAAGGTAGAATATGAAAAGAATAATTGACCTGGAGCAATATAACCATAAGTCCCAGCAATTAAAGTTTGATTGGAGGAATTAGGATCAAGTAGTTTAGCCATGCCGAAATCAGAGATAGATGCCTCCAACTCAAAGTTCAATAGTATATTGTTGCTGTTTATATCTCGATGAACAATTACTGGGACACATTCATGATGCATGTAAGACAGGGCATGTGCTATACTTTTGATGATGTTCATCCTCTTTATCCAATCCAATTCCACTGCTTCAACATTATTGCTTAGGACACAAAACAAGCTTCCCCTTTCCATATACTCAAAGACCAAAAACATACAGCGTTTATGCAAACAATAGCCATATAGTTTAACAATATTTCGATGTCGAATTTCTGTTAACATTTTGACTTCGTTTTTGAAATGCTTGTCAAAACTCAGTTCCTCAGTCTCCAAGCGATGAAATTTCTTTAAGGCAACTACTTTACCATTAGGCAATTGTGCTTTGTAAATTCTACCATAACTGCCAACTCCAATACAATATCTAATGTCAAAGTCCTTTGTTGCTTTAATGATGTCTTCATATGCAATTTTTCCATCATAATTCCATATCGAGAATATGTCCCCATTTTTTGTTTCCTTTGACTCGGATTCAATTTTCCTAACCCCGTATCGATAGATGAAAAAATACCCAAGAAGTGAAAGCACAAGAAAAAAACTCAATGGAACAAGAATTTTTATTTTGTAGTCAATTGATGTGTTCTTGTTTGGGGAAGATGAAAGACAAGAAGGGAAACTTTGATATCACCACACAAACCCTTGTTGCCGATAAGTGTGTCAGAACTATAATTTTTGAAAACATCCGGAATTTGACCCTCCAAAGAATTGTATGACAAGTTAACATATCTTTTTTTGAGAAAAGGAGGAATTTTTCCTGTAAGGTTATTGTAGCTAAGGTCAATCCAATCAATTGAACAAGGGCCACCAATCTGAGAGGGAATGGTTTGATTTAAGTAGTTATGGCTCAAAAGCAAAGTGTACAAAGAATGACAATGAGCTATTTCAATGGGGATGGAACCACTAATTTGATTCCAATCAAGGATCAACTTTTGCAACTGATTCGAATGACATATAGTTGAAGGTATTTTACCCGTAATTCTATTATTACTGAGGTCCAAGTAACTTAAATTCTTCATATTGCCTATTTCTGGTGGAATGGAACTATTGATTTGGTTTGAATGGAGATCCAATTCTGTCAAATTGGTCAAATGACCTAGAGAGGAAGGTATCGGACCAATGAGCTTGTTATCTTTGAGGGACAAGAGCTTCAAATTCTTCATGTTGCCTATTTCTAGTGGAATGGAACTATTGATTTGGTTTGAATTGAGACACAATTTTGTCAAACTGGTTAAATGACCCAGAGACGAAGGTATTGGTCCAGTGAGCTTGTTATGTTCCAGTTTCAACACTAACAACTTCTTTAACATTCCTATTTCTGACACTATAGAACCATTGATTTCATTAAAAGACAAATCCAGATGAGAAAGATTAGTTAAAAGGCCAAGAGCTGAAGGGATTGGTCCAACAAATTTGTTATTGCTCAGATCTAATTCAAAGAGATCCTTTAAATTTCCTAGTTCTTTGGGGATGGTACCAGTGATGAGATTACTAGAAATGTAAAACTCCACTAATTGAGTAAGATTGGCAAGTGAAAGTGGCAAGTTTCCTGTAAGTTTATTCCAAGCCAAATCGAGATACATGAGTTTTGAAAGATTACCTATCTCTTGTGGGATGCTCCCTTGAAGTCCAGTATTATAAAGATAAAGCATGACTAAATTTGGGAAGGATGAGAAGTTGAATTTTCTAAACTTATCTCCCAAATAGAACCCAGTCATGTCAATCTTTGTAACGCTTCCGCCATCATTGCATTCAATTCCACGCCACTCACAATGATTTGAGGTATCGTTGGAATAGCTACTCCACCACTCACTCTCCAGCAGAGCCTTTGCTTCAAAATCCAGCGCAATAACCATATTTGTGGCATGCATGAAGATACAAAGTGCCCATGCTACTACCAGAATGGAAATGAAGACAGAGGGAGCCATGTTAAAGTTTACTTGATTAATGAATACAAGGGAAAATGGTTGATTGTTATATTCATGACTCAAGACACCTTTATAAGTGAGATATGGATAGAGATGAAGACTACGAAGTCACTTTTTCTTTTTCTTTTTTTGACTTTGAAAAAAATACCTACATATTTCTCACGAAATTTCCTCGAATTATCTTGGAAATTTTTCTGAAAAGTCCACATGATGCCATTGAACGGTTGAACCTAACCCGTGGAATTCGTCAAAGAGCCAAAGACCAAAGACTGACTTGACTGTATATACAAGCTACTGAATTATTAATCAAAAGACCAATAAAGTCATCACGAAAAGCCGTTATTGAGTTTATAGTTTGAGTTATAAAGATTTGTTTTGTTTGTATAAGTTGCAAAATAAATTTAAAGGTGAGGACTTTAAGATCATAATAAAAGTCTCTGAATTGGTTTCAAGACTTTGTATGACTTGGAGTAGAGGTGGGGTTTTGCTCTTTTCTTCGAGGATGCAATGATGCTGAACAATTACTGTAGATTTTGTAGGAAACCGGTACTCAACATTAATGAGTTCCTTTTTTTGATCGTTAGATCTACTTGAATCTAATGATGTAACTTTTTTTTTTAGAATCAACGTAGTGCCTTTTATTCAATGAATGCCATCAAAGTTTACAAAAACACAAGAATGAAACTGTGGTGAAACATCCTCCAACCCCATTTCTGTGTATGGAATTAATTAATTTTATTCACTTTAGTCCAATTACTATATGGGCACGTTTGGTATAATATAATTATAATTACCATGTAATAGGAATTATTATTACAAGTACTATAAAAAGCTGCAATGGAAGTAACAATTTTTATAAGCTAAAATGCAAAATCCACCTTCTATGTTTCACCAAAATTCATTTTAGTCTTCTAACTGTGCGTTAGTTCATTTTAGTCATTTAAGTTTCAAGTTTATTTAATTGAACCCTCTTCATTAACTTCTATTAAAATTTACTAAAAAAAATTATGGAAAATGTTTTTCAATCATTAATTGGATTTTTTTTTAATTTAAAAATTTTGAAGAAAATATTTAAAAATTTGAACAATTAACCGTAAAATTTAACAAAAGTTGATGGAGAGACCTTAATTGAATAAACACAAAACTTAATTAAAGGACTAAAATGAACGAAAAAAAAAAAGTCAAAAGAGTGAAATGAATTCTTGATGAAACTAAAATATAGAGTATGAGTTTTGCATTTTAGCCCTATTTTCATTATTAATCTAGTTGGTGACAACATATGAATAGAATTATAGACACCGCATTTTGTACTCCTTAAGACTCAGGCCCCCATTCCCTAATGATGCTAAAATTCTAAGGCACAAGGTTTGTTTAGTGCCCAAACAGAATCTAAATTGACTTGAGAAATGTTAAAATGGAAAATAACTTTTTATGAGCAAATAAATTTAATTAAAGGACTAAAATGAATGAAAATAAAGTTAAAAGAGTGAAATTAATTCTTGATGAAACTGAAATATAGAGTGTGTGTTTTGCATTTTAGCTCTATTTTTATTATTAATCTAGTTGGTGGCAACTTATGAATAAACTGTAGACACTGCATTTGGTACCCCTTATGGCTCAGGCCCCCGTTCCCCTATAATGTTGAAATTCTAAGGCCCAAGGTTGGTTTAGGGCCCAATTAGAATCTAAGTTGACTTGAGAAATGTTAACATGGAAAATATAATTTTTATAAGCAAATAAATTTATTTTTAGAAAATAAAGGCTAGAGAAATCATGATTTCTTTAATATTTTATAGATTTTTAGGGGTCCGGCATGCAAAGTGAGGGCAGACAAAATACGGTATCTACTGGTGCTTTTTGCCATGTTTGTGTTTGGATATATATTTTTGTGTTTAAAACCTTGTTTGGATGCTATACCTAGTGCTTTATAGGTTTATTTCTCTTGTTTATGCCTCTTTCTTGTGTTTGGCTTTTGGGTAGGATGTAGATGTAGATGTAGTGGTCTAGGCCTACATCCGCACACCCATGTTTTAATAAAGGGTTTGGATTATCTCCTT
Organism: Quercus robur; assembly: GCF_932294415.1. NCBI lineage: Eukaryota > Viridiplantae > Streptophyta > Magnoliopsida > Fagales > Fagaceae > Quercus > Quercus robur. The sequence goes on from NC_065537.1 coordinate 23,795,438, forward strand.
TGTGTATGTTTGTGCTTTGTTTGCCATTTTTCATGATTTTTACCCTTTTCTATACTTGTTTGCTTAGATTTAGCCTCTTTGCCATTTCCTTGTATGTTTTCCCTTTGTGGGTTTGTCGCTTGTTGGTCTTTGGGGCCACTTGCTTTGTTTGGTTTCATCCATCCCCTTTGGTGGCTTGTTTGGATGCAATCATGTGTGAAGATACATCTTTGTGATGTTTGGCTAGCTTGTCTCTTGCCTTTTTCCTCCTTTGTGTAGCTTTACATGTTAAGGTTCCCCATGTCATCCTTTCTATGTGCTTTATAACATGTTTACCCTTCTCTTTTGTGTGAAAACATGCTTTGCTTGCTATGCTTGCTTTGTGCCATCTTGTTTGGCTTTCTTTGTTTTTTTGCATCTTTGCATTTGTGTCTATATGTTCATTCATATGTCTTTATATGCTTGTTTGTGTCATCAAGCTTAGTTCCTACTTACAATGTCCTACGGGTTCACACCCATCTTTTGTAAACAAGATCCCAAGTTCCTTTAGGAATTTTGATTAATGGCACATATGTCGTCCGTTCTCCAACATAATGGAACTACAGACACCAAATCCAAATCTACATTTTTCCTCCTAGGACACCCTTTCTTACTTGTTTGCCCCTTTGTGTGCTTCGTTCTCTCTTTTGCTTGTCTACTAGCTTTGTGTTTTCTTTGTTGTTGCATGTACACACTTGGAGCAAAGGCGTAACTTCCAAAATGCAAGCTAAGAAGGCAAGAATGCAAGCAAGAAGATGCAAGCCCAAAATGGGCAATTTTCTGTAGATTAAGGGGCTTAGCCCCCTCCCTTTGTGGTTATCTCTTTCTCTCTCTCTCTCTTAGTCTCTTCTTTAAAACCTTGTATCTAGGCTAGGCTTTCCTTTCCTTGTATCTAGCTTTAGACCGCATTCCTAAGGTATGACAATGCTTGTTTTACATTTCCTGTTCCTTATTAGGCCATACCCTATGAATGTAGGCATGTTGCTTTACCTTTTTTGTACCTTGCTTGAGCAGTGTTCCTTGGGTATGGCAATGTCTGGTTTATTTTCCTACTTTGTATGTTGGCACTGTGCAAGATATATATATATATATATGCTAACTTGTGGATGGTTGTGCATTCTATATGATGGACTCTTATGGTTAGGAGAGAAACCCTCTTGTAATTGTGGGTGTTCTTGACATTGTAGTACGGGTATGCACTCAAAGCGACTGTTGATGGTGCATATTCATGTTATATTGTGTGCATGATCATCGCGGTGTGATTGTTCAATCCATGTCAGCTAAATGATATTGGTTTCCCCGTGTATATGCGACATGCGTCAACATGTTTGGTGCTTTGGTGAGCCCTAGTATGAGCACACTAACACGCGCCATATACACAGGCACGAAACCCTACCAGTGTGCCATAGCGCACCAAACGCGAAACTCTGCTAGATTTTCACCATGGAAATGGGGCACCTTTATTGCCGTATTCTCACAACGAAAGCTTGGTGAGAATAGTGTTTTATATGCTATGACACACCAAAGGCGTAATGCTGCCGAATTTTCGTTGTGAAAATTTGGCAACAATTCTAAAATGTGCTAGCAAAGCATTGATTAAGACCATACCCATTTCAAAATCAAACCTCAAAGCCCAATTCTTTTAGAGCCCCAAAAGCTAATGCTAATAACTTGTTTTAACTGCCAATGTTCGAAAATTAAGATTTTACCAAAAGAAAAGACTGTCTTTGAACAGGCGTTACGGGGTGCCTAACACCTTCCCCGCACATAACTAGACATCCGAACTCAAGAATCAAGATTTTTTACCCGTCTGTATTAGATTAGGAAAAATGACATTTTTCTTAGTCAAAGATTGGTATTAAAATCAAATAGAGTCAAGTGACCAATCACACCTTAGAAAAAATCCAATAATTGGTGGCGACTCTATTTACCTTTGGTAATAATAGGTTAAAATTGATTCAATTCAAGTCACACACTAGTGGTCCTTTCACCCTTATTTGACGGCACTCTAGCTCAAAGCAGCTTTTGAAGCACGAGCATTGCCGCAATGGGTGGTCGACCGCTGCAAGACATCAACAGGATGGGAATGAAAACACTGATTAGATTAAAAGAAATTACAAATGTCACTAATTGAGTGAGATTTCCCAGTGAAAGAGGTAGCTCACTTGTGAGTATATTATGATATGCATGTCCAAGAGACATTATTGCAATTCATTTATTTGTTTAGACTTCGGAAAAATACCAACGTGATTTTCACGAAATATTCTCTCTTGAATCATTATTGAAGTGTAGAATTTCCTCAAATTTTCTAGGAAATTTGTGTTGATTATTCCACATAATGCAATTGAAGTTAACATTTCCACTTTGCGCTGTCCTAGCTACAAGACTATCCAGGGCATTTTTATTTTCTTTTGGTTGGGCAATATATATATATATTTTTTTTTTTTGGAGAAAGATATATATATATATATATATATATATATTAGAACAAAGTTTAGTTATAATCTTACTCAATATCTTTTTATAAAAGGTGAATTTTGACAAATTCACCATTAGATTACTTATTCTTCTTATATCCTTGATGTTTGCAAAAATTTCAAGAAAATTAAAAATCAATAGCTATATCATTAATAGAATTTTTAAATTGTAAGTTTTTGTAATTTAAAATTATGTATAAAATATAAACTTATAGATTATATAGTAAATAATATTCGATTGACATAAAATTTGACATGTGTATTAAGAGCCTAAAAAACATGTAATTCAACGGTTAGGTTTGTTGGGAAAAATTCTCTATAACTGTGAATAAATTTCAGCAAGTACAGTAGAAGCACTACCACACAAAAATACAAAGATTTACGTGGAAACCCTTTCTCATTGAAGGAAAAAACCACGGGACAAACTCCGAATAATTTCATTATATTAAATAGAGATTATAACATTTAGAGATACAACTTAAGCCAAAAAAAAAACTCTTTTTCTTTTCACTCATTACTCTCTTTCTCACTGTGTATTTTCTCTTACCCTCTCTTTTTTTCTCTTCTATTTTACTTGCTCTCACTCACGCAGTTCTTCAAGACTGCACCAGTCCTCAGTCTCACTTGCTGGGACTACTCTTTTCTCTGGGGGCTTCACATCTTCACCGCCTTCTTCAAATTGCCGAATGGCCTCTTCCTTTTATTTCTTTCACCTTTTCTTCTTTTCATCCTTCCACACTCTTCACATCAAATCACAATAAATGCAAGCCACTTACTTTGACTTTGCTTCCACCAAAATCTCTTTTTTCAGCTCTCATTGGCCGAATGGCCTTACTTGTTTCTTTTCTCTTTTCTTCAGCGTGTCCAAAACACTTTGGCTCACTTCTCATTAAGAGAAGTCAGACTTCTTACAAGTCATGGAGTGACATGCTCATTAAATGAGTTATTGAAAAAGCATGTGGGCTGGATCATGGTGCAGTGCACTCAATAAGATTGTCAAAATATGTAGTAATATTTATTTTATTGAGTAAAGTTGTAGCCTTAAACTACAACCAATTTTGTAATTAAACTTTATTATTTTATTGTAGACCTGAAAGTGTTTTTTATGCTGACACCAAAATTGCAGTTCAAAATAGTGTTTACTGATACAAGCGTTAGTGGGATAAGTCACAAAGACAGTCCGCCATACACCCACATCTACAGCAAAGCAGGCTCTGCTATTTCAAATGGTGATGAACCAGATATTCTCGCTATTCACTAACGAGATTGTATAATATACACTTGCATGGTGTAGGAAATAACAAAGCACAGTAAGTATTCTACGTGTCATGATGAAAACGGGTAAGCAGGGCTAATTCTAAAAAAGTGAAAACCACACTGGTAATCCTTGAAACATTTTAAGATTGCATTGTAGTTGGATGACTATTTCTACAGCAGCCTCTAGCAAATGTTGCTAGATTATTCGCATGGGAGTAATGCAGTTTGTTAACTCTTAAAAATCTCATATTGGATAATTATCACGAGAGTAATTTGATGATAAAATATAATTGAGTCACATTGGAACCAAGGATACAATAACAATGGAAGTTAGGAGTAAAGCTACGAGTAATAAAAAGTTTAAGAAGATTAGTCCAGTGTAAAAGCATATATCTTGGATTTTTTTTTTAGTTCGATTTTCCTCCTAATGCAGCAGCGTCTAGTACATTTTTCTATTTTTCATGTAAACTTCAAGATCCTATTACTATCAAAGAAATATTGCATAGACTGACTCCAGTCAATACGGCCATCATCTCCCGATCAAAGCAAGCTAATTTTCCATTCCAAGGGTCCCTTTGCATAGACTGACTCCAGTCAATACGGCCATAAGTCTACTTACTATACAGTTTGGATTCGTGCTAGCCTCCGTTCTTGCATTTTTGTGGTTATTGGCAATTACGTGTGGAATAGGTTGGTTTTTTCTTATTGAAATTGAACAGTGGTTTGAAATAAGTGGAAAAGAAGACAGAATTGTTAATTTTTGCTTGAAGTTTATAATAGCTAACCCAAGTTTAGGGTAAGGTGTGATTGGTCAAAAGCAAAGAAGATTGAATTGATTAAGAGTGTCAAAAATTATATAATTAAGATTGTTGGATATACTATTCAAGATTTAATTGAAGTTAAATGTGACAATGACTCGATAACTACAATTTCAAGATTTAATTGATTTATTCAAAACCACATTGTTTTGAGGTGATGTGACTTTTAATGGTTGCCTCATTCATGAATAGGGGTGGAAGGGTCTTTCTGCAAACACCATGCAATTTTAGGGGTGTAAATCCAAAATTTTGAAACTTTAAAAGATAAAATTCAAATTTATCAAATTTAAGAGTGTAAATTGCAATTTAGTCTAGCCAAATTGACAAATCAACTTAAGAATGTAACTTTTTATTTAGTCGGACCAAATTGACAAATTACATAATCTAAAGAAGTCCTTCAAAACTAAAATAAACAAAATTATGTATATATATATATAAATAAACAAACACCTTTATAAGTGAGATATGGATATAGATGAAGACTACAAAGTCACTTTTTCTTTTTCTGTTTTTGACTTTGAAAAAAATACCTACATATTTCTCACGAAATTTCCTCGAATTATCTTGGAAATTTTGCTGAATAGTCCACATGATGCCATTGAACGGTTGAACCTAACCTGTGGAATTCATCAAAGAGCCAAAGACCAAAGACTGACTTGACTATATATAAAAGCTACTTAATTATTAATCAAAAGATCAATATAGTCATCACGAAAAGCCGTTATTGAGTTTATAGTATTTGCATTATAAAGATTTGGGCCAAAATGGGCATTTGCCCCTTTCGCCCAAAACAAGTAGCAAAATGCTACTTGTTTAAGAAAAAAATTATTTGTTTCAAAAAAAAAATTACATGGAACTTGAGTTCCATGTAACATTTTGCAAGTAACTCGATTTTCATTAAATCGAGTTTTTCATTGAAACTTGATTTTTTAAAAATTAAGTTTCAAAACAGGGGCATTTTGTTACCTGTTTTGGGCGAATGGGGCAAATGCCCAACACAAGTAGCGAAATGCCCCCTTTTTTTTTTTGGTGTATATGTTGCAAAATAAATTTAAAGGTGAGGACTTTGAGATCATAACAGAAGTCTTTGAATTGGTTTCAAGACTTTTTACAACTTGGAGTAGAGGTGGTGTTTTCCTCTTTTCTTCGACGATGCCATGACATTGACCGTTTAATGTAGATTTTGTAGGGAACTGGTGCTCAACATTAATGAGTTCATTTTTTTGACAGTTAGATCTATTTGAATTTAATGGTGTAACTTGAACCCATTTTTGTGTATGGAATTAATTAATTTTATTCGCATCAATCCAATTACTATATGAGCATGTTTGGTACAATGTAATGATAATTACTATGTAATAGGAACAAGTAATATAAAAAGCCGCAATGGAAGTAACTATTTTTATAAGCTAAAATGCAAAATCCACCCTCTATGTTTCACCAAAATTCATTTTAGTCTTCTAACTTTGTCTTCGTTCATTTCAATCCTTTAAGTTTCAAGTTTATTTAATTAAGGCCTCTTCATTAACTTCCGTTAAAATTTATTTTAAAAAATTACCAAAAAATATTTTTCAATCATTAATTGGATTTTTTTTAATTTAAAAAATTTGAAGAAAATATTTAAAAATTTGAACAATTAACAATAAAATTTAACAAAATTTGATGGAGAGACCTTAATTGAATAAACATGAAACTTAATTAAAGAATTAAATGAATGACAACGAAGATTCTTGATGAAACCAAAATATAGAGTGTGTGTTTTGCATTTTAGCCCTATTTCTATGATGAATCTAGTTGGTGACAACATATGAATAGAATTGTAGACACCGCATTTGATATCCCTTATGACTTGGGCTCCTATGTTCTCCAATGATGCTGAAATTCTAAGGCCTAAGGTTGGTTTAGGGCCTAATCAGAATCTAAATTGACTTGAGAAATGTTAAAATGGAAAATATAACTTTTTATGAGCAAATAAATTTATTTTTGGAAAATAAAGGCCAAGGAAATCCTCAGTGCTAACGCACCCTTGCAATCTTTCTAAAGCAAGAAGCGTCTTAATATTCTAATATTAGTAAAGGTGCCTTAGCCTAACCAAATGTAAGGGGCCTTTTCTTGCTTGTTTGTGCCCACTTACCCCTATTTTCTTAGTATTTTCATAAAGGAACTCAAGTTTAGCCTTTTGACAACCTTACTAATAGAAAGGAGCTAGTGCGCAATGGCTTTCTATGATATGGGCTTGCTTCTTCAAGCTTCGCTTGCTACTTTTCATTTTGATAGGAGTAGGTGCTTGCTACTCGTCAAGTCGTAGCTTACTGTCTACTAAACGAGCCTTCACTGCCCGCCTGGCCATTATTATGCAAGCACTGACTTGCGTATGCAGCTAGGGTTCCAGAAATCTATGAAAGACAAGTTTTCTACATTAAAGTTGAGGTTTGGAATGAATTCCATGTCGTCTGAAAGCCATTCCAAACCCCCATTTTTCGACTATATAAAGCCTTACATGGTATATTTCAAAAACACATAGAAAATCCTAAGAGAAAATACAAGATTCACTAGAAATAGTGAATCAAAGAGGAAGTTTTTCACAAAACATATTCAAGTCAATAGTTTCTTATTGGGGCATTTTTTGACCTTGATCTTTGAGTTTAAATTTACAAATCACTTTCTTGTTTGATTGTGAGTAGATTTGATTAAGGGTCCGTTTGGATACAACTTATTTTTGCAGAAATTGAAAACTGAAAACACTATAGCAAAATAATTTTTAAATGTGTAAAAAGTACTGGTCACTCTTTTTTTTTTACTGTTCATATGCCTTGGTGCACTGTTCATGTCCACCAGGCGCTGGTCTTTTAAAAAAAAAAAAAAAAAAAAATGCCAACGTGGGTTTGGAAACGCCGATCCAAACCCACACTAAAGGGAACAGTCATAACCAAGCCTAGAAGCTTTTGTTTTGAGCTATTGAGTTCTAAACTTTTTTCTTTCATTTTTGTTCTAATCTTGTTTTTAATCTTATTTCCTTCCTTTATTCATGTTTATATATGTTTGTTTAGCTTAGTTTTAGTTAGCCTTTATGTTTTAAAGCATTTAGGTTGTTAGTTTCTTTGTTTTAAGTTTTTGCTTTGTTTTCTGGACTAGGGTTCTTGAGCAAACCTATGTATGGATGCGCACGTAGGTTGAAGTATGTGTATGCATGCAACTGGCTTGCGTACGTAGGCCTATGTATGTGCATGCATACTTAAGCCTACAAACCCTAATTTGAGCTTTCTGCTTCCTTTTCTTTGTTTCTTTCATATAATATGCCTTTGTTTAGTACCTTTTCATGCTTTTTAAGTCTCTGTTTCTCTGTTTATTTATTTGTTTATCCTTAACATGATTAGATTAGGGTTTCCTCTTATGTTTTCTTTGCTTTAAAATGAAAATGCATATGATATGCTCATGCATTGATGCAAAAGTGTTGTGATACAGTAAGGTAAGTGAGGTAAAGCATGCATTCATATGTACATGCATTTGATTGGGATATGATCTTGCTTTGGATGATGAACATAGATGATGTTTGCATAATTGTCTTTCCTTTAATAATGAGATGCAATAATATGTTTGTTTGATTCTGCCATGATTTGTTTGCTACCTTGGATGAGATAATATGATATAAGATAGGAGCATGCTAGGATATGATATGAGATACCATGATAAATGTATGCTAGGGTTTGGGATGAAATGCCAAACCCTAGATATATGCTAGTGTGTGAGTGAGTATAGACTACAATGTTGAATATGCCTTTAATAGGATTAAGACGTAAGACATAATGACTGGAGACTGACCCATGGATCAGACGGTTTTAGGTGCCTAAAACTTTCCCAAAACCATACCTAAACTCCGAATCCATATTCTAATAGTAAGATCAGTCCTTCCATACAAGGGCGCTATATATATGGTTCATAGGCCATAAAACTAGGTGACAACTCCAAATCTTTTCTCCACCCTGGTCTACTCGGCTGAGGTGTCTCCCTCCTTTCCTTTTTAGGAGGAAAGAGCCGCTGCGCCCACATGAACCTTAAATGAAATTAAATATAAGTCCAATGCCCAAAAACAATCTCATTTAGAAAATTATACTTACACATTTGTGTGGGTCTAGGCCTTCTAGCTTTTCATTTATTGTGTATAAATTGAACATTTTATTAATTTATTGTGTAGATATGGTTCATAGGCCATAAAAATAGGTGACGACTCCAAATTTTTTCTCCGCCCTGGTCTAAGTATAAGAGTATTTGAAAAAACACCGCACATCGTTGGTGCGGTGGTTACTCCACAAGTATAAATGCTTGTGGGATGTGGGAGGGTGAGTGCCAGGGTTCAAGTCTCTAGAAGGGAGTTTCACACACATATACACTTAGATTAGGCTAGAGTAGATCAAATAGGTCACATGTTGATATAGAACAATAATTTTTTTTTTTCCTTTTTTTCCAGATACCCTTTTACCGAAGGATAGCATCTCAAAAAAAGAAAAAAGAAAAAAAAGATAGGGCTTTTAATTTTTGTAAAAATTATAGTTTCTCCATTAAAAAAATAATAATTAAAAATCACCTTTCAATGGTGCTTATTTATATCGTCGACTTTTGATTTTATTAATTTTGTAATATTCATCGATAAAGAATAGATTTCAAATTCAAATCTCTATCTACCCAAATGGAGATTGAAATTTGAAAAACCACAAACTTTTATAAAAATAAAAATAAAAACCAGTTAGTGCTGCCGTGCCTTTTTAATTAGAAGAGAAGATAGAGATTAAATTTGAAATGAAAACATGTCATATTTTTCATTTTTGAAAATAAAAAATATAACAAGTGAAAAACAACTTGGAGATCGAATAGGATTGAAGGATGTTGGAGTGAGATATAATTTGACGAAGATAAGACCATGTGCAGATTATGCCATTATTTATTATTATTATTATTATTATTATTTTTGCACACGTTCACGTTAGTTTTATTTTTATTTTTTGAGAAAGAGCCCTATAATTTTATTTAAAGAAAGGCTGATTCGGCTTGAATTATAGCAGAGAGGTGTGGAGGAACATCCTCCATCCACATCGATAACTCACTAACATGTCTCACGTCTAACAATGTTTTGAGCTGCACTATTACCCTCTCCTTTTACATGACTAAACTCCACGGATTCAAACTAGTTTGCTAACCTTTTTGCATCATCTACCAAGTGACTGTATTCCACCAACAATGATCCCTCACACATTAGGGCATCTATAGTGTTCTTAGAATCCTCCTCTAGGACAATAGGTGAGAGACCGATAGCTAGAGCCAACCTGAGTGCTCTCATAGCTACAATTACTTCCGTAGTAGTAACAGAGTAAGGCAAAGTGATTTTCTCGTCCATGGATGCTACGACCTGACACTTATCATCTCGGATTACAACTCCCACACCCACAAAATTTTGTTCTTGGAAAATAGCACCATCAAAGTTCACCTTTAGGATTGGCCATGGAGGTGGTTTCCAGATAGCGAGATGTGGAGGCCGATTGGACTGATCCGACTCATTACCCCTAATTGCTATTGTTGAGAGTTTTTCCTTGTCTAGAATATTGACTGCATTAAACACTAGTAGTTAGGATTGCTGGGAATTAGAGTTAATAGGAGCAATAATTGGTGAGCTGTCATGCGTGGATAATGCTGCTTGAATATCACTTATTTTTGCTGCCAATGTATCACTCTTTACTTCCACAACCAAAATAAGAGGTGCATTAAACAAGCTGGCCTCTTTAATGATTGGCTGGGATTTCGAACTTTCAGAAATTCCCATAGTAGTTGTAGAGTTTGGAGAAATTATTATGTACTCTTAGAATACTATAAATGCGTACTCCCTCCTCTCACATGAATAGTGGGTCCCACTAATTAAATTCATGGTGGGACCCATCATTCATGTGAGAGGGGGAAGTACACATTTATGATACTTTGGGAGTACCTAACAATTTTCCGTAGAGTTTGAAACCACCGCCAACTTTCAACGCGATGTCAACATTAATAGGGAATCAATTCCACATAACTCATATTCCTGAACTGATGTAACGTCCTCTTTTAAAAATATGTTTTTATTTTTTTTCTTTCAAATAAATAATAGGGATACTAATAGTATTGGAAATAGGGAAAAGTGGACATGAAGAGGCATATTCTCTCTCTCTCTAGTCTTTACTTATAGAGAGCAGATTAATAGGTTGACTAGGAATTCGCATAATCACCGCCAGAGCATCAACTTGAACGCATTTAGCATAACCAATGTTGTTATAATGTCACTAAGAGGCTGTTTGGATCACTTTTTTTTATCACTCAATTTCTGTCACTCATCACTCATCACTTAAAATACCCTACCCGTTTGGCACCATCACTCATTACTCATCACTCAATATTTTTCACATTGTTTGTGGGCCGCATACCTATCACTCGGTGTAGCTTCTTTTTTTTTTTTCTTTTTTTCTTTTTTTTTTTTTTTTTTTTTTTCAAGTACCCAAACTCACCGAACCCAGTGAAAAAAAAAAAAAAAAAAAAAAAAAAAAAAAAAAAAAACCCAGAACTGAAGACCGAACCCAGTGAAAGAAGGAAAAAAAAAAAAGAAAAAGAAAGAAAGAACTGAAGACTGAACCCAGTGAAAGAAGAAGAAAAAGAACAAACCCAGAACTGAAGACAGAACCCAGTGAAAAAAAAAAAAAAAAGAACTGAAGACCGAACCCAGTGAAAGAAGAAAAGAAAAAAAAAAGAAACCCAGAACTGAAGACCGAACCCAGTGAAAGAAGAAGGAAAAAAAACAAAGAAGAAAAAAGAAAGAACTGAAGACCGAACCCAGTGAAAGAAGAAAGAAGAAGGAAAAAAAAAATGAAGAACTGAAGACCGAACTAGGGGAAAAAAAAAAAAAAAACAAAAAGGTAGATTGGTCAAAAGTTGTGGCTGAGTTATGACTAGTGGGTCCTGTGGGAGGACTTTCGTCTCAGCCCCCAATTAGGTATTGTCTTCTTTGGAAATGGCGTTGAGCTTTGGTCCTCAAGGATTTGCTCAATCTCACATCGGGAAGAGACGTCTCCCACTCATGCCTTATAAGCCTTTGACCTAAGGATGAGTGTACCACTACTACACATGTGTAGTAGTGGTACACTCCTCCTTAGGCCAAAGACTTATAAGGCATGTGTAGTAGTGGTACACTCATCCTTAGGCCAAAGGCTTATAAGGCATGAGTGGGAGGCGTCTATCTCCGATGTAGGATTGAGCAAATCCTTGAGAACTAAGGCTCAATGCCATTTCCAAAGAGGACAATACCTGATTGGGGGCCGAGACGAAAGTCCTCCCATAAAAAGGTACTTTTTGAGGGCAGTGCCCATCAAAGGTATTGTCCGCTTTGGGTGGCAGTTTTTGAGATTTGCTTCGACCGCACAGTTTTGTTACCTCGAAGGGCACGCCTCTACCACTACAACTGTATGTAGTAGTGGTAGAGGCGTGTCCTGCATAGGGGTAACAAAACCGTGTGGACGTGCCAAAGGCTTTCCACACATGGGTCGAACCTGAGGTTGCCCAAAGCTGACAATACCTTTGATGGGCACTGCCCTCAAAAGCGCCTTTTTGTGGGGACGATTTTTGTTCTCGGCTAGCACAAGCAGTTTGTTTGCTTTGGGACAAGCTCGCATGATTTTGTTCTCAAGTGACATGGGAAGACTTTGAGTGCAGTCCCACATCGACAAGAGAAATGCCCCACCCATGCCTTATAAGCTTGAGCTCAAGGGATGAGTGTACCACTACTACACATGTGTGGATTAGATTTCAGTTGGTTACTAGGTTTTGTTTTGTACAAAGTTCAGTTACAAAATTAGTTGTAGCCTATGACTACAATCTTGTTTAATATCTTTATATTGGAGGTGAATTTTGATAAATCTACCATTGGATTACATCTTCCTTTTATATCCTCCATACTTGCAAAATTTATAGAAAATTAAAGATCAATATTTATGTCATTAATAAATTGTTTAAATTGCAAGTTTTTGTAGTTTAAAATTATGTATAAAATATAAGCTTATAGATCATGCGTATAGGAAATAATATCCAATTGACATAAAATTTGACATGTGTATTGAGAGTGTAAAGAACATGTAATTCAACGGTTAAATTTTCAAAATATATAGTAATATTTATTTTATTGAGTAAAGTTGTAGTATTAGGCTATAACTAATTTTGTACCTAAATTTTGTTCTTTTATTTTTTTGGGTACAATACAATTGGTTTGTATATCCTCCGTGGGTTCGCTATTTTTGAAATGGATTTTGGGGTTTGTAACACCCCATAATAATTTTATTATTATTATTTCATAATATATATACACACACACACACACATACACTAGTGTTAGGACATATGTGATTTAATGTTAGGAACAATATTTTATGTAATTGGCTAATCCTTTAACAAAACGCACTTTACTTGTAATTGGGTAGATTTAGGATGTGTTTAATGCTTCAAAAAACAAGATTTCAAGTTCAAGTGTTAAATCCATGCAAGTCTGTCTAAGAATCAAGTGATAAAGTGCAAAATTTTAAATCTCGACAGCTAGCTCGATACTAGCATCTATCGAGGTTTAAAAAATTGTAAAGTTCAAAACTACAGCTAGCTCAATAGATACCCTATCTGTCGAGGTTTATGAAATTCAATTTTTCAGAGCTGATTTTACTCCAATCTGTGAGTATGTGTTTAGGCTTTTTTTTTCTCACAACCCTAAACATTTATAAGGATTATTTTAAGGGTTGTCACAGCTAATGCAACTTAATGCAAAACATTTTTCACAAGCATATTGTGAATCAGAGACATATGCCCTAGTTCATCTTTTTCTTGAAGAAGCTGCTGTGTGGTTTTGTGACTAAGGAGCTTCTTGATCTTCATTGTGTTGATAAACTAAAGAACTGTGTAGCCAACATCTTTCTCAAATTGGTGATTAAGTCGCGTACTAGGATCCGCGCATCTATTGGTTAGTCACGTACTGAGAGCCATGCATTGAAAATGGGAGATTGTCACTATATAACAAAGTCCAATTGGGTATTGGGGTAAGGGTTCAACTGTAGGTTGGTATAAGGTACTGAGATTCCTTTACTTGTAACCGCTTATTTTGATAATAATGGATTCTCGAGAGTAGTGACTTTAAAATCACCCAGTGGGGTTTTTGCCATGTAGGTTTTCTCTATTCATAAACAAATCACCATGTCAATTTAATTTCCGCTGCATACTTAGTTTAATTGGTGATTTGTTTGTGCTGCCACATATATTGCATGTTAATTTGATTAATTAATAAACTTGACTAATTAATCAATTAATTCATCACAAGGGGTCAATACGTTTTTGGCCTATCAACTAGCCTTAGGGGCTATTCTATTTTTTTTTTTTTTTAGATAAAGGTTAATAATTTGCATCTATTATAATTTGAAAATATTTTTTTTTTATTTTTCAAATACATAAAAATGATAAAAATTTAGAGATAAGCAGTAATTTCTTTGTTGAACGTGTATTTGAAAGTGGTGTAGTGATATAGAGAAAAGTTTGGATAGGAAAAATAAGATGAACATGAGGGGAAAGAAAGCTAAATTTTAGGAGTTCTCTCAGATTTTTATTTTTATTTTTTAAAATTTTGGATGTTTTCCTTTTATGCAGATGAAAAAAGAAATAAAAAAATGCTAAATTTTTGGGGAATAAAACAATGAATGTTAAGGGAAAAAAATCCTAAATTTTAGGAGTTCTCTTTTTGAATTCAAAATGAATTTTTTTATTTGACACTTATAACCCTATTTCTAAGAGAAGTTACCCTTCATTAATGAGGGTATTTTTGAACCACATAAAAGTTTAGTTCAATGAGGGGAATTCTCTTTTATATATATATATATATATATATATATATATATAGACTAGTATAAAGTAAAATTTTCCCTCAAATATATTTCAATAAAGAAAAAAGAAGATGTAAAAACTCATGTACTTAATGTCACACCCCAAACCTGATACCCGGATTTGTGACCATGACCGGCATGCTAATATCAAGCCTAAACCTGATATTAACAAGAACCAACTTAACTTTTTGAAAACTTTTACAAAAGCTTTCTTCTTTCTTTTCAATCCTCTTTTCTTTACTTAAATTATATAACCTTTCACTTGATATTCAGAGCATCTACATTGTACTCTAAAGAATAACATAATCCACCAATCATTTAATTTCCACACTTTCACATAATACATCTCTTAATACTTTGAGGTACACACTTTCATTATATCCTAAAATACACAATGCTATAAATCTAAACATCATATTGCTAATTTAGGATCTATACATATCAAACTAAAACCAGCTCATTCCAAAACTCGACTAAGGCTCTCTCTACTCCAAAATAAAACCTGCTAACTGAAAGAGTAGAAGGGGTGAGCTACACAGCTCAGTAAAGGTAAGATATATGAGAATTCAATAAGGATGCATGTAAATCAAATCATCTCATTTTATGAATATTCGAATAGGAGAACAACTTTTCATATGGGGATTTTTATACACTCATTATACATGTTATACACTCATTAGAGGTTATTTTAGGACAAAATGGGCTTCTGCTCTTTTCGGGAAAATTAATTAGCCTTTTGTCCTTCTTCCCAAACTAATTAGGGAAATGTCACTCTTTTGAAACTCGACTTTCTCAAAATCGAGTTAAAAAAAAAAATTCTGGAGCCCTATAGTGACGTTTTATAACTTGATATCTATGAAATTGAGTTATAGGCAATAAAATTGCTTATAACTTGATTTCATGGATATCTACAAAACGCCACTATAGGTTCTTAAAAACGTCACTATAGATTCTTGAAAACGTCACTATAGGGCTTAACTCGATTTTGAAAAAGTCGAGTTTCAAAAGATGGACATTTCCCTATTTAGTTTGGGAAGAAGGGCAAAAGGCTAATTAATTTGCCCGAAAAGGGCAGAAGCCCATTTTGTCCGGTTATTCTATAAATATATATATATATATATATATATTTATATTTTTTTTTTCTAAAATTTTTTTAAGTAGTAACTGTAATTTATTTCTTGAACATGTGTTTGAAAATGTTGTAGTGATATAGATGAAAGATTGGGTAGGAAAAATAAGATGAGCGTGAGAGGAAAGAAGAGTAAATTTTAGGAGTTCTTTTAGTTTTTTTTATAGAAAAACTGGAGGTGTTATTCGGGGAAAATTATTAGGTACTCCCGGAGTACCATAAATACGTACTCCCCCCTCTCACATAAATTGTGGGTCCCGTCATGAATTTAATTATTAGGACCCATCATTCATGTGAGAGGAGGGAGTATGTATTTATGGTACTCCGGGAGTACATAATAATTTCCTATTATTCGGATGAAAATGAATAAAAATGGGCTAAATTTTAGGAAATAAAAAGATTAACGTGAAGAGGAAAAAAAAAAAAAACCCTAAATTTTAGGAATTATCTTTTTGAATTCAAAAAGATAGTAGTGGTAGGTCTTAGATTGGTTATTTGTTTGACATTTATGATCTTATTTTAGATAAATTACCTTTCATTAATGAGGGTATTTTAAAACTATATAAAAGTCCAGTTAAAAATGAAGAATCCTCTTATAAATAGTATATATATATATATATATATATAAATAAAGGAGGAGGGAAATGGCCCAAGTACTAGAGTGGAATTTGAGTCCAATATATTTAAATGAGATAATTAGCTTTGGAACAAGGAGGCCCAAGAAAGGGAGCATAAGTAAATAAATGTGTCTTGATAAAGCTAAAAAACCCTAGCCCATATGATACGTGGTATGGGCTCTTGTCCCCACTCAAGGTCTAATACCAGTGGTACTCTTGTTCCCATTCTTGTAGGAAAACATGTGTCTTTACCTGCATTATTTTGTACCTAATCAACTTTTATTTTTTATTATTTTTTTTAATGAAAGATTTGTCAAGTGTATATATCATTGAATGATCCTCTGTAGGCTATTATTTTTAATTCAAGGTTTGGGAATTGGGATTGATCAAATTATCAATATACTATGTGGCTTCTAGAGCATAATAAGAGCTATAATGACATGCTAGAATTCCATAGAGTTGCTGTATATTTTTGCCGATTGATAGATATTGAAAATTCGGGGAATAGAGCAATTGGATCACGTTGAAAGCGAACTGGACAGCAACTAGATTATTGTTGTTCTGAGTTATACTATTAAAACATTTAGAACAGATTTTATAATGGAAAATTCGTGTAAACTGATGTGTGCATGTGCTCTGTGCCAAAACAGACACAAGAAGTGATAAATCTGCACATAGGTGATAGAGGGACTTGAATGTATGTTACCTCTCTTATAATTTTTGGTCCGTTTCCCTTTTGTTTTGATTTTTTTGCTGCTTCCATATTATTATTTTTGTGCTCCTTGCCCCTTTGTGTGTGGATCTAGATTACAAAATTCATTGTACCTGTGTCTTATGGTTTCGAAGATTGAATCATGGCAGATGTGGACTATGAGGACTATGAGGATGTAAAGTTTCGATTCTTAGGCGAATTCACTAAAACAACCAACTACCCTTGCCCTGAATCCCCTTCTCCAGAGTCCAATGAACTCGATTATGAACCAGTGAAGGCACCTACCCTTCTCTTCCGCCCCTCTAGTTTCTTTCAATTCAGTATTTCCGAAGATTCAAGATACCCATGCCACGGAAGTATGTGCTACATTGTTAGTGTGAGTATATGTTTGTCTTTTTTTTTTTTTTTTTAGGAAATATTTTACTTATTCCTCAGCTTTGTAAGCAAGAAATAGATGAATTTTCCTCCTATGGACATAGGTTGTTAAAGCACTACAACGAAATTAAGGTTGTTTTCTTGTTCTTCTTAATATCCATCTATATATGCTTTATAGTACTTCTTACTTCTTTGATTTTGAACAATTGTAGGGTACCTATTTTTAATTTGTGAGACTTTGTGAAGATGGAATCGATGTACAGTAGTGGTATTTTATTCAATTTGAGGCCAAGCTCACTGGTGCTGAGCACACTCCGAAAACGTTTGAAGGTGCCTTGTTCAAGGAGTTTTTTCTTACTAATAGAATGTGGCCCATGTCTTGTAAACTACTAGGCCCCAATTCTCAACGGTATGTGCCCAATAGAGTGGACAAATACACCATTGACCCTTCAAAGAAGCTTAGTCTACCTTTTTCTAAATAAATTAAGGATTACCTTAAGGTTAGTGCTTGGGTGGCGCGGTTAGTCTGTTGGATCTTATTTGATTGTAATGACTTTATGTTTTCTGGTTTTATTCGAACATATAATATATATATATATATATACACTTTTTTTTTTGAGGAACCTGCAACCAATATTACAAATTTTATATAATCAAAATTATTGGTGTTTCTCTACTCTTCTAATTTATCTAATTGTTTGGTTCAATTGACTGGAGCATATCTAATTTTTTTGGAAATGGTATTCAATATGTTTTTTCTTTAGGCGATCTTAAGTGTGTTGTTTGTTTGTCACTACCTCTATGCCATTAAGGTGGAGATCATGGGTTTCTCCCATAACATAAGGAGAAATAGGTCTCTCTGAGTGAAATTAATAGGCTATGTTTGCATGCTTTACTCAATTGCACTTGCCTAGTTGCCTTGCCTTAAGCTATTGTTGTATAATTTCATATCCAATTAATTAAATTGAGATGTATCATTGGTCTTTTGGGACATACTATTTCTCCGCGAAGGCAGAAAGACAGCATGATCAACGAGGTGAGATTTCTTTCTTAAAAAAAAAAAAAATAATAAAAAAAACCCCAAAAAACTAGGTGAGATTTCTTCTCAAAAAATCAAAGTGAGATTGGTTAAAAGACACAGCTGTGGGGATTTGTCCAAAGAAAGCATTTGCACCTATGTCTAACTCAAGAGGATTCTTTAAATATCCCAATTCATCGGGAACGGAACCATGAATTTTATTATAAGAAATCCAGTTTCAATAAACAACGTTGTGGGGTGCATGAAGATACAAAGAGCCCAGGGCCGGCCCTTCCCCTAGGCGAGTTAGGCAATTGCCTAAGCCTCCAAGTGGAAGGGAGGCCCCAAAATTTTAGAAAAGAATGGGTAGTAGGGAAAAAAAAAAAAAAAAAAAAAAAAATTGGCTTCAGATGAATCTAAAAAATCCGGAACATCCTTTTGACCAACAAACAAAATTTCTGTTATACACTTATACCCAGTTAAACATTGGTAGCACAACAAAATTTTTTTGGTCTAAATAAAATCAATTGTTTCAAAAATAACATCATTATATAAACTACAAATCTAGTCTAAGAAATTAACCACAAAACAATCAATAATCAAAACAAATAAAAAACCTCAAATCCCTAAAATTTTTACCATCTCTTTCTCATTTTTTCTCTCAACTCTTGCTCTCCGCCTCTCTTATTCTCTCTCCACTGCTGCTAGGCCTGGCTGCCTGGATCAAGCTTCATTTCCTCCAATCTAATCTAAATCATCCGACTGCCTGGCTGCTGGCTCAAGCTTCCTTTCCTCCGCCGACTGCCCCTTTTTTTTTTTGCTACTGCCGTCAGTGCCGTGCTGGAGGTATTGTGCAAATCAGCTTCCTTCAACCATTCAAATTAGTTAGTTAGGCACGTTTTCAAACAATTTAGAAAACTAACATCTCGAGTTTTTGAAACTCGAGATCTATATTAGAACTCGAGTCTGAAAGACTCGCTTTATATCTCAAGTCTTTAAAACTTGAGTTTCATGCAAAAAAAATTTAACCTATAGTGGCGTTTTTAAGACTTACAGTGACGTTTTAAAACCCTATAGCGACGTTTTCCTGCAAAAAATTTTTTTATAAGTACAGGCTTAAGGAGTCCTATAGTGGCGTTTTTAAGCCCTATAGTGACGTTTTATAGACCTATAGCGGCGTTTTTTGCAATTTATGAAAATCGAGTCTCTAAAACTCGATTTTCAGCGCAATTTTTTTTCTTCAAATCGAGACTTAAAAACTCGAGTTCCATCTGGAACTCGAGTTTTAGATACTCGAGATGTTATTTTTCAAAATTGTTTTGAAATATGACAATTAACTAAATTGTTTAATATTTATTGTTATTTTAAAAAAAAATTCGCCGTGCTGTGTAGCCTGCGTTTTGATTCTGGCTGGGTAATGGATTTTGACTTTTGAGCTTCACTGCTTCAGGGTAATGGGTTTCTATCCTACTTTATATTTGTTAAGAGGGCTGGGCCGTGCTGCGTTTTTTTTTTTTGTTGTAGGTGTAAATGTAATAGGATATTAGGATTTGTTTTATGTTTTTTTTTTTTTTTTTTTCTTTGTGATGGGTGGGTCTTGGCAGGTTCTTGGCTGGGTTGGGCTTGTTTTTGTTATGGTTGTGATTAGTTTTTTTTTTTTTTTTTTTTTTTTTTTTTTTTTTTTAATCTTGTGTTTTTATATATATATATATATATATTTTAGTGATTAGTAATATAATGAATAAATCTTTATTTATGCAGGTTAAGATTGCTAAAAATTTGTTATTATTCGGTATAACTACAACAATACTTTTTATATAAATTAGGTTCTATTTTTCATTTGCTCTACACTTGAAAGTTATTTTTTTTATTTTATTTTTTATAAATATATTGTTTGATTAGAAATGTCTACTAAAAAAATATGTATTTGGATATGAAAAACTTAAAAAAAGAAAAAAAAAGAAGAAAAATTAATTGAGTCTATATTATCGATTGAAAATGAGATGTTAGAAGAACTTGAATAAAAAAATTTAATTAGTCAATTTGCATACAAGAAAAATAGATTTTAAATGAAATATATTATATTATAAAAATATTAAATAAATATTAATTTAATTAATACGTAAGAATAAAAAAGACCACATTTTAGTTCTCGCCTTAGACTCTAAAATGTATAGGGGCGGCCCTGAAAGAGCCCATGCTACTCCAACAAGAATGAAAATGGAGACAGAGGAAGCCATGTTGAAGTGTCTGGATGATGAGTGCAATGCAAGAACAAATATTCATGACTCGTGACACTTTAATCATTGCAATGTAAACGTTAACAAATGCGATACCTTCTTTTTCCTTTATTTACTTTTGAGAATGAATAGCAACCTTTTTTATTATTATTATTATTATTATTATTATTATTTTTTTTTTTTTTGAGAAAGAGAATGAATAGCAACTTGATTCTCTTATTAAAAAAAAAAAAAAAAAAAGTGCAGAAATTTACTTGAAATCTATCCGTGTGGGATTTCCACATTGTGTCCCTGTTAGATGACAGTAAGTCCAGCAGTTCTCTTTTTAGTGGAATTGCTGTGAAGAATCTGACTAGTGCGATCAGTAAATGGTATAATGGCCACGATTTATTTCCTACACTTTGTTGAAGGTTCAAATATTAGTGGAATCAATAAATGGTGTAATGGCCATGATTTATATTTGATTTTTAGGTTTCAAATGAGGTCCTTAATTAGATTAGTTGAATCAGTAAGTGGTGTTGATGGAACACAAATTCGTCAGTAAGAGTGGGCAGATGGAATCCCCTGTAGAATATGAAGGTCCGCTCGATGAGGGCCACCGGTGTGGTGCCTGCCACAACGTCTCCGATGCCAAAGTTAGAATAATGGACAAACACAATAAAGAAGTAGAATGTGCTTTCAGAGTATTTTTGCATATCTCTTACCTTCCGTTGATTGTATGAAAGCTTTATATCTGAGGCCTTAGGGGCTAACCGTTGAGGCTGTTAATGCTCTCTGAAGTAACGCCCCTGGTCCAGTAATGAGACTTTTAAGAGGCTCCCAACGGTCTGCTTGGTCGATTTAGTAACTGCTCAGGTCATTGATTGACCGCATTGAATGACTCCCTGCCTTCGTCAGTGATGATGGCTTTCTTCGTTGTTTCTGATGACCTCGTCATGGATGATTCCTTCGTCATTAATGTTGTATTCGTCAGTGAGATGTAGAATCGTCACTCCTGTCAGTTGCCCCCCAGGTTCTGGGGTCGTCGGTGATACGTCATGACGATCACAGAAGATGAAAAGTTTTTCTTGTGACTCTTGGGGTTCTGTTCCGCTTTTAATGCTTAGTGGCGGCGCTACACGCAATCATGGCCACGTGGCGCGTGATGATCTGTGAAATTAATGGCATGATCCTTGGGTTTCCCGCTGGTTTTTCAATCGTTTTTTGGCCCACATTTAAAACTTCTCCTTTTTAATTTTTCGTCTACTTCTCAGAGAGCAAAAACAGACCAATTCTCCAGTGATACTCTGAGCATTTTCTTGGGACTTCCTTTCTTCTCCAAATTGCCTTGCGCTGTGCTTCTGTTGTTCCGCCATTGGAGGTACGTTTCTCTTTCCTTTTTTTTTCTTCTTTTTCTTCTTTTGTAGCATAATTTCTGATTTGCTATTCCCTTTTGCTTCTCTTCTGTTGTTGGTCCTTGTTTTTTCTTTTGGGGTTTTAGTTTCGTACCTTATTTTTCTGCCCTCCGATTTCTGCATTTTCCATGGTTGATAGCTTGGAGATTAGGACAGCTTGCCCGTCGATCTCCTTCTTTTTTGCACGTCTAGGGGGGTCTTTGGGTAATTACCCGTTTTTAGAAAATTTTGTGTACGAGGGCAATAGTCTGAGCGTGGTTTTGGGCGAATTATTGCCCTTGCTCCGTCAATCGCTCAATTGGTTCGAGGGTTTAGGAGGGAGAGGATTAATGTCTGAGGTCAGGTCTAGTGACCTTGATACTGGGCTATCATCCAGTGGTGACCCGGCTGAAGGAGATACAGCCGTCTGGCCCTCGAGAGGTTAGGGCTTTTTATGCCCTCAATGAGGTTTGTGGTCTGGATGCCGAGACCGTAAATAGATTCAAGGATAGGTTTCAGTTTCCATCTAGGGTTCGCGTTCGTCTACCTAGGGAAGAAGATAGGGCCTGTCACTTTTTTCCAGGCGAAATATGCTTTTACGAGTCAACCTTTACCTGCGGGCTTAGGCTCCCCGTCCACCCGTTCCTGATGGAACTTTTAGATCACTTTGGTATAGCTCCCGGGCAGCTCATGCCTAACTCGTGGAGGATCGTCATCAACTGTATGCAAATATGGTTGGCCTCCAACGGGGATATGATCAGGATAGGCGAGCTCACCTACCTGTATCGTTTGAAAGAGTCTAAGGAGTGGGGGTATTATGAATTAATCCCTTGGGAAAGAAAGACTAGGATCGTCAAGGGATTGCCCTCGTCATTCAGGTATTGGAAGTCGCGCTTTTTCTTTGTGTCTGGGGACGACTTCGAGACTCAATCCAGCAGTGATTGGGGTGATATCCCGAGGTTGCTCCGTCGGTGGGGAACCCCGACCTTAGGTGCGTCAGTATTTCTCCACGTTGTTTCAATTTTGCCAATTTTGAGGCTCTGGTCTTGCTAACTTCTTTGTTTCTTTGTTTGGTGTAGTTAAGAGACGGCCTGGACTGAAGAGTCGGTATAAGGAACGCATAGAGACTGCGATCGGGTACGCTGAGACGATTGAAAGCTGGGATGAACTGGTTGACCCCCGGTCTCTTGCATTTTACAACCTTGGTCCTGACCCGTCTCCTTTCGTTCTTCGTCAGCTTGGCATTGAAGGCAAAAAGAGTAAGTTTTAACTTCGTCAATGCTGATTCTTCTTATGTACACTTAAGCAATTTTTGACAAACATTCCCTTCTTGCAGAGATGACGACAAAATTCAATAAGGATATGTACGCAAAGATGAGATCAAAGAAGGACGAACCCCTGTCCAATCTGGGGAAGAAGGCTGTGCGAGTCACCGGGAAGGGTCCTGCATCCATCCCCCTCAGTATTGTTCCTTCCATAGCTTCCGAAACGACGAGGATTGCTTCCCCGACCGTTTCAATAGAGGAGATTCCTACTCCCGGCTCCAAAAGGCCGCGTGTGGCTAGCAAAGGGAAGGAGAAGACTGATACTCGTTCATCCACAATATGGGATGACGAGTCATTGGCCGTAGAAAGAGCTCACGAGGTCGTCACTTCAGCGGACTTAAAGGCTCTCTCTGACTTGTCCTTAAACGATGTGGCCTCTCGTCATGTCCACAAACTCGTCCAGGTATGGGGTTCTTCCCTCTTCATCATTTTTTTTTATTATTTATTTTTTTACAGACGACTTCATAATTCCCTCCAGGTGTTGGGAGAGAGCCTCCATATTACCGCTGAGTACCTCACTCAAGGGGCCAAGGTGACGTCTCTGACGACCCGGATGGAGGCCTTGGAGAAAGAGAACTCTGACCTGAGGACGAACCTGATCACTTCTATGGACGAGGCAACGACACTGAAGGAGAAGGTCAAAGTGCTGGAGGACGACCTCAGAGTTGAGCGCGGGTTGACTCACGAGAAGGACGAGCAGCTTCTTGCAGCCAAGGAGAAACTTGTGACCATCGCTGCTCGATCCGTGGAGGCTTTCCAGACCACTGACGAGTACAATACCGTGCTCTTCAGTTGGTATTTCAAAGGTTTTGAGCTTCTCCGGAGGTATATGATCAAGCATCCTTCTGGAGTCAACCTGGAGAGTCTGGATTTGGAAGAAGTCGACAAGGAAATGGCTCTGGAGGAGGCGGCTTCATCTTCTGCCCCTGGTGATGACGCACCTGAGCCTGTTGCTGATGTAGCGGCCAGTGAAGGCACAGCTGATGCCTGATTTAATACTTAGAAATTTTCCCTTTTGTTTTATGGTGGGTGCCCGTCTTGTTTTGGGCCTTTTCTTTTTGTAAATCTAATCTCAAAACAGTTAATTTTATTTTGAAAACAATGATAGTGGCCCAGTGGTTATGGGCTTGAATGAAGCGTACTTACTTTTCCTTTAGATGTTTTGATTTACCTCTGTCTACAGCTTTTGTGCTTTGTTAATCAGTTGTTGCATCCTGTATTGATTTGATGTACTGCACTCTTTTTTCCGTCAAATAGACTCCTGCCACTTGCAACTGCCAAGGGGTACTGCCTGGGTGGCTCGTGTCTGTCCAGGCGGACTCTTGTCCCTTTCTTTTTTTTTTTTATCGTCTGTAACTTACATCCGTCAAGGCGGAATCTTGTTACTTAGTCTTTTAACCATCTTATTATGGTCATCAGTAACTTACATCCGTCAAGGCGGAATCTTGTTACTTAAGTCTTTTAACCGTCCTACTATGGTCGTCAGTAACTTACATCCGTCAAGGCGGAATCTTGTTACTTAGTCTTTTAACCATCTTATTATGGTCGTCAGTAACTTACATCCGTCAAGGCGGAATCTTGTTACTTAGTCTTTTAACCATCTTATGATGGTCGTCAGTAACTTACATCCGTCAAGGCGGAATCTTATTACTTAGTGATTTATAGACCTTATGGTTGACCAATACTGCCTGCGCAAAAACATCAGAGGAATAATACTTTTATTAACTTCAAGAACGAATGCATTCGTGTATTACATTTACTCATGGTATTTCTTTAAATGCTCAATATTCCAAGGACGAGGGAGCTTTTGTCCGTCCATAGTTTCCAGATGGTAACTTCCCTGTCTAGAGTAGTGAACGACGCGGTAAGGCCCTTCCCACGTAGGGCCTAGCTTCCCTTGAGTAGGGTCTTTAGTTGCTATAGTGATTTTGCGAAGGACGAGGTCCCCTATGTCCAGCCGCCTGAGTTTAACCCTCTTGTTGTAGTACTCGGCCATTTTTTTTTTGATACTTTGTCATTCTACTGGACGCATTGTCTCTTACTTCATCCAAGCAATCCAGGTTGAACCGCAGTTCCTCGTCATTGAGTCCATCTCTGAAAGTTCCTCGTTTGATGCTTGTTACTCCAACTTCTACTGGGATTACTGCCTCTGTGCCATAGGTAAGCCTGAAGGGTGTCTCTCCTGTTGGGGTTTTGGCTGTAGTCCTGTATGCCCACAGGACACTAGGTAGTTCTTCTGGCCAGGCACCTTTTGCTTCGTCCAACTTGGTTTTGATTATCTTGAGCAGCGTCCTGTTCGTTACTTCCGTCTGTCCGTTTGCCTGGGGGTGTCCCGGGGATGAGAACTGATTCTTGATCCCGAGGTCCGAGCAGAAGTCTCTGAAGCCTTGGCTGTCGAACTGCCTCCCATTATCAGATATGATCGTCAAGGGAATCCCGAACCTGCAGATTATGTTTTTCCACACGAAGCTCCGGATCCGAGCCTCAGTGATGGTTGCTAGGGCCTCTACTTCAACCCATTTTGTGAAATAGTCAATAGCAACTAGAAGGAATTTTACCTGACCTTTACCTTGGGGCAGAGGACCGACGATATCGATTCCCCATTGTGCGAATGGCCATGGGGAGGATATGATCGTCATCTTCTCTGCTGGAAGCCGTTGTACATTTCCGTACCGCTGGCATCTGTCGCACCTTCTGACGATGTCAGCAGCATCCCCCTGCATGGTTGGCCGAAAGTACCCTGCTCTTATCACCTTGTTGACTAGGGATTTGGAGCCGGCATGGTCGCCACAGACTCCTCCGTGTACTTCTTTAAGGATGTATTTGGCCTCATCCTCGTCGACGCACTTTAGATAAGGCATAGAGAAGCCTCTCTTGTACAAGACGTCATTTAGGATCGTGAACCTGGCCGCCCTCTTTTTGACCTTTCTGGCTTCATCAATATTCTGAGGTAGGTGCCCGTCTCGGAGGAAGGATATTATGGGCGTCATCCAGGTGTCCGTGCTCTGGATGGTGAGCACCGCCACCTCTTCAATACTTGGGTGTTTCTGGATCTCTATCGCCATGTCTGTGTTCGTCCCTCCGGCTTCTGATGACGCTAGTTTCGATACTTCGTCGGCCCCAGTATTCTGGTTTCTTGGTATCTGGACGAACTCCACTGTGTCGAACTCCTGAGTTAGTTGCCTTGTCAGTTTAAGGTATTTCTGCATCCTTTCTTCTTTTGCCTCGTACTCTCCACTGATCTGTCCGATTACCAGCTTTGAATCACTCTGGATCAGCAAATTCTTGGCACCAAGCGCTTTCCCAAGCCTCAAGCCCGTCAATATTCCTTCATACTCGGCTTCGTTATTGGTGGCTGGGAACTTTAGTTGAACCCCATATTTCATCACTTCTCCGTCGGGGGTGGTTACGACGACCCCTACTCCCCCCCTCTTTTGGGCTGACGAACCATCTGTCTGTATTGTCCATTTATCAGCTTCGTCTGTAATTCCTTCTTCATTTAGGAGAGTGAATTCAGCGATGAAGTCAGTCAGAGCTTGTGCCTTGATAGCTGTTCTTGGATGGTACTCGATGTCAAATTGGCTGAGTTCGATCGCCCATTGGACCATTCTCCCTGCTGCTTCTGGTTTGTTCATTGATTTCTTAATTGGTTGATCCGTCATCACAAGGATAGGATTTGACTGGAAATATGGCCTGAGCTTGCACGAGGCTACTATAAGTGCAAATGCAATCTTTTTGATCCTTGGGTACCTGAACTCAGCTCCTTGAAAGGCTTGGTTGACGTAGTACACCGGGAGTTGCTTCTTGCCTTCTTCTCTAATCAAGGCTGCGCTTACTGCCGAGGCTGACACTGCCAGGTACAAGTATAGGTTCTCTCCTCCTTTGGACGGGCTCAGGAGAGGTGGACTGCTCAGATATTGCTTCAGCTCTTGGAACGCTGCTTCGCATTCGTCGGTCCAAGCAAAAGCCTGCTTCAGGGTTTTGAAGAAGGGAAGGCATTTGTCTGTGGCCCTAGAGACGAACCTGTTTAGAGTTACTATCCTTCCTGTGAGTTTTTGTACATCTTTGACGGTCTTGGGTGAGGCCATGTCAATGATTGCTCGTACCTTCTCTGGATTTGCTTCTATTCCTCTCTGGGACACCATGAATCCCAAGAACTTTCCCGAGGCTACCCCAAAAACACATTTGCTTGGATTCAACTTCATCTGGTGTTTTTTGAGGGTTGCAAAAGTCTCCTCCAGGTCGTCCAGATGAGCGAGCTCTTCCTTACTCTTGACGAGCATATCGTCTACGTATACCTCCATGTTTCTGCCAATTTGTTGGTTGAACATTTTGTTTACCATCCTCTGATATGTAGCTCCAGCGTTTTTCAACCCAAAAGGCATCACCTTGTAACAGTAGAGTCCTTGGCTTGTGATGAAGGCGGTCTTCTCCTGGTCTTCTTCAGCCATCTTTATCTGGTTGTACCCTGAGAAGGCGTCCATGAACGTCAATAGCTTGTGTCCGGCGGTGGAGTCCACGAGCTGGTCTATCCTTGGTAGAGGGAAGCTGTCCTTTGGGCATGCTTTGTTTAGGTCGGTGAAGTCTACACACATTCTCCACTTTCCATTTGCTTTCTCTACCAGGACGACATTGGCGAGCCATTCTGGATAGTATACTTCCCGGATGAATCTAGCCGTCAAGAGTTTGGTTACTTCCTCTGCTACTGCCTGATCTCGTTCTGGAGCGAAGGTTCTTCGTCGTTGCTGAATGGGCTTCCTGCTGGGGTTCACATTCAGCCTATGCTGGATGACTTCTGGAGATATGCCTGGCATGTCCTCGTGACTCCATGCAAAGACATCTAGATTCCCTTTAAGGAACTTTATGAGTCTCGCTCTCATCTCGGGGCTAAACGTCGTCCCTATCCTGGTTGTCCTGTCCGCATTCCCTTCTACCAATTCCACTGCTTCCAGGATCTCCATCCCGTCTTCCTCTTTTTCTTCTATCGTCCAGGTGTGGTTCTCCTTTCTTGCCAGTACGGCCTGATAGCACTCCCTTGCCAGGACTTGATCACCCTTCACTTCACCCACACCGTTGTCTGTTGGGAATTTCTCCTTCAAACAGTAGGTTGACGTTGCCGCCTTCCACTTGTTTAGGGTGGGCCTCCCAATAATGACATTGTAGGACGAGGGACAATCTACCACTAGGAAGTCTACTTGTTTGGTCAACTGCAATGGATAGGTTCCTGCTGTCACCGTCAGAGTCACTATACCCCTGGGGTAGACCCTGTCTCCACTGAAACTGACGAGCGGAGAGTCAAAAGGGCGGAGCCTTTTTGGATCTAATTTCAACTGCTGGAAGGCTGGGAGGTAGATGATATCCGCTGAGCTCCCGTTATCAACAAGGATCCTTCTGGTATTGAACCCTTCTATGTTTAGCACTATGACCAGGGGATCGTTGTGAGGCTGCTTTACTCCCCTGGCGTCTCCTTCATTAAAGGACATGTCTTGGTATGTTCGTCGGTGCTTGGACGGAGGCATGGTGTGGACGCTGTTCACCTGTCTATGGCATGCTTTTCTGAGTGATCTAAATGATCCCCCTGAGAATGGTCCTCCTGTGATCGTGTTTATCTCCCCGATCACCTTGCGTGGAGGCTGGGACGGATGGTCGTCATCCCGAGTGAAGGATTCATGTTGTGTCCTGTTGTCGTCTCTGAACTTGCTATATTCTCCCTTCTTTACATACTTCTGTAACTTTCCTTTCTGTATTAATTCCTCTATTTGTTCCTTCAGGTCTCTGCAATCTTCTGGGTTGTGGCCGTGGTCTCTATGGAACCGGCAATACTTGTTCTTGTCACGTACGTTGGGGGACGAGTGCAATGGCCTGGGCCATTTGAGATAATGCTCGTCTTTGATCTGCGTGAAAATCTTGTCAACAGGCATAACCAGAGGAGTAAATTTTACCTGACGAGGATTTTTGTCGTCCTTTCTCCTATTCCCGTCATTGTTCCGACGTTCTGATCTGTCTCTCTTTTGCCCTCTACGGTTGTCTTCCAGTTTGGACTTGTCTCCTGGCCTCTCAGTATCTTTTATGGCAGCTAGGGCATCTTCCGCGTTCATGTACTTTTGTGCCTTCAGGAGCATTTCAGCCATCGTCTTCGGGGGGTTTTTTGCAAGAGAGGCCACGAGGTCTCTGGATCTCAACCCCGCTTTGAAGGTCGTCAGCTGCACCTTGTCATCAGCTTCGTCTACTTCCAGAGTTTCCCGGGTGAATCGCTTGACATATGACCTCAGAGTCTCCTTCTCTCCCTGCCTTATGGTGAGCAAGTAATCTACTGGTCTCCTTGGGCGTTGTCCCCCTATGAAGTGACGCAAGAATGCACTACTCAGCTGATCGAAATTGTCTATGGACGAGTTTGGCAACTTGGTAAACCATTCTCTTGCAGCTCCTTTGAGAGTCGTCGGGAAGGAACGACACAATATCTCGTCAGGTGGTTGCTGAAGACCCAGAGTCGTCTTAAAGGTATTAAGATGATCCTGAGGGTCCTTGAGTCCGTCGAATGGCTCTAATTGAGGTAGGCGAAACTTTGACGGCACGAGGCAATCAAGTACCGCTGCAGTGAAGGGCGAATCCGTAGCCCTTATCATTTTGTCTACACTCCGGTCTGTCTTTTCTTTGATAGCGCTCCTTAGTTCGTCCATCTCTTTCCTCATCTCCCGAAGAAGATCTGAGTTCTGTTCGTCCGGAGTAGTTGGTCTCCGGGGGGTTTCTCTTTGTTGGCTATCCCCCTCTTCCTCCGTGTTACCCTTGGACCGGTTTTCTTCCTGTTGAGCTTGTTGAACCTGCTGGAGCCGCAACTTCATTTCCTGGTTCTGTCTGGTGAGTTCCTCAATGGTGGCTGCAAGGGCTTGAACTTGCTGGGCCAAGGTTGCTGAGTCTGGGTTGGATTCCATCTGGATATGGAGAATTGATGGAAACTACGTTTTCGAGTATGAATCTGAAAACTCGTCCCCACAGATGGTGCCAAACTGATGGAACACAAATTCGTCAGTAAGAGTGGGCAGATGGAATCCCCTGTAGAATATAAAGGTCCGCTCGATGAGGGCCACCGGTGTGGTGCCTGCCACAACGTCTCCGATGCCAAAGTTAGAATAATGGACAAACACAATAAAGAAGTAGAATGTGCTTTCAGAGTATTTTTGCATATCTCTTACCTTCCGTTGATTGTATGAAAGCTTTATATCTGAGGCCTTAGGGGCTAACCGTTGAGGCTGTTAATACTCTCTGAAGTAACGCCCCTGGTCCAGTAATGAGACTTTTAAGAGGCTCCCAACGGTCTGCTTGGTCGATTTAGTAACTGCTCAGGTCATTGATTGACCGCATTGAATGACTCCCTGCCTTCGTCAGTGATGATGGCTTTCTTCGTTGTTTCTGATGACCTCGTCATGGATGATTCCTTCGTCATTAATGTTGTATTCGTCAGTGGGATGTAGAATCGTCACTCCTGTCAGGTGTAATAGCCATGAACAAGTAGAATCTTAAATGTTAACTGCATGTAGTCAAGAACAAGTTCCACTTGAAAGAATATTTCATCTAGAATTAGCACTCGAAAATAAATGGATTTGTATGACAGATTTACTAGATGGGTTGTCTTCAAGTTTACCAAATTGTTGCTGAACTCTGTAAATGGAATTAAGGTCACAATTTTCTGTGAGAATTGTTGGAGAATTGCTTCAAAATCCAACTGTGACTTGTAAAGCTAATTGGGGTTTCTTCTTGGAGAATGAAAATTTGATTTGGACTCTCTCTCCCTGGATTTACGATATATTTAATTGGGGTTTCTTCCCTCTTCTTCTTCAAAATATGCCTTACATATTTTACAGTTTTCCCCTTTTGCCCCACTTGGGAATTGGCATGGCAGCCAGGAGTTTCAAATTTTTTTTTTTTTTGAGTGTATACCTGTGTGTATGGTGATATTGATTAACAAAACAATAAATAAATAACATAGTTTTTAATTCTTTTTATTTTTTAATCAAGGTAGATAGTAGACACATGTATATATTATTAGTGTTAGGTTTTAATAATCTTCTAAAAGAATTGTTAATAATTATTTAAAAAAAAAAGATTTTTGTTATAAAACAAATTTTACAAGCTTTGAAATATATATATATATATATATTAATTAATTAATATGCATGTTTCTATTTACCTATAAAAAATTTAAAAACATGAAATTGCTTAACTAGTTAACCTTCCATTAAACTTAATTAGCATAATAACCAGGTAAATTGAAATATTGGCCAAATAATAGGTGAGACTATCATTCTTTATTCAAATTTAGAGAGGGAAAAAGTTTAATTAACTAAATAAATAAACTAGATCCGGATTCATTTATTTTGCTATCTATATTTTTTGAGCATCCAAACAAGGGAATAACCAAAAATAATAAATAATAAAAATAAATAAATAAATAAAGAAGACTTCAACTACCTCAATCGTCAGAGACTGAACTTCGTTCTTCCATTGAAGAATTTAGGAAAGAGGTTTTGCTTTTGACTTTTGAGTGAGTGAATGTAGTTTGGGGAAAGCAGGGTTTAAGGACTGTACATAAAAATTGGAGTTTTGAGTTGAAATTTTGAAATAACTTAACAATGGCTATTAATTTGTCTGTGAGAGAGAGGGAGGTTTTGGAAGAAGGGTGTTTCAACCCGCGAAATATTTCACAACATCTTTACCATTTTAGGTTTGGCTCTTTTTACGGGGTTGCCACTTTATGAGACTTGTCTAGTGAGTATCACACGTTTGGGACATTTGGCTTGGGTTTTGTTTTTTGTTTTTCTATATATTTTCAAAAGTAAAGTTGAACTATTAAAGTATTATTTATAAAGATAAAAAAAATACAAATACAAAACTTAAATAGAACACTGCCCACAAGTGTCATGTTGCAAAAGAACTAGATTAGAATGCTGATTAGGCAAGTTGCAATTAGTCAAGTCGTGATAAGATTGCGAATTGCATGATTAGGCTACTTTATTTTCTGATCTTTTTATGTAAACTATGATTATGTCAACACAGTTTTTGAGTATATTGAATGTGACAAGCGATAATGATCAATGAACAAAAGCAAAGCAACCCCTCTTTCAACATACACTGAATATGTGTGTTTTTTTTTTTTTTTTTTGATACAAGATAGAATTCTACTCTAGCTTAATTTAAGTGTATATGTGTGTGAAGCTCCCTCCTGGAGACTTGAACCCCGGCCCTTGCCCCCCACACTCCACAAGCACTTATACTTGTGGAGTGACCATCGCACCAAGGGAGTGCGGTGGTACACTGAATATGTGTGTTGACATAATTGTATTTGTGGTAGAAAGTAATTTAGCCCCGTAATCTTTGTGAAAGCTACATTATGGGTCAAATCTCGACCTTAGGCGAATTCCTCAGCCCGTGAATGTCAAGTTGCAGAAGAACTAGATTAAAGTTCTGACTAGGCAAGTTGTGACCATTTTTTTATATGTACTTTCATGTTTGGGCAAAGTTAATTTTAAAGGAACTTGTAGCCTTAGATTACAACCAAATTTGTAACCAAACTTTGTCCTTCATATTTTAAATATTGATATAAAACTTGTAAAAGAAAACATTTTTGTAATTATTTCTAAATGCTTGATTTTATTACTTTTGCTCGCTATATTCATTTGTTTAATATTTAATCACCTCCAGTTCGGAATGTAGTATTGGGCAAAGGCAACAATTTCAACAATGGAGTATATGATTGCAAAGCAATGCCCTAATGCAAATATTACACTATCACCATAGGAAATTGTAGACTCGCTACTAGCCAACCAAATCCTTTAAAACTCTACTCCAACCCTAATAGTTTGGGATGGAGGCTATGGTATGCCCATACTTGACATATTTGAGTGGATGATGAAATATGGAGTAACAATGGAAGTTTCTTACAAATACCAAGGGTTTATACAATTCTATATTCCACGAAAAGTTGTCAGTTTTTTTCTTCTTCTTTTTTACGTTGTTGAAAGCAATGAGATATTATTGTAGGGAATAAATGTTTAATGAACATATTTAAGTAACAAAATTAGAAAATATTTAAAGTAGAAAAATGAGATTTGATGTTATAATGTATTAATGCTAATCTTTCAGGGGATGAAAGTAGCATATCTCCATGACTTCATAATGATAAATGTTGAGAATGAGGAAGTAATGATAACGATGTAAGTTAATCGAGTTTGCTTGTATGCAACAATTCAAGCATTCTCAAACTTCTCCAAATATAAATATGTTGAAAATGCAGTCTATGAAGGTAATATCGAAGTTTAAGTGCTACTTGGCAAAATTTGGAATCCTACGCATAAAGTGCAAACATCAATTGGATTGTAAATGCAGTTGTAATTACTATTTGCAGAATAACACCATTGACAAGGGAAAACAATTGGTGGTTTAAAAACAACTGGGTGAAGAATGGGTAGACAATAGTTTCGGTAAATTACATTTCACCTAGAAACTGGTCAAAAACACCTTAACCTAGTCATTATTGTAAGGCTAGCTGGTCTTGATGATGAAAAAATAGGTGTCATATCTACTATGGCCTATTCTTATTAGGTATGGCCTAGACTAAGGCCTATACTTATTAGGCAATGATTCTCTAATGAACAATTGTAAGTAACAATATTAGAAAACATTTAAATTAAAATATGAGATTTGATGATATAATGTATTAATGCAAATCTTTCAGAGGATGAAAGTGTCATATCTCCAAGACTTCACAATGGTAAATGCAGAGAATGAGGAACTAATGATGACGATGTTAGTTAATGGAGTTTGCTTGTGAGCAACAATTCAAGCATTTTCAAACTTCTCCAAATATAAATATGTAGAAAATGCAATCTATGAAGGTACTATCGAAGTTTTAGTGCTACTTGGCAAAATTTGGAATCCTACACATAAGGTACGAACATCAATTGGAATGCACATGTAGTTTTAATTACTGGTTGCGGAATAACACCATTGACAAGGGAAAAAATTTGGTGGTTTAAAAACTGCTAGGTGAAAAATGGGTAAACAATAGTGTTAGGACATATGTGGATATTGTTAGAGACATATATTATGAATATTGGCTAATCTTTTGATGAAACGCACTTTACTTGTAATTGAATAGATCTATGATGGGTTTAGTACTTCAAGGAACATGAGTTTAAGTTTAGTATTGAAGCCATGGAAATCTGTCCAAGAAACAAGTGAAGAAGTGCTGTTCATTAAAGCTCGACAGATAGCTCGACAAATACATATCCATCGAGGTTTAATGATGTTTTTCGACAGCAACTTGACAGAAGCTGCATCTATTGAGAATTACCAAATTCAGATTTCCAGATCTGATTTCACACATATCCATTTGTATGTGTGCAAGGTTTCTTTTCACACTACCCTAGACATATATAAGGATTATTTTAAGGGCCGTCAAAGGTAATGCAAAGTGATGCAAATCAATGCAAATTGATTGTGCATGCAAATTGTGACTGGAGACAGAATTTATCCTAGTTCATCATATCCATTTGTAAGTTTTTTTTTTTCTTCTTCTTTGCATTATTGAAAACAATGAGACATTATTGTAAGGAATAAAATTCTAGTGAACATATGTAATTAACTATATTAGAAAATATTTAAAGTAAAAAAATGAGATTTGATGATATAACGTACTAATGTAAATCTTTCAGGGGATGAAAGTGTCATATGTACACGATTTTGCGATGATAAATGCCGAGAATGGAAACAAATGATGATGATGTTCGTTATTGGAGTTTTCTTGTGTGCAACAATTCAAGTGTTTCCAAACCTATCCAAATAGAAATATGAAGAAAATGCAATCTATAAAGGTACTACCAAAGATTAATTGCTAGTAGGCAGAATTTGGAATCTCACACATAAAATACGAGCGTCGATTGGACTGCATATGCAATTGTAATTACTGGCTGCAGAATAACACCATTGACAGAGGAGAAATTTTGGTGGTTTAAATACAGATGGGTGAAGAATGGGTAGACAATGGTTTCGGTAAATTACATAGGGTGTTTAATACATTTCACCTAGAAACTAGTCGAAAACATCTTAACCTTGTCATTGATATAACACTAGTTGGTCTTGATGATTAAAAAATAGGAGTCATTTTTGCTGAGACCTATATGTACATTTTTAGACCCCTTAAAACACAAGTTGATTAACCTAGATATTTAGCCAAATGATTACTTAGGTAAATTATTCAAAACTAGGTTAACACAAGTATATCATATCATATAAAGCAGAAAATAAAGAACATAACGATATGATAACCTAGGAAAACCAAACCAGTAAAAATCCTAGGGAGGATTTAATCTAACTATCTTCAAGGTAAAACATATCCACTATGAAAAAATTGAAGTTTTACAATAGCAACTTAGACCATTAACATCCTTTTGCTACCTCGAGTAGAAAACTTACTACCACAACCACGTGACAGCTCCAAGTCCACAAACTATTTCTTTCTTGGATTCACAGCAACCACAAGTACTCCCATTTGTGTTTTTCTTTAAGCACTTTATGCCGCAACTGAAACAATCATCAAGCTCTCGACATCAATCTTAATCTTGATAACCCTAAGTGTATATGAAGGCAAACACCTCTAGATCTCATAAGAGATTCACACACAGCATAAACAACAACCTAAAAAGGTGGCTAGGATTTTCCCTTTAATACTTAAGGCAAAACATAAAACCCTGCATGTCATATAGGCTTGGGCTAAGTTGGAAAATTCTCCAGAAAAACATTCTGCACAAGCTTCGATTGATTGAGTCTAATTTTCGATTGATCGAGCCATGCAAAAAGTGAACAATAATTTTTTGCAATTACTCGATTCCAACTTCACAATAAACATACTTTGAGCAGCCTAAATCTAGACTCTATTGAAGTTCTAAAACATTTAGATCCTAAATCCTTAAAACCTAACAAACTCCCCATTTGGCAATCCGTGACAAAACACATATGAAAACAAAATGCTCAAAGTTACAAAAACAACCCATTACAATAAAATTGCCCAACCAAAAACAATTCAACCTACTACTATCTATCAGTTGCAAGTGTAGACAGCAGTATGACTGAATCAACCTGTATATTCCTGAAACACTCAACAAACACATAAACGCATATGTGGAAAATACAAGTAAAACAAAATAAATTATTGATTTCACAAAAACATAAAATAAAAGACATATATCATGAATCACCTCATAA
Source organism: Quercus robur (assembly GCF_932294415.1). NCBI lineage: Eukaryota > Viridiplantae > Streptophyta > Magnoliopsida > Fagales > Fagaceae > Quercus > Quercus robur. The sequence goes on from NC_065537.1 coordinate 23,831,980, forward strand.
TATAAATCAATAGCCAATGTAGCACAATGTAAAACTAGAAACAGAAATAAAAAATAATTTCTTCCCCTAACATATACATCACATAAAAATAAATACATCATGAGCCAAAAAATAAATACAAGATGAAGCACCTAGATACAATCTAAAGCTCCAAAAACTCAAAATCTCCCCCACTTCAAAAACTCAAAATCTCCCCCTATCTCCATCCATATGTACTCCCCCTTTTTGTGATAAATTGCCAAAGGGCAATCAAGACTCATCATCATAAGGAGGTGGTGGAGGTGTCTGCCTAATGCTCGCCAAATCCGCATGAAGGGCCTGAAGCTCTGTGAGTACATTCACCAAAAGCTGACCATGAGCCGCTTGAATGGTCATGACAGTGTCCAACATACTTCGAATGCTAGAATCACCCAAAGTAGAAGGTGGAGGATCAACAGCAACCATTGTATCAACAAACTCCTCAGTTGTGGGATCACTTGAAGAAGGAGGAGGAGGAGGTGCAACACCCGAAGAAGACTCGACACGAGGGTGTTTAGAGCTAGCTCTCATCTGAGCAGCTCTCTGCCTAAGAAAGCTGGCAGCTATGGGAGCTATAATATGTACGAGCTCAGATGCAGGAAACTCATCTAATCCTAGGTGTAACAAAATCTGATGGATAAAAAAGGGAAGAAAAGACCATGTACAGTAGAACTGCTCCTATGAACCTCAACCAAGGAACGAATGAAAAGAGTAGAAAAACTCATAGGAGCATCTATCACAAGGACATACAAAAATACACATCTTTCAATAAGAATGGTGTGCAAGTGAGAGATGGGCCAAATGGACTGACAATATATCCAGAAAAACAAGTAATGAATTTTGGTCAACTCATGAGAGGTAATCCGAGGATTAGTACCCCACTGAATGGAAGTACCAGTGAGATATAACATAATGTCATCAAGAGGAGGGGGATCATCATAAGGGTACACAGGCTGCTGTACCTTAGGCACCACAAAGGCAGAGGCCATTATCGAATGAGTAATGACATACTCTTTACCCCATATCCAACTCTTCACAAACTGAGTGTTGGAATCATTGGAGTGGACAGAGAGATTCGAGTAGAACTCTCTAATCAAGGTAGCCAGAGGAGGATGATCTATATCCAACAAAGGTAACTAGCCCTTATGCTTAAAGTTCCTACCAATTTCCAGATCTAGCTCATCTAACACTACCTTCCTCTCAGCCCAAACTGGTCTAAAGATGTTTAGCTTCTCATAGGTTTCTTGGTTTTTCTCAATTTGAAATCTATCACAGTCAAATGCTGGAATAGAGAGGAGGTGGATGTCCTATGGGCTCTAGTCTTCCTAACCATGATGCTAAGGGTTGGAAAGAATAAACAGAAAAGAAACCAAAGACAAAAAACAAAGAAAACCAAGGGCAGACTACATCAGACAAGGTTAGAAAGGAAAAAAAAATAGAAAATATCACTCTATATGATGCATGAACAGAATAAACAAATGATGCATGCTCTAATGCATTGAGAACAGTCCAATTATACTTTAAAAACCAAGAATTGACTTGAACATAGAGTTTATAACAAAAACCCCAAATTTTGAAAACCCACTTTCAAAAATTTAACCAAATTGAGTAATTAATCATTACACTAGATAGAAATCATCATATAATGACATAATCAATCAATTTCACAAGTCAATTTTACCAAATTAAGTCCAATTGAACAAAATCCCCAAATTCGTGTAGTTTCAAGCCCTAGAATTTCAAATTTGTCCCAAAACACAAATTTAATCAAATTAAAGCATAAGAATCAAGTTAATAGCATCTAGAGACAAAAACCCATGAATGAATTTGGACAGAATACCCACTCAAAAATCAAAAACCCCAAAAATCATTGAGTCTGAAAATTACACCTAAAATGCATGAAAAATGCATGAAATATGTGAATAAAATGAAAAAGAAGGGGTAGAAATGTCTTACCAGCACAAGAAGAAAAAAACCTTGAAAGAATTTAGGAAGAAAACAACAAAAGAAATGCTGAGATTGGATCGGTCAAGCAAGAGAAGTCAAAGAACTTTTGAAAAAGGTATGAATAGTGTGATGAACACAGGACAGAAAAACCTTTTTAAAAACTCATTGACCGATTTTCGATCGATCGAAAATCACATTCAATCGATCTAGCATCAATTAAGCAGCGATTGAGCCAGGCAAATTCAAACCAAGTTTTTTTTATCGTAATTTTGATCGGCCGAGCAATAGGTTCGATTGATCGAAAATCTGGAAAAATCAATTTTTTGAAAAAACAGAGCATTTTAATTGCAGAAACTCCTCAAAGCACAATTTTTTATGAATAGAATGCATGAGTATAAGATGAAAAGTTTTTCAAAAACCCTTGAATTTAACCCAGATCTTCCAAAAACAAGATTATCAATCAATTTGTCCTCAAATCTCAAACTTTAAACACATTTTGCATTAAAATCAAGGAACTTTTAATCTTGGATGACCACAACAAGATCACAAATAATATAATGTACTAAGTTTAGCAGAGAGTAACTTGTGTAGTGTGTGCAACTAGAATAGCTTAAGATACATGTGAGGTGATAAGTAAATAGTGATCAATCACAATTTCTACAAAATTCATCACATAAGTTTGAAAGTGACTATCACCTAAAGAGTTACATCATATAACTCCCACATCTCCTAGAAAACAAGCTTACAATCATGGAAGTTTCTTGATTTGCCTCATAATGTACACACCAATTTTATTTCAATTTGAATTTTATTATAAGCAGAGGCTACACATTATGTTCTTTTTGTGCATGTGCTACACTTTCTCGAAAGTGCCCGACGAGTACTTGCCTCCGCCGTCAGGTCGTGTATGGCTTTCCCTTTGTCGTCGCAACACGGTAATATCTTGGGCTCCGTTGGCTTCTTCGATCCCCAATCTCGTTATCCACCAAGGTACTTCACTCTCCCTCAATCTTTTTGAATTTAGGTCAAGTTCTACTTTGGGTTGGAAAGAATGGGTAGACGATGAGTTGTTCAACAAGGGTTTCATGGCGGCATTACAGTGGGTTGGTGTGTTGAAGGCCATTGTTTCATCGCGTTGCTTGTCCAACTACAGGGACTTGTTCAATCTTCACCATTTGGTCCACCAGTGGTGCACTGTTACTCACACCTTCTTTCTTTCCTATGGTTAGATCACCGTGACCTTGGAAGATGTGGCAAACCAACTACTTTTGCCCATTCTTGGTGATGTTGACCTCAGTGCTTTGGAGCTCTCTCTGGAAGAGGAGGCCGTGGAGGCCGAGTTGAGGAAGGGGATGAGTGACAACGCGAAATTATCACATTGGGTCGAGGTTTTTCCAAGGCATTTGTTGCTGCTCGCTGTGCGGCCTTCATCACATTCTGGCTCTGTAAGATCAACTTTGGCTCTTATACTCATTATGCTGCGAAGCCTTTATATTTTCAATTAGCCTTCAAGATATCTGCTGGAGTGAGTCTGCCGTTGGCACCTATGTTTTTGGGTCATCTGTATGTACAGTTAGAAATTTTACAGAGTGATGAGAAGTAGGTGGGTTCTTGCCATATAGTTACTACTTCTGTCTATAGCACTATTTTGCAGCATTTGTTATGGGAGCGTTGTGCTAAGCATTTGGCAAAGTGTAGGCCTGTTCACTTTGCTGAGGAGAGATATCATTCGTGTCCAAAGGTTATTACTGATTTTTGTGGTCGATTTGCATTGGATTTTCTTTTGGCTTTTCCTTGGGTTGGGTTGAAGCTATTTGAGCATCCTGCTGTTGAGTTCTTTAACAAGGGAGTCGGTTTTTATTGGAGAGCATATAGGAATTTAGATACTGTTTATACGTGTCTTGATTCTAGCATGGGTTCTTTTGTTGATGTTGCTGGGACTACCACCCCGTTGGTTGGTTTTGATGAGAAGGGTATTACATATTTGGCAACCACTAATACTGGGTGGTTGCCTTACTTGGCTGATGAGGGGATTCGATTTGTGCATTAGTTTTCTAATAGGGTGAGGAGGCAGTTTGGGTTGGATCAGGATATTCCTGATGATTTTTCTGCTATTATGGAGTCTCCCACTTCTGTCCATTCCTGCGACACAGTGCCATTGAGTTTTGGAGCAGGCGTTTTATAGCAATCACCATTCTAGGTTCACAGAGGGAAGATATTTGTACTGTAGCTATGCACAGGTATTGATAGGCTGTAATGATCTCATTTAAGCAGGAGTTGTGGGGCAACCTTGGGTTTTCTCTCATTCCTTCTGATGGCCTTCATGCAGTCATTTCTACCAACCCTCAGTTACTTCTTCCCACCAAGTTTGTGGTGGCATATGCTAGGAAGCAGAGCCGGTCTACTATATTTGAGTGGGACACGAAGGAGAAGGGGTGGTTTTGGTATGCTGGTGATTTCCTCATGGGTTGGGAGAAGAGAGTGAAGGTGACGAACTTGTGAAGAAAGGATCGGTGTCTTCGTCCGCCAAACCTAAGCTTGCCAAGAAGGGTGATGACTCCTCCAAGACTTATTCTGATATTGTCTCTTTTGAGGGTGGCCTTCCTCCTATAGGTAATATAGTCTTGGAGAGTTCTCCTCCTCCTTTTGCTTATACCTATTCTAGCAGGTGCCCTACTGTAGGCAAGTCTAAGCTCACTACTCTGCGGCCATCTACTGATGCTCCTCCTAGCAGGACTCGAGGCAGCAAGAGGAAGACATCTCCCCCATCTTCGTCTGCCACCACTGAGAGGAGAGTATGTTATCTCTAATTTTACTTCTTCTCCATTTTTTCTTATTCATAGGGCTTTTTCTGTGGCTAACCCCATATACATATTTACTTATTTCTTTCATTTTGTCCACTTTTTTTTTTCTTTTTTTTTTCAATCTAAGCACAAGGAGGATACTTTTGCCACCCACCCCATATTGCTTGATGGGCTCGAGTTGGAGGTATATCTTTCCCTTTTGCATGTGTTGCCATGTGTCATTATGTGCCTTGTTTCTTTCGCTCCCTTTCTTTTCGTGAGTGTGTGTGTATATATATATATATATATATGCATCGCCACTTATCACATGTTCCTTTCTCCTTTATTTTTTTGTTTTAAGTTCTTCAGGCTGAGCTCAAGCCCATCTCCACCTATCACTCCATGACTGAAGAGGTTTTTGCTACCATGAGCACACCCATGGAAGGTTTCTTTGATGGGGCCAATGTGGTGGTTGAACTCATGGCTTTTGCTACTCCTGCTGCTGCATAAGGGGTTCTTGCTGTGATCCCTATCCCTTCCGTCGAGCCTAAACGTATAGAAGAGGGTGCCCAAACCGAGAGGGTCAATGAATTTGCTTCCATTCCTACCAAAACTCCTACTCCTCAAAAGGGAGTTACTCTTGCGACTACTTCCAAGACTAAGATTGCCTCCCCTTCTACACCTTTTGTTATCTTAACCAACGATCCTTTTGCGGCTTTATCTCACGCCGTGAAGGATGGCTCTTCTCTGGTGGTTACTCCCTCATCCATTTCTAGCTCTACCACCCGTGGGCCCAATGCGGATTTGTCTTCTGATGAGGGATCTAAGGAGGTTCTTGACGATTCTGATGATAAGCCTACCACGACGAAGAGGGTCTTTAATTCTGATGAGGAGGGCAGTGATAAGCACGAGACCGAGGCTATGGGTACATATTCCTTACACTTGTTAGGCTTTTTCTCCATCCTTTATCGTTGCCATCTCTTCTCTTTTTCTTTTTATATATATCTAAATAACTTTCTGATGCAATCTTTATTTATTCTGCATGTTCATTCTTCTAACCACAGAGATTCCTGAGGAGCCTGAGATTACAGCAGACATCGCAATGCCTACAGCCCCCATTCCTGCCACACCTACAACATCTGTTTCTGCCACACCTACAGTACCTACTTTTGCCACACCCATAACCCCCATTTCTACGGATCTTGGTATGTTTTCTTTCTTCCATCTCCTTCCTTATCTTTGTTATGAATTCTTTCCCTTCATTTCATTTACTCCTTATACTACATTCCACATCTTCTTTCAAGTCCGATTCTTACTAGTATGGCTGCACCTTCTCAGTTTGAGGTGGGCAGTAGTTCTACTACAGTTCCAGATCCCGTGAGTGAGGCTACGACCTTCTTCACCCACTTGAACTAGCCCGAGGTTAATGATTTTGATCCTGCGGACTTTTGGGGTACTAGGTCTCCTTATGTTGACTTCCATAGCTTTAGGGTTCCTGGGGAGTGTGCTTCTCATTTGGAGGAAGTCTATAGAAGTTGTGGAGACTTTATGCGGGGGTTTCTTCTTGGCCGTTCTGCGAGGGAGCTTTTCTTGAAGTTGTTAGGGAGTGTGATGAATGACATTGAGCACAACTTTATTGATATTGTTTCTACTAAGAGGATCTTGCAGTGGAAGGTCGCGGTTTAGGAGCTGATCAGAGTGGGCATTGCTATAGAGTTTATGCTGGACTATCTGCTTGAGATTGGTCGAGCCTTCTCCATGAAGAAGGTTCAGCCTGCTGTGGATGTCGTTGATACATGCATTGAGGCTTTGAAAAAGGAGGTGGCAGACTTGGAGGGACGTCGTGAGCGCCTTCTTTCTAGTGTTGCTAGATCTAGTCATTTTGGAGATCAGATGCTCATTTTTGAACTTCATTGAGATTATGTAGTTTCCCCTTTGTTTCCCTTCACTTGTTTCCCTATCTAGTACACTTTTTATTTTCTACAATACTTATTTGGCAAGTTTGACATGACTGATATAGTTTGGGTTTGTAAACTATGATACTGCATTTGCTATTGCTTTTACTACAAGTATTGCTATGATTATGATACAATATGCTTTCTAATACTTCATAGTTTTCCATTACATTTTGAATAGAAGCATGCTAAAATATTGTCTTATGACATGGTCACTTGGAGGAAAGGAACAAAAACACGGAATTGACTAAACAAAAGGGATAACTACACGATTTTTTTTTTTTTTTTTTTAGCATAGTATCGTTTTAACCACTTGCCATTGATGGGGTCCATCAGATCTTTGCCATCCATTTGGGCCAAAAGATAATACCCACTTGCATGTGCCTCTCTTATCACAAGGGGTCCCTTCCATTTTGGTGAGAACTTAGATGGTCCTGCCATACCTCGCCTAACATGATCTGCTGCCTTTAGCATAAGTTGCCATTCTAAGAACACTTTTTCTCAAATCATCTTGCCATAAGATTCTATCAGTCTTTGTTTGTATTTGCGGCTGCGTTCTTGAGCCTCTTCCCTTTTCTTGTCCAGCCCCTCTAAGTCTTCACACCTTTCTGCCACAAAAACATCATTTTCCTTTTCTTTCTTCCGCATTTGCATGACTCTTAAAGAGGAAGTCATTACTTCTGCTGGGCTCATCACCTCTGTAAGGTTGAATTTATTCAACCATCTAATTGGCTTTATTCCGTGCCAAATTTGCTTGTAATTCAGCATTTAGTAACCCTGTATTTAGGTGGGATTGTTGTAAGGGTAGTGAGTGAGATAGTGTGAAGATTGCTCAAGAGTGTGCAAGAAAACAGAGTGTCGCGGCTGGGACTCGCGGCTGGACTCGCGGCTTCAACCCGCCAGAATCTGCACACGTGCCAAGCATGCTGGAAGATGAACAGTCATGCTAGCTGGAGCACTACAGGACAAAACAGGACAACTGGCCATACGGTTATCTCGCGACTGGAACTCGCGACTTAGTCAAGCCGCGAGGTCAAGCCGCGAGCCACCCCTGTTTTGGAAAAACCTGACGTTTCGCATTCCTCTTCACTCCAGTATAAATACCTTTTTAACCCATGATTGAAAAAGAGCTTCCAGAGAGAATTTTGAGAGAGAAACCCTAAAGAAAAACCAGATTGTTTCACCCACAATCTCTACCTTAGAGTCTCATCAAATTCCCTCACTCTCTTCCTCTCCATTGTCAAATCCTTGAGAGGCCATTATACCAAACCTGGTTCTCACCATTATCATCCCTGTGAGACAGACGTTTGGAGTTCTGGGAAGCAGTTAGGAAGGAGCCAATATTCATTGGTTGATGCTACGGTGTAGTAGCGGAATCCGGAAAGCTAGAAAAGAAAAAGGTTCGGCGCAACCTCGTTGGAGCAAGAAGCTTGGAGGGCTTAGGTGCATTGGGTAGATTAGGCTTGGAGGGTCTATTGCTGTCCTTGTATCCCAACTGTATTTTCTAGTGGATTTATTACCGCTTGGAGGGCGGCGGAGAGGTTTTTCGCCGAGGTCTTCGGTTTCCTCTTCGATAACATATCTGGTGTTATCGCTGTGTTTGCATCTTCCTTCCTCTCTATCTCTGCCTCAATGTAATTCATCTGCCTTCAGGATAGTTTCACCATGTTGTTCATGTGTTTCCTATCCTAGGCTTGGTTTATCCATATGTTTGAACTAAATAGCTTGCTGTTTAAGTGTTTGAAGTTCATTTGTTTGGTTGATATCTCTCTCTGTTTACTACATGGTTCTGACTGGTTCTGCACATATATTGCTATATGTTGTTGTGGCCTTTTCTGATTGTTCACAGATGGCTCTTTCACCTCAGAAGAAGAAATCTACTGCGAAAAAGGCTGACAAAAGACTTAAGATGGATCCTAGATTGTTTAGGTCAATTCACCACTTTGAGAGATACAAGGATAACTTCTTGAATGCAGGAATCATTCAAGAGAGATTTGTGGATTTGGAAGATTTAAGGCAAACTTTTATTCCCAGTTGTTTTGAAGGAAGAGGATGGGAAAAGCTTTTGGGTGGTTTCCCTGTTGTGTGTGAACCCTTAATAAGGGAATTTTACTCAAATGCTGTGATAAAGGATAATGAATTGAGTTGCTGGGTGAGGGGTAAAGAATTTGTCTTGGATGCTCATGTCATAGATGATGCATTAGGGCTTGAAGGATTAGATGATGATGAATTTATCAATTACAAGGACAGGAGTGTGTCTATTGAAACAATTCAACAAAGGATAGGTGGGCAGAGAGAAGGAAAGTGTTTGAATACCACTGCCTTTCCAGTGGACATGAGGTCCCTTACCATTATCATGATGTTTAACCTTTATCCCATTAGGAAATTGACTACAATCAACTGTGCTAGGGCAGTCTTTCTGATGGATCTCAAGGAAAAGAACTTCATAGACATAAGTTTCCACATTTATGACACCATTGTGGATGAGACTAGAACAACCTCTAGGCCTAAATTGATCTTTCCAAGTTTGCTAATGAGGATTTTTAGGAGTAAAGGAGTTCCAATCCCTCAAGACATCAGTCCAATGTCTACACCCTCTGCAATCAACAAGCTCACCTGCAAAAGGATAAGTGTCAGGCTTCCAGGAGAAGAAGATGAAGGTGATGAAGGAGAGGCTGCTCCAATGGAGACTGAAGCAGAAGCAGCTGGACTTGCATCAACTTCAACACCTAGGAGAAGTGGCAAAAGACACAGAGCTTCAACCTCTGCAGACACACCTCCAGATGTTTTCCAGATCATTCTGGAAAGGCTTGATGGGATCAGGGCAGTCCAGACTGAGCATTCTGACAGGATGAGAGCCATGCAAGACCAGATTGATGTCTTGGCTGCTACACTTGACAGCTTCACAACTCAGCATGACAAGTGACCCTTTGGCCATTCCATGTCAAAAAGGGGGAGAAGTTCATTGATAATTGAGAAGCAGAAAAGCAGCTCTTAAGGGGGAGTGTCTTTATTTTTTTTTTGTTTGTTTCCTTCTTTTCTTTAAGTTGATATATTATGTTTTGTAAAACTGTTATTCAGGTATTTGTTGGTTTGTACCCATATGCTTATGTAAGCTTTTAGGGTTATTGTCTTTGCATAGTTTGTAGGCTTTATGGTATGTACCATGCTTAAGTGCAGCCTTTATGCTATGTTGAAATCAGTACTTAATCTAAATGTTCTGCATTTTGGTCTATGTACTGTCACTCTTGTGCCCTTGTAGGATTGTTCCTAGATGCATATGCCTTGTGTGCTATGCATTGGTTGAGTGTTGAGCATACAAGTGTCTTGCCTTGTGCTTGTTAACTTGTATGTCCTTGTGTTCATTCCAAGTGTGAATGAGCACTGTGATCACTATCTTGTGGTGATTCACTTGGTTGATTAAGCCATGGTTTGTTTATTAACTCCATTCTTGCTTGATCTCATATTGCCTGCTTCATATGCATTTATAATTTTCTGCTTACAATGATCATGGTGTATTGTTGTGTTTCAGGAGTTTATGTTCATATGATTCAAGTGCTTCACAGCTTCTAGAGTTAGGTGTGAGTGAGTTTTGATCAACTGTTCCCAACTCACATGTTAAGTCTAGAGTCTGTTTTAGGGTTTTGTCACGGAATAGCCAAAGGGGGAGATTGTAAGGTTGAATTTATTCAACCATCTAATTGGCTTTATTCCGTGCCAAATTTGCTTGTAATTCAGCATTTAGTAACCCTGTATTTAGGTGGGATTGTTGTAAGGGTAGTGAGTGAGATAGTGTGAAGATTGCTCAAGAGTGTGCAAGAAAACAGAGTGTCGCGGCTGGGACTCGCGGCTGGACTCGCGGCTTCAACCCGCCAGAATCTGCACACGTGCCAAGCATGCTGGAAGATGAACAGTCATGCTAACTGGAGCACTACAGGACAAAACAGGACAACTGGCCATACGGTTATCTCGCGACTGGAACTCGCGACTTAGTCAAGCCGCGAGGTCAAGCCGCGAGCCACCCCTGTTTTGGAAAAACCTGACGTTTCGCATTCCTCTTCACTCCAGTATAAATACCCTTTTAACCCACGATTGAAAGAGAGCTTCCAGAGAGAATTTTGAGAGAGAAACCCTAAAGAAAAACCAGATTGTTTCACCTACAATCTCTACCTTAGAGTCTCATCAAATTCCCTCACTCTCTTCCTCTCCATTGTCAAATCCTTGAGAGGCCATTATACCAAACCTGGTTCTCACCATTATCATCCCTGTGAGACAGACGTTTGGAGTTCTGGGAAGCAGTTAGGAAGGAGCCAATATTCATTGGTTGATGCTACGGTGTAGTAGCGGAATCCGGAAAGCTAGAAAAGAAAAAGGTTCGGCGCAACCTCGTTGGAGCAAGAAGCTTGGAGGGCTTAGGTGCATTGGGTAGATTAGGCTTGGAGGGTCTATTGCTGTCCTTATATCCCAACTGTATTTTCTAGTGGATTGATTACCGCTTGGAGGGCGGCGGAGAGGTTTTTCGCCGAGGTCTTCGGTTTCCTCTTCGATAACATATCTGGTGTTATCGCTGTGTTTGCATCTTCCTTCCTCTCTATCTCTGCCTTTACATTATCTGCTGTGGTTTATTTTGTTGTGGCTTAGATAGTTGTTTAATCAATTCCATATTATAGCATATGTTAAGTTTCCGCACACTAGTTGTTTAACATATTGCGTGTGTTGATTTTATTAGTTTTTGGGGGTCTAAACGTTCAAAAGTGTTTTTGTACACGTTTTTGAACTTTCAACCTCTGTTCCATAGACTAAAGAGAAGGGTGAAAACCTTGTGGCTGACTTTGATGAGTTTCAGGAAGCCCATAGGGCGTTTGGTAGGTACATCACCCATCCCCCAGTATACTCCTGACTCATTTTGCTGATGATCTTTACGAGTGTCTTGTTCATTGCCATTGCCTGCCCATTCCCTGAAGGGTAATAGGGTGATGACTGGTGGTGTTTGATCTGATAAAACTCTAGCATCTTTCTCACCTCGTTATTGATGAAGGGCTTGCCATTGTCACTGATGATCTTGTAGGGTACTCTGAACCTAACAATTATGTTTTCCTTAATAAAATTTTCACTGCCCCTCCTATGGCTTTACGGAGTGGTATTGCTTTCACGCACTTAGTAAAATACTCCGTAGCCACTAGGATCCATATGTACCCACATGATGGTGGATTAACTGATCCCACCAAATCAAGCCCCCAAGTGTGGAAGGGTCATGGGGTGACCATGTTGTGTAAGTTTTATGGGTGAGTGTGAATCAGGTTGGTTTGTACTTGGCAACAATGACATTTCTTTACAAATTCTACTGTGTCCCTCTTCATGGTGGGCCAATAATAACCCATCTATAGCAGGCATCTATACAACTTTTTCTTCCCTTGGTGTTCACCACATTCTCCTGCATGTACCTCATTTATCATCTCCCTTGCTTCTTCGAGACCCAAGCATCACAATGGGTCTCCATCATACCCTTTCTTGAAAAGGACTCCATCGTGCAAAAAGTAACATGTTGCCAACCTCTTAAACTTGTATCTTTCACTATACTTCTGTGGCAGGATGTCTTCTGCCAAGTACTGCACAAACGGGTTCCTCCAATCCTCGCCGATGAAGACAACATACTTTCCTCTTTGTCTGCTACAAGCTAACAAGCCTCGCATTGGGTCTGGACTTGGTCCGTGTCCTTACCCATGCTTGGCCAAGAAAAACCTACCCTTTGGAGTCTGTGGTAAAGGTTAACTTCCCCGCAGAACCCACAGGTTTTGTCATATACTTCCCTCAACTTTCTTTGGGCCTCTTCTTGCCCCACACATCTTGATAGGATTCCTTCCAGCATCCTGCAGTATAATTCTCCTTTTACCAAGGCGTAGTCTTTCAACGCCTTCAATTCTGCCATATCTTTTTCTTTCATTAAAGCTTCTTTCATGGGAATCCTCTAATCTTTTTCACATCATTCTTCTTGGAACCTCTCCTTCAATATTTCAATAATGGACTCTTTCCGTTTGCTGACTTCGATCCTGGTGTTGCTTCCTTCAAACACTATTTGTGGTCCTAATGCGGCCAACACATCTACATACGGATTTTCACTCCTCAGAGCGTGCTCTATCTCGAATGTTGAGAATTTTTCCTCCATCTTCTGGCCATTATTTTGTACGGGGTTAAGCTAGGTTCCTTCAAAGAGAAGCCCCCTTTGATTTGGTAGAACACTAGGTTCGAATCACCAATTATCATCAAGTGCTTATCCCCCATTTTGTGGGTTGTAGCTAGCTCGGTAAGATAAGCTTCACATTCTACGGTATTGTTTAAACAAGGGAATTCTAATTTGCACGAGAGCACCATAACCTCGTCCACCTCATGATATAGAACTATTCCCACGCCTTTTGAATGGGTAGTTGAGGATCCATCAAACTTCATTACCCATTGTTCTCTAACTTCTTCTGCCATGGCCACCTCCCCTGGAACCTCATTGTCCAGCGGGAATTCCTCTTCTCTTAGGAATTGTGCCAACAAGTTTGCTATGGCCTAACTTTTTACTACTTTGGGCGTTCCCACCTTTAAATCATATCGTGACAACTGTAGTAACCACTGGGATATCCTTCCAGAGAGGATTGGCTATTGTAACAGAGCTTTGATTGCGTGGGACTTCGTCATTAGCCATACCTCGTAGACTAGGAAGTAATGGCGTAGCCTCTATAAAGCATATACTATTGCGAAGCATGCTCTTTTTGCTTTTGGATAGTGAGTCTCTGCGTCTTTCAGAGCACAGCTAATGTGGTAGACTGGTTGCTCAATGTCGCTTTTATCCTCTTAAGCGATCAATGCACCTATGGCATATGAGCTAGTGGCTAAGTAGAGTAGTAGCGGCCTTTTACAGATTGGGGCTTGCATTGTAGGAAGGTTCGTCATAATCTGTTGTAACCTTCTAAAGGCTATTTGCTATGCTTCTCCCTATTCAAAGCTTTGCCCCTAATTGAGTAATCTGGCGAAGGCTGAAGTGATTGATGCCAAACCAGGGATGAACCTTCAAATGTATGAGACTTTCCCCAAGAAACTCTTCAATTCTTTCACCATGGCAGGCGGCTTCATGGTTGCTATGGTGTGGTTTTGGCTGAGTCTACATCTATTCCTTTGCTGTGGACCAGGAAACCCAGGAATGTCCCAAAAGATACTCCAAAGGCACACTTAAAGGGATTCATTCTCAACTTGAAAGCTCGACATCTTTCAAACACTTTCCTCAATATCTGGACATAATCTTCTCGACTTTTTGACTTCACAACTATGTCATCTACATAGTCTTCCAACTCACGATGCATCATGTCGTGGAATATGGCCGTCATAATACGTTGGTAAGTTGTGTCTGCGTTTTTTAATCCAAAAGGCATAACAGTATAGTAGAAATTGCCTATGGGTGTTTTGAAAGCAGTTTTCTTTGCATCCTTTGGCGCCATTCGAATTTGATTGTATCCACTAAATCCATCCATGAAGGAAAACATGGCATTTACTGCTGCAAAGTCTATCAACAGGTCTATGTTTGGCAGCAAGAATTCATCTTTAGGCAAGCTTTGTTGAGATTTCTGAAATCTACACAACACCTTATCTATCCATTCTTCTTCTTTACTAGCACAATGTTAGACAGCCAGCGTGGATGCTGGATAGGCTTAATGAAACCCGCGGCCAGCAATTTCTGCACCTCCCTTACTATTTGCTCCTCTATTTCAGTATGGAACACTTTGGCAGGCTGAGCCACTAGCTTGGCCTTGGGGTCCACATTTAGCGTATGCATCACCAGTTTGGGATCTAACTCGAGCATCTTGTTGTAATCCCATGCAAAAACATTCTCAAATTAATTCAGCAACAATATCAATTCTAACTTTTCTTCCTCTGATAGTCTTGAACTAATCGAGATGGTTTTGATTCCTGTGGATTAGATCCCTGGTCAACCTCTTCTAATCTTTCTTCTGCTACTATCTGTACACCCTTTTCTACTGTAATTTCCTCCTCTCTCTCCATATTACTTTCTTCCTCCAAACTTTCTTGAGCCACACAACACACTGAACTTTTATGCTGCAAGTCTTACCTGAGGCCCGCCTATGCATCGCATGTGGGCCCCGCGCACCTTCATAATTTGTAGACGATTCTGCCATTAAGGGCCCGAACCCTGACACATTGCAGTGCATCATCTGATTCCAAAGTGGGTGTTTCTTTCCTTTTCTTCTTCTACATCAATAGCCTCCTTAGGTCGGGCTCTGGGTCATCTTGGATGTCTTCCCACCTAGGCACGAAGGTGCCCTGCGGTTTTGATACTAAGATTTCCTTAGATGGTTTCCATTTATCGTAGAACATAGTTATACCAGATGAGCCTCCGCTTGCTCGAAGGGTGATGTATTTGCCACTGTTCGTATCATTCTTCCATTCAACCTTCCTTTTACACACTGATGATAAGTGGATGGGACTAATCGATGCTTATGCAACCACAGTCTTCCCAATAGCACGTGGTACGAGACCTCCATTTTCATTACGTGGAAGCGGGCCAAAGAGGCTATTGGTCCCACTTTCAACCACAACTAAATGTGGCCTGCGATGTATTCGCCTCTTCCCCAAAATCCTGTTACTTCCATTGGGCATCCCTGAATCTTTCTTTTTGAAATTCCTACTGCTTGTAAGGTGCTCAGTGGGATGAGATTTACGAAAACGCCCATATCTGCCAAGGCTCTCTTGATGGGGATTTGATTTATGGATACTTTCAAGTAAAGGGGCCTCCTATGATCTGAGTACCCCACTTCCATGTCTTTATCACTGAAAGTGATGTCACTTGCCTCCTATAAGAGGGCTCTATCATTTGTGACTTCTACTGTCAAACATTCTATTCCTGCCCTAGAGGCTATGCTTACTAAGGCCTCTGCAGCTATCCTTCACTCGTTTACTGTGAGCCCCAACTGATCAAACAAGTTCTTGAGCTTGGAACTTTTTTGCAAGGTGGTAATCGCTGCGGCAAGTAAGGCCGACCTTTCCTCCTCGTCTTCCCCTAAATCTGCATAAATGACAACTGCTGCTATACCCTTCCCCTTATGGTTTGGGAGTGGGTTTCTTTGAACTTCCAGTTGGGATAGCTCTAGAGTCCCTTCTTTCACTCTTTGGTGCACCAATCTGCGGAGCGCCTAGCATTTTGCAATAGGATGTTACGCAAAATTGTGTAAGCAGCAGAAACGTAGGTCTCTCTGCTCTTTTTCAGTGGGCTCTCTAGAAACTTGATTTGGCTTAAAGACTCAATTTGCTATCCATTTATCTAGGAGCACGTCTAGCTCCTTTGGGTTACATGGTAGTGGTGGAAGGGTATCGTATTCCCTTCCATCAAACTTCCTTTTTCTTTCACCAGTGGATACTACCATAGCTTGTGGAGTGTTTCTTTTGTCAGAACTTGGTTTCACTGATTGGGCGATCTTTCTGGCATTCTGGAACAATTGTGCGAAATGGGAGATTTCTAGATTCTCCAGGACAGCTCTATACTCCCTAATCATGTTTGCCATGCACATTTCAACTAACGTCTTTTCTTCACAATGATCATAGCAATCAAGGGCTATGTCTCTAAACCTCTGTACTCTTGTTCTTCTATTATTGTTTCCTGTGCACGGTAGAGGACCCTTTTATACTGCCTATCATGATGGGTTTTTACTATTTTACCCTTTAACCGCTTTTGTTTAGGTGTGGGTGTCCTTCCAGACCACCCGCTGGTCTGTCAGCTGCCCAACCATCACCACTTACCTATGCTGACCATGCCACATTCCATTACTTGACAAAGAGTCTTATTTTATTTGCTTGCTCACCATAGCATTCCCATCCAGATAAGGGTAGGCATTCTCTCTCACTATCCCTCATGGCATGCACCTAATGATTCCAACTCATCTTTCCCTCTTTTGGGTGGTATGTCATCCCAGCAGGATATTTCCCCCAAAAGATTTTGAGCGGGAACCCCAGAATAGGCTCTCTCCTTCTCTTCACTGCCGAACCATACCCTCTCTTACCTTTGACCCATAGCCCACCATTCTTGTATTGGTTGGGTACAAGTTGGTGATGCCTAAGCCTTGTGCGTGCTCCACTTCCATGTGTGTCCATGGCTTGTCTGCTGCTCATGTGCATGTCATGACCTAAAGGCTCGTCTGTACATTCTACTGCTTGTTCTTGACCTCTTGTGGCATGGATGGGTCTCTGACCCTTTGTTCTTTATGTCTCACTTCCTTCTTGGACTAGGCTTTGCTTGATTGTGGGCTTTTCCTTCTCTAATCCATTCTTTGCCCCTTTCGCGGGTTTATTAGCACTTCTGCCATGCCATTTTGTCATTCCTACCGTGCTATCGTTTGACTCGTGCTTGCTCGACCTCTTTTGGGCCTGCTGTATGCTTTCCCTTTGCTTAATTCCAGTGGCCTAGTTTTATCATTGGACTAGTATTCATGTTATCTTGGGCTTCCTTGTTCCATTCCATTGCTTCCAGGCTTCCTTGGCCCATTTCATCCTTTTGGGCATCCTTAGCCCATTTCCTTTTCTTGGGCATCCTCGGCCTATTCCAATTCTTTATTCCCATGGGCCTTTCTAAGTCTTTTGGGCTTTCTCGACCCAAATTACCATATCCTTTACTTTTGGGGTTTA
Source organism: Quercus robur (assembly GCF_932294415.1). Lineage (NCBI taxonomy): Eukaryota > Viridiplantae > Streptophyta > Magnoliopsida > Fagales > Fagaceae > Quercus > Quercus robur. Next base: position 23,849,360 of record NC_065537.1, read on the forward strand.
TGGGTTTTCCCACCAACCTCTTACTCACTTAATTCATTACTTCGGGCCTATTTGACCCATTCTTGCTTGCTTTCTATTTCTCATAATTCTCATGGGTTTACTACTTTTTTCTTTGAGCTCCTTTAGGCCCGCTTACTTTCCTTGAGGCACATTTGCTATTTTCCAGGCCTATGATCCATTATTCCTACCTTTCGAGCTTAATGGTTTTCTTCTCAATTTACTAACTCTTTTTCTTCCATATTGTAGGGCTTCTTCCTGCTATTGGGCCTCCTTGCCAAAGTGGACATCAACACTTGTAACTACTTGATTATTGATTAGTGGATTTTTGGGAGTGGTGACCTTAAATTCACTTGGTGGGGTTATTGCCTTGCAAGAGGTTTTCTTCACTTGTTAACAAATCATTGTGTTAATTTATTTTTCGTTGCATATTAGTTATTTAGTGATTTGTTGGTGCCTCCACGATTTGCATGTAAAATGATCTAATTAATCATTTTGGGTAATTGAATTACTTAACTGGGTTCAATCTATTTTAACTCAACACTAACATTATAATTTTAAAATTAAAACTCATAGTAAGGTCTCGATCACTAGCGGGTTGAATTGAATTACAAATTTAGGAGGTCGTGGAGATGAGAGGATTGCAAGGTTAGGAGCAGATAGCAAGGGAGGTGGACTTTTTTTTAATGTGTACTCATTAAATTTTTGTCTTTACTATTGTTAAATCTTATGGAATAACTCGGACAAGTATTTCTCCGAGTCAGGCATCAAGCATAAAGATAAGCCTTTGCAGCCTCCGCAATTACATATGATATGATTATTAGAACAACCAAAACATGCTAATAATCATAACTAACAACAAATACAACTTACAAATAGGAATTTTAAGATAATTCTATTGTAATACACAACAATTTTTTCATAGGAGTTTATTAAACAATATAGTTCTCAACTGAAAAAGAAGCACTTCCATATTAAGTTTCACTCTCTCCAACTATATAAGTATCTTTGTTCCTCAATTGCCATAGTGAAACTGCTTGTAAGGAGTTCATTGTTGGTTTCTTGTGAGAAAGAAATTGTTGGAACACCCATTTCATTGTTAGCCAAGACTTTGGCTTAGTTCGTAAGCAAGCAAATGAAATTGCAGCAACAAGAGAAATATCTTGCGCTACCAAACGATTCAGAGGTGGGAGACGCTTGTCTAATATTTCATTTAGAATCACACTTTGAGATGATGATAAAGATGTCAAGAGTTTGCCTGGATGTCTTCCCCTTGACATTTCTAATGCCACCACTCTAAAGTAATACACATCACTTTTTTTCAATCACATTCATAGTATAGGCCAATTCTACAAATATTGGACAAAATATAGGTACGAAAAAATGTAAGATCTTTTGTTTATCTTTAATCATATTTTTTTTTACTTTTCTTTTTGGACATTTGGACAAAACTTGCTAGTGCAGAAAACTTCCATCATAAAAGTAATTGTTTCTAATTAACTAGCATGAGTATTACAAAAATTATAGCTAGGAGTATTACAAAAATTATATATAATTCACTAAGAGCAATATAACCATAAGTCTTAGCAATTGAAGTTTGATTGGAGGAATTCAGATCAAGAAGTCTAGTTATGCCAAAATTAGAAACAAATGCCTCTAACTCAAAGTTCAACAAAATATTGTTGCTACTTATATCTCGATGAAAAATTGTCGGGATGCATTCATGATACATGTAAGATAAGGCATGCGCTATGACTTTGATGATGTCTGCTCTCTTGGCCCAATCCAATTTCACAGCCTCAACATCATTGCTTAGGGCACAAGATAGGCTTCCCCTTTCCATGAACTCATAGACCAAAAACATGCATCGTTTATGCAAACAATAGCTATGTAGCTTCACAATGTTTCGATGTCAGATTTTTGATAGCATTTTAACCTCATTCTTGAAACTCTTGTCAAAATTTTAATCCTCAGCTTCTAAGCAATGCAATTTCTACAAGGCAACTACTTTGTTGCTAGGTGACAATGCTCTGTATACATTACCATAACAACTTCATTTGACCAATTCCTTCAAAATTTGGATATGATGAAGTTTCTTCAAGGCAACTACTTTGCTGCTAGTGAACAATGCTCTGTGTTTGATTTTTCTAGTTCTTTAAATTTTTGTCTATTTAAATTTGTTATTGTTGTTTTATTTTATTTTTATTTGTTTATGGAATTTTTAAAATTTTAAAGCATTTAATTTTATGTTTCATAAATTTTAAAATCTATTTAATTTATAAGAAATTTTGAAAATTATGAAAAAGGGATAATCAAAATTTTATGTTTCATAATTTTATGCTTTGAAATAAAAAAAAAAAAAAATTCATTACCAAAAATTAATTTTTGGTAATCAAAAATTTTTTTTGTTCATGGTTTTTGGCTATAGTGGCATTTTGAAATGCTACTCAAATTTTTTTTTTAAAATAATAAAGGTCTATAGTAGCTTATAGTGGCGTTTTAAAAACGTTGCTATAGCTTTTTTTTTTTTTTTTTTTAATAAAAAAATTGGCATATAGCAGCATTTTATAAACTCCACTATAGATCTATAGACATGATACAATAATGACGTTCATAAACACCACTATAGCCCAAAAGGACTTATAGTGGCATTTTTAGGACTTCCAGTGGCATTTCATGAACGCCCCTATAGACCCAATTTTTTTTGTAGTAAATCCAATAATTCCAAGTCTATTGTGTAGGATATGGCTTGCAAAATAGGGCTTTAAGAGCTTTAAAGTGCTTTTAGGAAGAAAGAAAAGAAAATGATGTTTGGTAAAAGTGGGGAAAATGGTTTTTAAGCCCCATAAAACTCTTGGAGCTATTTTTAATAACAGGTTTTTTTTTTTTTTTTTTTTTTTTTTTTTTTTTTTTAAGTTGGAATATGGATTTTTAAAGAAAAAATCTATAATTTACAATTCATGCTTTAAATTTAGAGTTTTAAAACACTATTCAATATAATTTGTTAAATATTTAAAATGCTAAATGGATTTTAATTAAAGCCCTATGTAACAAAAACCCTATTGCTAATGCTTTATGTTAGAAATACTGAAATCTGTAGTATTTTATTTAATAATGAAAGAATATACATGAGTGCCTTTATATAGGAGGCATATTGTGCAGTACAAGTAAATATGTGTGCAGTACAAGTAAGAGTGTAGTACAAGAATGTGTGTTATACAAGTAATCTAGCTGGGCCTAAAGCCCACAACATTATACACGTTAACAGCCCCCCTCAAACTTAAGGTGGATGTGAGACCAGCTTGAGGTTGTCAACCAAATCACGAAGGCGTCCCTTAGGATGTGACTTGGTGAAGATATCTGCAAATTGATTTTTGGAAGAGACTGAGAAGAGCTTGAGAGCACCATGGACAAGATGATAACGGATAAAATGACAATCAATCTTGATGTGTTTAGTCCATTCATGAAAGACATCATTGTGAGCAATATGAATGGTACTCTGGTTGACACAATAAAGAGGAGTAGCAGAGAATGTGGACACACCTAAATCCTTAAAAGGCCATCGTAGCCAAAGGAGCTTAGATGGTATCAGCAAGGGCACAATATTCTGCTTCAGTACTGGAGCGGGCCACAAAGGTTTGTTTCTTACTTCACCAAGAAATCAAAGAAGAACCAAGGAGAAAGCAATAACCCATAGTGGATCTGCGATCAATGGGATCTCCTACTCAATCAGCATCAGAGAATGCATGGAGTACAAGAGGAGACTGAGCTGAGTAAAAAATGCCATAAAAGAGAGTACCTTTCAAGTATCGAAGAATGTGCAGAATAGTAGCATAGTGAGTCGATCGTGGTGCAGACAGATACTTGCTCACCTAATGAACAACATAGGAAATGTCTGGATGAGTAACTGTGAAAAAAACTAGGCTGCCAACCAATCGTCTGTAAAGAGAGGGATTAGACAATGGTTTTCCCCCCAAGGGTGTCAAATGTGCATTAAGTTCAACTGGAGTGTCAACAGTCTTGCTGTCAGTGAGTCCAGCTCGATACAAAAAGTCAGAAGCATACTTGACTTGAGTAATATAAAGACCATCTGTGGAATGAGTGATTTCAAGACCCAAGAAATAGCAAAGATGTCCAAGATCTTTCATCTCAAACTATTGGCTGAGAAAATCCTTGAATTCTTGAATGCCACTGAGGTTATCACCAATTATGATCATATCATCCACATATAGAAAAAGCAAAATGGTGCCTTTATCAGTGCAACGAAAAAATAAGGCAAAATCATAAGGACTAGCAGTGTAACCTAAGCGAAAGATAGTGGAACTAAACTTGGCAAACCAAGCTCGTGGAGCTTGTTTAAGGCCATAAAGTGCACGTCGAAGGCAACAAACCTTGTTTGATTCAACAGAGAGACCAGGAGGAGGTTGCATATAGACTTCTTCACTCAGACCCTCATTAAGGAAGGCATTTTTAACATCTATTTGAAAAAGATTCCATTTACTTGCAATTGCAATAGCTAAGAGAGTACGAACAGATGAGATATGAGCAACTAGAGCAAATGTCTCTTCATAATCAATCCCATACTCCTGTGTAAATCATTTTGCAACAAGACGAGCCTTGTAGCTCTCAATGGACCCATTAGAGCGAGTCTTGATCTTATAGATCCACTTACAACCAACCACAAATTGTCTAAGAGGGAGAGTAACCAGATCCCAAGTATGGTTTTTGGTTAATGCATCAAGTTCCTCTTTTATTGCAATCTACCATAAAGGGTCAGTGGAGGCTTCACGATAGGTGTGAGGCTCGTGAAGTGTAGCAAGGGCAATGTAACAATGATAGTCAAGTAAATGTGTAGGAATGGATTTTACCCGGGTTGAGTGATGAGGTGGAATGTCTTGAGGAGGATCTTTAGGTGAAGCAAGAGCATGGGACCCAGGCTCAAGGTGGGGTAGCTCGTCATCTACCTGTTCATCTTCGACCTGTCTAGGAGAAGCATAAAAAATATCTAGAGGTTGGATAGAGAAGTCCAAATGAGGATCAAGAGTATTTGTAAAAGGAACATGAGACTCATCTAGAAAAATTTCTAAAATAGAGGAGGTAGTCAGGGAAAAATGAAAGTAAGAGAGTTTAACAAACAAGCGATGTTCCCAAAAGACAACATTATGGGAAACACGAAGACGATGAGAGACAAGACCATAACATCGATACCCTTTTTGAGTTTCTCCATAACCAAGGAAACAACAAAGTCTAGATCGAGGCTTAAGTTTGTTGTGCTCATGAGGCTGAAGAAGAACGAAACAAGCAGATCTGAAGGCGCGAAAGTGATGATAGTTAGGGGTGACCCAAAAAGGCGCTTATACGGAGACTGATTATGGATGACAGTGCTTGGAATGCGATTAATAGCGTAAATAGCATGAAGAGCAGCTTCACCCTAAAATGGGGCAGGAACTTTGGCAGAAAAAGAAGAGCACAAATAGTGTCAAGAATATGACGAAGTTTTCTTTCGGCTTGACCATTTTGCTGAGAGGTACCTGGACAAGTTAGATGATGTACAATGCTATAGGAATGTAACAGAGCTTGAAAAGCATATATAGTTCAGCTAATTGTCTCACAAAGCACAAATTATAGGATAGGTCAGGAACATGGAAGACCCCAGGAACAGAGAGGTTGAAGGTCGAAACAAAACCTAGACTATTCTCATGCATGGTGGAACCATCAGCTATATGAATATTAAGGGGATGTGGTATAGGGTCAAGTTTGAAAAATAAGGACGAGTGAGGTGTCATGTGATTGCAACAGGCAAAATCAAAAGGTTAAGTTTGAGACTTACCGAGTAAAACTGAGAGAGCAATGGAAAGAGATGCATTACCAGCCATACGAGTAGCCTAAGTTATGATATCCTGTAGTTTAGTGGGGGAGAGGTTGATAGTGGATCCAGAAGACTGGGACTCAGCTGAAATGGAAGGCATCGACGGAGTAGGCTCAGTATTAGCAACAGCAGCAGTAGATTTGTTGCGACGATAACAAGTCTCAATGGTGTGGCCAGGACGCTTGCAATAGTTGCAAAACTTTTTGTTGGTCTACTTGCGACGATTGCTAGAGCCAGAGGAATCACTTGATTGCTGAGTTTGCTCTATAGGTGGAGTGGAAGGAGTAATAGCCAAAACATTGAGCTTATTTTGGGCTTAAAGGGTTGCAAGACGAGTTTCTTCTCTAACCAACTCGTTTACAGCAGTATCAAGAGAGGGAGGAGGACTGTGATTAAGAAGCCGACCTCGGATGGGCTCAAAGTCCTTATGAAGTGACATCAGGAATTCATAGAGACGAAATTCATCTCTAATGGTAGCATATTGCTGAGCATCCTTTGAGCACGCCCAAGTTGTATCAAAAAGGTCAATTTGGTCCCAAATTAAGCAAAACTGATCATAGTAGTCATTGATGGATTGACCTGGTCCTTGCCTGAGTTGATGCAATTCAACAACTAACTGATATTTCATGGATTCGTGAGTAGTGGAGTACCTTTTGGCCAACATATCCCATGCTGATTTCGCATCATCAAAGCTACCCAATAGATTGGAGATGGAGGGAATGGAAGTGTTCCCAATCCATGTGAGGATTATGTGGTTATGACTATCCCATTCAATCATGCGACTGAGGAAGACAACATCTTCTTCACTTGCCCCCTTGACAAAAATAGTGATTGCACTAGTACAATATTGTCAGAGCATGCGACCCTTAAGAAAACTACGCATAGCTTGAGACCAATATAAGTAATTCTTATTCCCCTCCAATATAGTATTGATGGGGTGAGGAAGAAAAATATCATTTTTATCCATTTAGAGACACAATATGCAAAAAAAGACTACAAAAGTGAAATCTACGTGAAAAACCAGGTAAGAAGAACTTAAACTGCAAAAGTCAACTCTGGGAGAAAAGTCAATGGCCCGATCAAAGTCAACAGTCAATGAAGATGACATGGCGCTGTCGTCAACATATGACTAGATGCTGACATGGCAATAATGATGTCACGGGTGATGTCAACTTGGAGTTGATGACGGCGCGTGAGCTTTGACGCAGAAAATTTGGGCGGCGCATGCGGTCTCCGATGGCTGTGAGGCTTCCACCAACGTGTAGATTGGCGCAAGACGATCTCAATGATACTTGCAGAAACGTAATCGAAGCAATATTCACAGCGGTGATGACACGTACAGTGGTCTGTGCGGTGTGGGACTCCTCAACGGCAGCGGCTACAGGTCCGAAACCTAAAGACAACGGCTGGAAGACATTGGAGGTTCAAAGGCAAGAGGCTGCGGCCATTGTTGTGATGGCAGAAGCGATGTTAAGAATTGAGTAACACCAATAAAGACAAGACTGACGTAGAAAATTTGGGCGGTGCATGCAGTCTTCGATGGCTGTGAGGCTTCCACCAACGTGTAGATTGGCGCAAGACGATCTCAATGATACCTGCAGAAACATAATCAAAGCAATATTCACAGCGGTGATGACACGTACAGTGGTCTGTGCGGTGTGGGACTCCTCAACGGCAGCGGCTACAGGTTCGAAACCTAAAGACAATGGCTGGAAGACGTCGGAGGTTCAAAGGTAAGAGGCTGCGGCCACTGTTGTAATGGCGGAAGCGATGTTAAGAATGGAGTAACACCAATAAAGACAAGACTGCTAAGAAAAGGTCAGAGCAGTGACTCTGATACCATGTTAGAAATACTGAAATCTGTAGTATTGTATTTCATAATGAAAGAATATACATGAGTAACTTTATATAGGAGGCATATGTGTGCAGTACAAGTAAGAGTGTAGTACAAGAATGTGTACTATACAAGTAATTTAGTTGGACCTAAAGCCCACAACATTATACACGTTAACACTTTAAAACCAAAGTATTAGCAATATTAAATTGTCTACTTTTTAGAATAATGCCTAAAAGGTAATCTAATTGAAAAAGAGAGAGAAGGGTGGGCGACGAGAGGGAGAGAGGGCAACTATTGGTTCCTAAAGTTAATATATTAAGTTAAACTATAATGTTTCAAACGAGCATTTTTAATCTTTAAAAAAAAAAAAAAGTGCAATTAGTCCCTCCATCTAGCAATTAGTCCCTTCATCTAGTTCTATAAGTTTTCTTGTCAATGTGTCAAATAGAGTACTAAAAAAATGATACAATATTTTTTTAGTGGCATAAAATTGAATGTATTTTGTACTGTACATTGCAAGGTATAGGGCATAAACAAACATAAATTGAATCTTTATTAACACACTTTGCATAAATATATTTCAAATTACATCTTTGTTGACTCACTATGATGTAAATAAAATTATTTTTTGTGGTATAAGACTACAAATAAATGTAATTGTCACAGTATATGGCTTCCTATACAGTATGTCAAGGGTTTCTATCTTAGGGTTGTAATTGTCACAACTCATGCAAATATTATATGGTGTTTTTTGTACACATCACATCAGAATTTCTACTGCTGATTATCAGAAGTTACAAGGTGTTTCATATTCTGATTGTTGAAGTAGAGGTAACTTGTTTTGCCAGAGGCTGTAGTTGTAGCCAGAGGAGAAAAACCAATATAATTCCTATCTGACTTTGATAAGCATATTTTGGCAACAAAATTGAAGAGCTCTTGTTTTTGGATAAAAGGTTGGGCTGCATAGTCTTCAATCGGCATCCACTAAAGAATGGAAAAAGGACATATATAAGAAAACCATTTTGCCATAGTTCAGTAATTATAGAAGGCCTAATAGGAGTCAAACTTTCTTTAACTTCATTGCTTCAATATTAAGTTATGCCATTCCAAATCAAAACGGGAAAATAGGAGATAAGCCACTTTATTCCTACTAAATCAAAAGCACAATAAAGCAGACAGACAAGACAAGGTAATATCTTCCACCTCCAAATGGTCAAGAAAAGGAGGTATTTTCATCTTTTATAGTTTTACATTGGCTCTAAATGTGTTTCAAGTTTAAATTGAAAAGGAAAATTACCTCAATGATACATGAATGAGAGGAGGATTTCAAGAATAGGGGATGTGAAATAGTTCATACTAGTCTCAGCCATAAATAAATAGAGTTAAGAAAATATCTTGAATTAAGAATAAGCACAATTAAAAAGTTCCCTATAGGACTTATCAACTATAACTTGACTACACTATATGCTGGAAAAGAATATATTATTCTGAATGCCTATTTCCACAATGTAACTTGTCCAACATCGTTTTGCCTAACAAACTAATGCAATTTTATACTCAAATCTCTAATTTAAGGGATGCCAAGCAAAACTGTCTTTGAAGTATTATTGCTATCAAAAAGTACCTGTGCTGCTTCAATCTCTAAATCCTGCTTCTCAATGTCAAAGGTACGTGGTTGTAACATGCAAATAAAAAGCAAATCTGATTTACCAAAGAATGATTTGTGGCTTTGCCTGTATTGTGTGTGAGAGAGATATTAGAATGAAGCCAAAACTTAAACAATTAGATTAGGGAACATACAATTTTATTAAAAACAATTAATATAATAACATTAACTTTTCGCTAAACATATAATAACATTAACTTTTAGTGTAACAAGTTCCAATAAATTTTTCAGAATGCAATATAAGTAGACTTGCTATTACAGGGAAGACTATTCACATATCTAAAACAATAATATCTTCAAATGCAGGTGAATTAGATAGTAATCGGCAATTGTCTAACCTGAACGATAAAACTTCAACAAATTCTGTCTCGACCTGAAACAAAATAAAAGCAAAAGTCTTAGGTTTACTGTTTCATGTTTAAACCTACACATGTAAATATCATACTCATTTAAGTCCACAAATTTTGTTTTTATCACTTACTCCTGTCTCTTCTTTCACTTCCCTAATTACAGATGTACAAAGGTCCTCACCCTGCGTATGGAAAATTTCAATACAGACTGAAACATTTTCTAAAAGTTTCTAAAGAATATTTAAAGAATTGCACTCAGAGTGTACTGACTTCATTAACAACCCCGGTAGGAAGCTTCCACATGCCTGTTCCTTTGAATTTGCCACTATTCTCCTGAACTACAAGCACCTACCATAAGATAATTCGATTTAAGTAGTCAGATATATTAACCCATTACAGAACAACCATTCAATTTCTGGTATTTAAGTATTGGAATAGGTAAGTCAAAGACACCAGAGCAAGTTGATTTGCATATATAAAGTATAAACAAAGCAACTTATAAATTATAAGAAGTTCAAACATAAATAATGTGATACACCGAATTCTTTGGATAGGATATAAGTGTGTTTTGGGAACATGTGTTGAATCCTACATCAGGCATCTACTAAGCTGATGATATGGGCTATAATGATTACGTAATATTTTAATTTTAACTTAATTAGCTCTTTTGGAGTATACCATAGATGTGGCTAGCCCTTTCCTCAAGTCGTGAAAAGTAAATTTTAATCATTTGATTATGTACTGAGTTCTTTTCTAATAACCATTAACATTATTACTTTTGAATTTTCAAATTATATATATATATATATATATAAAAACTGTCGGAAAAGCAAGAGCAAAACTGGAATTTCCAAATCATTGCTTCTTTTTGATGTCATGGTAAGGGAATAGGGAAAGCCAGAAATTAATTTTAAAAAAATACCTCTCTTTGATTGTTCATGACAAAAGCACCAACACCTACTCGATGTGAAGCATTTTGAGGAATAGTATCAGTGGTATCAGGAAGCCAACATACAAGCATTAAGTAATCTGGTTCAGCATGGTGATACCTAAATCCTTCCTGTAAAATGAGCAAACAGGATTATTAAAAATTATACACCTATTGTCAATGGTAAATGAAAAGGTACGAGAGTTTCAATTTGTTAGTACAGAAAGCTCCCACTCTCATGGTAATGGGCATGAAAATTATGCAAATAAACAGGTTATATTTGTCATTAACCTAATCAGCTTCATTTTATTTTAGAATTTCTTGTAAATTTACTCACAAATATATTTAGTTCTACATTCAAAATAAATTCCTGGGCTAACCAAGTGTATAATCTACATTGGATAAATGTGCTTACCTTAACTGCAGCTTCAACAAGATTTGCGTGTTCGATAGGCAATTTGATCCAGACACCTCTCTTGCCCTGCAAATTACATCCCAAGTTTTTAACATAATAGGAGGTAGCTGAAATTTCTACATCAAGTGGATATTGGACGTGAGGAACTAAACTGATTGAAAGTTCAAATATGTGTATAAACACCCTTGAACGTTTAAACCCCCAAATTACAACTTAACCAATTCAAGCATTATGTCAAACAACTAGTGTGCGGAAACTTAACATAAGTTATAATATAGAATTGGAAAAACTATCTAAGCCAAAGTAAAAACACAACCCACAGCAGTTAATAAAAGGCAAAGATAAAAGGGAAGGAAGATGCAAACACAAAGACAACACGCGATGTGTTATCGAAGAGGAAACCGAAGCCCTCGGCGTAAAACCTCTCCGCCGCCCTCCAAGCGGTAAACAATCCACTAGAAAATATAGTTGGGATACATGGACAGCAATAGACCCTCCAAGCCTAATCTACCCAGTGCACCTAAGCCCTCCAAGCTTCTTACTCCAACGAGGTTGCGTCGAACCTTTTTCTTTTCTAGCTTCCTGGATTCCGCTACTAGACCGTAGCATCAACCAATGAAGATTGGTTCCTTCCTAACTGCTTCCCAGAAATCCAAACAGCTCTCTCACAGTGATGATTATGGTGAGAACAAGGTTTGGTAAAATGCCTCTCAAGGATTTGATAATGGAGAGGAAGAGAGTTGAGGAATTTGAAGAGACTCTAATGTATAGATTGTGGGTGAATCAATCTTGTTTTTCTTTAGGGTTTCTCTCTCAAAATTCTCTCTGGAAGCTCTCTTACATTTTTGGGTAAAAGGGGTATTTATATTGGAGTGGGAGAGGAATGTGAAACGTCAGGTTTTACAAATTAGGGGTGGTTCGCGGCTTGACCTCGCGACTTGACCAAGTCGCGAGATCCAGTCGCGAGATAACCGTATGACCAGTTGTCCTGTTTTGTCCTATAGTGCTCCAGTTAGCATGACTGTTCACCTTCCGGCATGCTTGGCACGTGTGCTGCGTTTGGCGGCTTGCAGCCGCGAGTCTCTGTTTTCTTGCACACTCTTGAGCAAACTTCACTCTATCTCACTCACTACCCTTACAACAAGCCCACCTAAATACAGGGTTACTAAATGCTGAAATACAAGCAAATTTGGTATGGAATAAAACCAATTAGATGGTTGAATAAATTCAACCTTATAATCTCCCCCTTTGGCTATTCCGTGACAAAACCCTAAAATAGACTCTAGACTTAACATGTGAGTTGGGAACAGTTGAACAAAACTCACTCACACCTAGCTCTAGAAGCTGTGAAACACTTGAATCATATGAACATAAGACTCCTGAAACATAACAATACACCATGATCATTGTAAGCAGAAAATCGTGAAATGCATATGAAACAGGCAATATGTGATCAAGCAAAAATGGAGTTAAGAAACAAACCATGGCTTGATCAACCAAGTAATCACTACAAGGTAGTGACCACAATGCTCATTCACACTTGGAATGAACACAAGGACATACAAGCTAACAAGCACAAGGCAAGATACTTGTATGCTCAACACTCAACCATTGCATAGTACACAAAGTATATGCATCTAGGAACAATCCTACAAGGGCACAAGAGTGACAGTACATAAATCAAAATGCAAGACATTTAGATAGAAGTACTGATTTCAACATAGCATAAAAGGCTGCATGAAGCAAGGTACAAACCATAAAGCCTACAGAATATGCATAAAAACATTAACCCTAAAAGCTTACAAAAGCACATGGGTACAAAACACAATATATCCTGAATAACATCAACAAAATATATAAAAAATTAAACCAAGAGTATAAGTTATGAGTTAGAAACAAGAATACACCAAAACCACAGTGTATCAAACCCATATAAATATTAAATAGTCCAAAAACATAAATCTATAAGTTTAGAGGATAAGACTTAGAACAAAAGTATGACAAAAGTATGTGTGTAGTCCCCCTATCACTATGCACACTTCCCTTTGAACTTTCTCCCCCTTATTGAATGCTCTCCCCCTTTTTGGCACGAATAGCTAAAGGCTGTCGTCCAACTTTTGTTGAATAGCGTCTAGTTGATTCTCCATAGTCTCGAGACGCATTTGAACATGGTTGTTTGTGGAGTAGAGAAGTGTCACAATCTCATCAATACGTTTCTGAATCTGTTCAAGTAAACTGCCCACTCTATCAGTATGAGGATCAGTCTGTGCTTGCGGAATACTAGCTTGTGGAACTTCAGGAACAGCATGCAAAGTAGATGTGGTACGTGCGGGTGTCTCTGAATCAGGAGCAGATGGAGTAACCGGAGAGATGTGTGCACTCTTTGGTGTCTTAGAAGAGTGACTTCTGCTAGCTTGAAGAGTGTACATGGAAATAGGACGCTGACGGGTCAACATTTTTCCATCTGTGGGAGGAACAATGCCTTCACGAAGAATGAGCTTCATGATGAGACTGCAAAATGGAATAATTCCTCGAGCTGCAGTTCGAACCGCGGTCTTCCTCATAGTGTAATAGATGTGAGCACATATATCAATGGGGGCTCCTGTAATAAGATCACAAAGGAATAGAGCTCTCCCAAGATTGATGAATGTAGTGTTGGACAGTGGGTAGAGATTAGTGAACATGATCAACTTCAGTGTGGTCAGCTCTGGTGCAAACTTTGCGGTGCTGGTGGATGTTCCTGTATTGGATACTTCATGATCGGATCTTAGGATTTGTAGAATTTCTTGAATCTTTGGAGTTCGATCATCGTACGGAGTTAGATCCACATTCTGAGGTCTAGTGATGCCTAGAAGATCTGCGATGGAGTTTGGGGAAATGCCAAACTCTTTTCCTCTGACCCAGAAAATAAGTTCAGCTCCAAGATCAGTTGCATTGGAGAAGCATTCTTTGACCAATTCATCCATTGGATCGCCAAAGTTCCCAAACAAGTTTGCCCAATCTCGTTGCTCAAAGATTCGAGGGATAAAAGTGGTCCCTAAGGTGTTAAACTCCACCACCCGTTCCACTATAGGAGTTGACTTGTCAAAGATGTTTGAGTAGATGTGTGAGGTAAGCGGAGTTCTGAACCTCTCCTCATTGGGGTCTTGAGATGCCTGTGATGATAGTCGAGTCCTTTTAGCAACTGGTGTTGCTGGATCGTCAGCAACAATGTCTTTACCCCTGGAAGATCGACGAGACATCTGCAAGAGAATAGGCCCACAGCAAAGAACCAACAACAGTACCTCACAAGATAAATATCAATATGATTCGATGCAAATAGAAGTGAAAAACAGAGATTTCAATACATAAATACAAACTGAAGATAGTGCAGACCCAACCAAACTTCCATCAATACTAAGGTGCACAATATGACAGGTGCAGCAAAATGGTGATAGCGCAAAAAGGCATAGAGAGACAAATTCAAACAGAACTGTCAATGAGACAGTTTACCATGACCATGATATGCAAACAAAGACAGCATTCGAACATTAAGAACAGATGTCATAAAACATACCACATAAGATGTGAACATGGGAAAAAAATTTCAAAATGAAGGATCAGAGCACCCAAACTAGAGCACATGGCTGTGAGACACAACATTCAGAAAAAGAAGTTGTTGTAAAGGAATACTTTCAAGATGCCAACATCCACACGTTATGTTAACATAAAAGCACAGTAAACCAATGCCGTAAACCAACAACAACACACAAACAAGTGAAATGAGCAAGTCAAATAAATACCAAACCCATTTAACAAAAGATTTTCAGAAACAACAACAGGCAAATATCAGAAGCAATGAAAAAGCACATTGTGACCACTCAACATGAAAACGGATGAAATCAACAACAAACATAACAAGCCATACCCATCACACAAAGAGAGGAATGTTACGAACACAATATCAATCCAAATGGTAATAAAAACATCCATGAAATAGGGAAAATGAGATGAGAAAAACAAGACCCATACTTTTTCTTGATGATTTGAATACGAAATGAAACACCAATGAGGTTTGAAAATGGGTACACGGAGTGTTTGGGAAGGAGACAGTTTAGAGAGAAGATGAACAGTCACAAAAGTTAGAGGGAAAAACTGAAAAAGATTTAAAAACTGCCCCTATTTTTGCCAAACACGTGTTTTTTGCGACTTAAGAGAGTCGCCAACAAGTCGCTAGTTCAAGCCGCCAAAACACTCAAAGACTAAAGTTTGAAAAAAAATTTCTAAGTGTTTTTTCCGACTGGAAGGTCTACCCGCGAAAGAGTCGTGAGATGAGCCGCGAAAATCTCTGAGTAACCCTCGCGACTAGACCTTCCACTCGCGAACAAGTTGCCAAAAATGACCAGCGAAGACGCGACTGAGGCTCGCGACTTGACTTACCCGCGACTGAGTCGCCAAAACAGGGCAAAACTGGGTTTTTGAAATTTTCAGATTTTTTAAACAAAATACTTTCCAAAAACACCTAAAAACACTCAAAAATCTTTTTATGTTTGTATTAACAAAGATTGAGCATGTGACAACACATTTCATCAAGTACAATCACACAAATGAATATGACATTTATTGAACATAAACTTGTGTGTTGTGTGTGGATATCAACAATGAGATAGTCCTTAGTCTAATGTGAAGCTTCAATGATCAATTCAACCAAGGCATACACAATTAGCACTAGATCATGTGATCTATCTCAATTATAGAAATATGTATATATGACCTCCCACAAAACTTGACAACACATCTTGGAACTTTACATTTGGCTCCACTTTCAATCATAACATTTGATCATTTTGATCGTTTGAGACAATTTCCTCTCATTGTGAGAGTGATATATGATATTTCACATTAACGAACTAGCCTTTGGCCTTTTTGAATAAACATTCTCTTTAATATAAAGTCGCTTACTCTTTTTCCTAGTTGAATACTAGAATGTGCGACAGGCTTTTGCAGCTCAATATCTCTTTTCATTTGGAGATTTACATTTGGTGAGCTTTTTCTAACAAAAAAAAAAAATAAAGAGTAGGAAGATATATAGACACAAGTCTATGCATGTCTCAAGATCAACATAACCATTCACTAATCATTCATGACAAGTTTGAAGATCTATTTACAACAATCACATAGATTTCAAGATTTTTCCCACAGTGATATGAGTGCAAAGAAACAAGCAATGCTTGATAATGCACAAAGCCATTAGCACAAAGGTACAAGGCAAAACAGGTTTTGAGACAAAAGCTCAACAATGTCAATCAAACTATTTGATTTTCTAATTTTTATGTAATTTTTGGATTTTTGACACTAGAAGAAAAAGATTGATCAAAAACAAAATAAATTAAAAGTATGCACAAGTAGACAAGCAAACAACCAACAGCAAAAACAACAAGCAAACAAACAAACATCGTCGCAAAGCATAGGAAGTATTAATGCATGGACATGTTGTAATGCTTATGCATGAGTACCCTTTTTCACCCACATGTCACTTGCGTTTGGGGTGATTTCCTTATAGGATTGGGTACGGGAGTTAGGGCTTTCAAGCCTTCGTGAGAAGCTTTCCAAGCAGTTGGTGAATGCACCAATCATCTTCATCACCTTCATCATTCCGGGATCACCATTCTGATGTCTAGATTGTTCACCTGCCCAATTTCTTCTATCATTTCTAGGTCCTCCTGACCTTTGAGGAGTTGCACTATTCTTTGCTCTCAGCTTTTGGTAATTTGGTCGAGTATGCCCTTGAAGTCCGCAATAATGACACACATAAGTTGATCTAGGATCTCTTTGTGGTCGTGGACGAGACTTGGCACGAGATTCAGACCTGCCCACATACTGATTGCGGAGATTCAACAACCATTGGTTCTCCACATTCTTCTTCTCCTCCATCTTGAGCTTCTCAGCAGTAAGGTCAACTATAACTGGATCTTTAGCCTTTACAAACTTCACTTCTTTAGTGACATTTCCAGATGAGCTACTTCCTCCGGTATATCTCAACCCGGATTTGTCTGAAAAGCTTTTTTGAGATGAAATAACATTATCTAGCTTCTTGGTGGTGACCCTCTCTATTTTAGCATTTGCTTGCACAACCTCTTGCTCAAGAAATCTCACTTTTGTGTAAGTTTCGGACAGCTCACCATTCAGTGTCTCTATTTCACATTTGGCCTCCCTATATCGGATTAGGAGACTTTTGTAATCCTCCTCTGCCTTCTTCAGTTTTCTCACAGCAGCCTTGGCCATCCTTGTGTACTCACTCGACTTCTCCAAGAGTGAGTTATAATTCTCTTGAAGATTGGCTGTGCTTTCATCTTCTTCAACATCTGATTCTTCAACAATTCCCAGTGATTCTTCATCACTATGTTCTCCAAGGTTTCGTACAAGCAGATTCAACTCGTCTGAAGACTCAACATGAGCAATAGTCATAAAAGCTAAGTAGTTCCCCTCTCCATCACAGCTTTCTTCAGATTCTGAGTCAGATGAATCCGAGTCACTCAATGTCGTGGCATACACTTTGCCTTTCGATTTCAAATAATTCGGACATTCCTTTTTAAAGTGTCCATGCCCGTTACATTCGAAACAAGTGACACCTTGTGTAGGTTGAGATTCTTTTCCATCTTTCCTTTTGAATTCCTTTTTCTCCCTTCCTGAACTTTGGAATTTTCCTTTATCACCAAATTTGCCATTATTTTTGAATTTCAAGAATTTTCTGAAATTTTTGACAAGGTATGCAACATCTTTGTCAACCACATCTTCTCCCGATGAGTCTTGATCTTCCACCTTCTCATTAATGGTCTTAAGAGCAAGAGATTTACTCTTCCGTTGATTGGGCAGCGACATCTCATAAGTCTGAAGAGAACCAACCAGTTCCTGGACTTTGATGTCATCAAGGTCCTTGCTCTCTTCAATCGCTATCACTTTAGCACGAAAACTTTCCGGCAAAGATCGAAGGATCTTACTTACAATTTTAGAATCCTCCGTTTTCTCCCCCAAATTGAACTTGCTGACAACCACCTCATTTAGCTTTCCATAGAAAGAGTCAAAGGACTCATCCTCACTCATTTTGAGCTCCTCAAACCGAGTGGTCAGCATTTGCAACTTGGTGTCTTTCACTTTCTTCGTGCCTTTGTAGGTGGTTTCCAATATCTCCCATGCTTCTTTGGCAACGGTAATGTGGGAGATCCTGTGAAATTCATCTGGAGACACACCACAGAAAATAGCATTGAGTGCTTTACTGTTAGCATTAGATGCAGCGAGTGCTACCTTATCCCATGTGGATTTGGCTGCCTCAGGTCTGGTCCAACCAATCTCCACAGCATCCCAAACAGATTCATCAATAGAACACAGAAAAACTCTCATGCGAACCTTCCAAAAAGCATAATTACTATCATCAAAATATGGAGGTGCATTTAGGGATTGAGACCGATCCATCTCAAAAGGGAGTCAAGGATCACACAATGGTATTGAAACCAATAAAAGTGTACCCGCTCTGATACCAAATGAAAGTTCAAATATGTGTATAAACACCCTTGAACGTTTAGACCCCCAAATTACAACTTAACCAATTCAAGCATTATGTCAAACAACTAGTGTGCGGAAACTTAACATAAGCTATAATATGGAATTGGAAAAACTATCTAAGCCAAAGTAAAAACACAACCCACAGCAGTTAATAAAAGGCAAAGATAAAAGGGAAGGAAGATGCAAACACAAAGACAACACGCGATGTGTTATCAAAGAGGAAACCAAAGCTCTCGGCGTAAAACCTCTCCGCCGCCTTCCAAGCGGTAAACAATCCACTAGAAAATATAGTTGGGATACATGGACAGCAATAGACCCTCCAAGCCTAATCTACCCAGTGCACCTAAGCCCTTCAAACTTCTTGCTCCAACGAGGTTGCGCCGAACCTTTTTCTTTTCTAGCTTCCCGAATTCCGCTACTAGACCGTAGCATCAACCAATGAAGATTGGTTCCTTCCTAACTGCTTCCTAGAAATCCAAACAGCTCTCTCACAGTGATGATTATGGTGAGAACAAGGTTTGGTAAAATGCCTCTCAAGGATTTGACAATGGAGAGGAAGAGAGTCAAGAAATTTGAAGAGACTCTAATGTATAGATTGTGGGTGAATCAATCTTCTTTTTCTTTAGGGTTTCTCTCTCAAAATTCTCTCTGGAAGCTCTCTTACATTTGTGGGTAAAAGGGGTATTTATACTAGAGTGGGAGAGGAATGTGAAATGTCAAGTTTTACAAAAGAGGGGTGGCTCGCGGCTTGACCTCGCGACTTGACCAAGTCGCGAGATTCAGTCGCGAGATAACCGTATGGCCAGTTGTCCTGTTTTGTCCTGTAGTGCTCCAGCTAGCATGACTGTTCACCTTCTGGCATGCTTGGCACGTGTGCTACGTTTGGCGGCTTGCAGCCGTGAGTCACCCGCGAGGCCAAGCCGCGAGTCTCTGTTTTCTTGCACACTCTTGAGCAAACTTCACTTTATCTCACTCACTACCCTTACAACAAGCCCACCTAAATACAGGGTTACTAAATGCTGAAATACAAGCAAATTTGGCACGGAATAAAACCAATTAGATGGTTGAATAAATTCAACCTTACATTGATAAGATTAAAAGATACTATATATACCTGTTGCCTCCATTGTGATACTGAAACTCTGAGCAAAGGTGAAAAGACCTTAGAGTCCATAGGCTGCTCAATGTTCACGACAACTCCTCCATGTAAATCATTAATTGAATTTAGTAGCTCAACTTGTTGAACTCTGTTTTCAGGCATGAATTGCTTTTCTACTGACATGGAGCTTGTTGAAGTCGACATGTTTTTGATCAAGAATGAAAATCTATCACCTGAACAAATAAAAAAGAAAAAGAAAGAAAGAAAGTCATGCATTGAGTTCAGCTTAAGACTTCATCGGCCAACTGTAACGACTTATCAGAAACACGACTCAAAGACTATTACCAAATCTTGAAAACAAACACCCCATTTTGACAAACAGACAAAGTATAAAATGGTGGGTGAAAACAACACCCCTTATGCCCCACTAGCAAAAATGATTTAGACAGTCTTAGAGTGTTAAATAGATATGATTTGAATTAAATATTACGAAATGTTCCATCAAAGGTAAGTTTAGATTATTAGCTTCTCTTTCTTTTAGTGCCCGTTTGGTTCAGCGTTTGAAACCCAAAACGCGCGTTTTCAAAAAAGCCAGCCCAAAAATAGTGTTTGGTAAGTAATAAACGCAACTTTTTGGAAAAAGTTGCGTTTTAGATTTGTGAAGAAACGCGCGTTTGAGTTTATGGAGCTCTGGAGGTCCATAAACAAAAAGCTCATGCGCGTTTTCAAATTGATCCGTTGGGCTCTTCCAAAAATAACCAAATTACCCTTGATAAATCATCAGCTCTCATCTCATCTCTCTGCTCTCCCAACAAATTTCCATATCCAAACACAAAAAAATCCATAACAAATTCCCAAATCCAAACACAAAAAAATCTATAACAAATTCCCAAATCAGTTAAGGAAAAAAAAAAATCAATCCCTTGCAAATTAGGATTCCTCAAAATGCAAAAAAAAAAAAAAAAAAAAAAAAAAATCAGAATATAGCATAGAGAATTACAGGACAAAATCGAAGTCGAAGCGTCAAAAACACCGAGCTCTGGGTTCGATCAAATCGGCGAACACCACCCAATCAAACCTGGATGACTCTGACTCCGACCCCATTTTCGATCTCCAAGCCCTTCCCTCTCAGCCACGAAGAAGGAGAATGTTTTGGTGTTTGGAGAAATGGCAGGGAAGGAATAAAGAAAGGAGGAAAGAAGGATTAAAAAAGGAAGAAAGAAAAAAAAAAAAAAAAAAAAAAAAAAAAAAAAAAAAAAAAAAAAGAGACGAAGAAGATGTTCTGGTGTTTTGGAGAAATGGCAAGGAAGGAATAAAGAAAGGAGGAAAGAAGGATTGAAAAAAAAAAAAAAAAAAAAAAAAAAAAAAAAAAAAAAAAAAGGAGGAAGAAGGAGAGCTCTCTGGGACGTTCTGGAAACTTGGAGAAGTGAAATGGAAAAAGAAAGGAAAGAAGGAAATAAAGGAAAAGAGTGGCCAGTGGGTACGTGTGTGGACTGGAAAAAAAGAGGAAAAAAAAAAGAAAAAAAAAGAAGAAAATGCTGTAAGTGAGTGGAGGAGAAAAAAAATGAAAAAGAAGGAAATATTATCACAATATTTTCACAATAAATACTAAGTAGTAGGTTATTATTAGCTAACACTTGTCGGAAAAAATAATTTTTTTAGAAAGAGAAAAAAATAATTTTAATAGTACGTTCAAATTAAAATTAGTATCAATTTTTATCACAATATTTTTACAATACTTTCACAATAAATCTTAAGTGGTAGATTATTATTAGCTAATATTGGTAAGAAAAAAATAATTTTTTTAGAAAGAGAAAAATTGATTTAAGTATGATGAAGTAATTGATTTAAGTATGAAACAAACTCACATAAAAAAAAAAAAAAAAAAAAAAGTATGAAATAAATTCTCTTATATATACATTGTCCTTTTTGGTCATTTACCTCTCAAAAAGCCACTTTTATAAGTGCTAGCCAAACACTCAGCTTTTTCATTATGCATTTTTTAACAGTTTTTACCAAACACTCAGCTTTTTGAAACTCCACTTTTTCATTATGCACTTTTACAAAACTCCACTTTTTCATTATGCACTTTTTCAAAAAGCTGAACCAAACTCACCCTTAGTTTTTTAGTATATATACAGCTTTTTACAGCTATCCAACCTTAGCAAATGAGTAAGCTCAATTTTTTTTTTATGGAAAGAATAGAATAAAATTGAATGAAAAGAAAATAATATTTTTATAAACTCATTTTTTAGCCCCTCCAAAAATGGGAGGAAATGAGATGCATTTTAATTATTATTTTAAAATTCCTACAATAACCCTTTTGGTTTATTTTTTTTATATATATTTTTTCTCCTCTTAAATGCATGTTTCCCACTTTCATTAAAAACTAGCTTATACCATACATATGCATAACTATAATTAAATACAACCACAATTATATACACAAAAGTTTTTATCTAATAACGGATGGTATATATTTATATTATTATATAAAAGATTAAAAAAAATTGAATTAAACCTTTCTATTTCAAGGTTTAGATGAATGATTTTGTACGTAAATATAACTAAAACAAAATTAGAGTATTATTGAAAGTACTCTTAACATGAAATTATTCAGCAATTATAAGGACACATGGCATCAATATATGACAATTCAAATGACACTTGGCACAAAATTGGAGTTCAATTAAAATCTAATTTGATCCAAAAAAAAAAAAATTCTAATTTATATTTTAAATTGAATTTTCTCTCAACTTTCACTTTAATATATTACATAATATATGACTTTTTTTATTCAATGACCATAATTTAATGAGTATATGTAGTTGAAAGATGTAGAATAAAAATTCCTTATCTGCATCAAACTTTCAGAGAGATAGAGAAATAAATAATAATAATAATAATAATAATAATAATAATAAATTAACAAGTGGATATAAAATATATATATATATATATATATTTTTTATTTATTTGAAGATAAGTTGTAGGATTTCCCACCAAGTAAAGGAATGCGTGTAGTTAAATAAAAACTTTATATGAGAGGAAGAGGTAGTTTGTTGCGTCTCTTTCAAATTTATTGGAGCAGACCTTACAAAACAACCGAAAAGACCAATTACTCCTAACATGTTTTGTAAAGCTTAATTTATCAAAAGACAGAATAGTATTCTTACCAATCCTAGCCAAAACAACTACTAGGTGCTCGAAAAATAACAAAACCATTACAAAAACAGTCTAACTTGATTTTAGTTTATGGACAAAACTGCCTTGCTCCACAAAACAGCTATCCAATTAAGAAAATTTGCGGTACCAAAAAATGATATTTCCTCATCTCATATTTATAGTGGACTTTATTATGAATTTAATGAATAAACTTTATTATAAATGTGAGATAAAAGACTATCTTTCTCTATACTCCAGGAATAATTAAAAATTACTCTTTCAATTAACTCAACAAAATCACTAATTATTTAGACTTTTTATATAGAGTATAGATATGAATAGAAATGGCGTAATATGTTTTTATAAAGATATTTCCATTACTTTCCATCCAACTCCAGACAAACTTACTTTCTATTGCATTAATTTCCTTTCAAACATAGAAACAATAACGAGATCAATATTTACTTCTATTAATTATATTCTATACATTACATTCTTTAGTGTTAAAGTTTTCATGTTAAGCCTTGAAGGCTCAAACTATGACCAAACTCTAACTTGGCAAGAGTTCTCATTTTAAGGAGAACTGGTTCTAACTATGAATCTTTTCCTCTCATTGTTGTAACTATTTAAAAAAAAAAAAAAAAAAAAAAAAAAAACTATAGCTTGGGTAATATTTGGATACCACCCAACCCAACTATGAATGCAACAGTATTTTAAGGACAAGGAAGATAATATGACATACCGAGAAAAGGCCTCTTTAGAAGTGGAGGGGATGCTGCTGCAAATGAAGAAGCTTGAAGGGTCTTGTTGTTAGTTGAAAGATATAAATACAGCAAATTGATGGCTGAGACTCTTGACCTCTGCATAAGTAAAAGAAAGAAATGACTGTAATCGTGCAGCTTTTAACTTCTAACGTTTCAAACCAAAACTGAATCAGAAAGGCAACTACCAGTAGCTGATTATATAACTTATTTTGTTGGGCATCAATCGACGGTAACGCCTCAGAACCCAGAGGACAATTTCCTGTGCAGACTTTGAATTGAAAAGATCAACCGATTGCATCACAAGTTCTAAGAAACAAGTCAAGAGAATATTATAGAACCAAACAGGCAATTCACTCAAGTCCTTCACATTTTTTTTTCTTCATTTTTTATTCTTAATGGTTCAAAAAAAAAAAAAATTATATTAGGTACAATACCTACCCTAGGTATTGCCCCTAGTCTCAATCTACCTAAACATTACGTTTAAAATTGTTCTTGACATGTTTCACACGTAATTCATTATCATTTACCTAACAAATCACATGCATCTCATTATCATATTATATATATATATATATATATTGGATTTCCGTGGCATTACCATTTTAAAGTATAAATTATTTTAACTTCTTATTGTTCTTGTATTAAATAGTAAAACATTTTAAAATTAATAGATAAACCTCTAAAAATTTAACAGGTCATGTCCTGGTGGACTCAGGTTTATATTTAATTTCTTTCTAAAAATTATATTTAATTTTTTATGAATTAAGAATTAATTTAATAAAGTAATTTTGTGATTGAATTGACCATTTCTTCTATGTTTAACTTTAGGCTTTGGAGACTGGGAAGGGAAAAAAAAAGTTTGAGTTTCATTTAGACTATTTCAAAGGGGAAACGAAAAGTCAGAGAAGAACGGTGTTTGTATCAATTCCATGTCAGCGTATCAATATCTGACAAGTAAGAATAATGCTTCCTATAAAAAAATAAAAATAAAAATAATGATTGAGATACAAACTATTTTGTAAATTTTTTTATAAATGGCTAGAATGATTATTAGTAAATGAAAAAGTGATATTAATAGTGGGTTTAGATAAAAATCAATAAGAGGTTGGCACATCAATATTTTATAAAAATATTGTAAAATAATTTGTGATTATAGTATTATTCAATAAGTAAAAGACATATAAAAAAAATAACTACTCTGCTAACAAATGAAAAATATATTTTAGTGAATAATTATTTTTATATATATTTTTTACTTATTGAGTTTTGATATGAATAACGTCATATCATTTTTTTTCAGTTGAGAATTGGATCTGTACATTGATGAGATTAATAAAATTTTATTCAATAATTCACTAATGCCTCTTTTGTTTTTTTTGTTTTTTTTTTTTTATTAAAATAAATCATAGAATTTTATGCGTTATTACTTGAAAAATACCGGCACTAAATTGCAACCACATCCACCTAACCACGTCCTTCAGCTTACCTAGATAAACCAAACCGTAACGAGTAACGACATCCAATAAAACAAAACACGCATCGGGATCAAGTAAAAAAATAAATAAATAAAAAGGCCATAGAATTCTTCAAAGAAAAAGAAAATGCAGTCTCCAATCCATCGCTACATGATAACTTTGTCATATAGATATGAGTGAAGATGAGGATAAGGGTGGAGTGAGCATGAACTTAATTTTGTAATCTTGGCACTTGGTTATTTAGATCATGTTCATCTTCTCGAAAAAAAGAAAAAAAAAAAAGAAAAAAAGAAAAGAAGGTCATGTTAAAGTTTGAATTCGATCCACTAATCCACTAAGGTTTAGGCTATAATCGGGTTCTAGTAAAAATTACCCAGAACTAGGGTCATTACTTTTGGGAGAATTATAGAGTAATCTAGGAGGATACTTTATCCCTCTCATATACAAGTAGATCCCATGGTGAGTCCACCTCTATGTGAGAAGGATGGGGTATACTCCCGAAATACCCAATAACAACATTTAATTTTGGACTTGTGATGAGCCAAGTCAAAAATATTAAAACAAATAAAATGAAAATGAAAATAAATAAAATAACAATCCAAATTAATAGGTGGTTTATTGTAAGAATTTTTTTTTCTTGAAAAAAAAAAAAAAAAACCTGTTGTAAGATTAATAGAACTAACAAGTGACAACCATTCAAGTCAAGAAATTTAATTTCCAAGAATTACAATTAAATTAATAGATTGTTTAAAGTATTCATAAAAATAAAGTTGTCAAAATCTGACTCGGATCGTAAATTGATTTTTATTTTATGTATCTTATATTTTGGGAGTCCAAATCTTCTATCCCACTCTTCCTGCTCCACTATATACTCCACAAATAAAAACATGCCACATGTCTATCTAATTTATTACATGCTAAATTTATGCCTTCTATTATTTTAATTTCCTAAAATAAATAAATAAATAACCCATCATATTTAGGAAATTGAAATAATAGAAGGCATAAATTTAGGATGTAATAAATTAGATAGACATGTGGCATGTTTTTATTTGTGGAGTATATAGTGGAGCAGGAAGAGTGGGATAGAAGATTTGGACTCATATTTTGGTATATCATCTATATATTATTTTTATTTAACGAAAAAGATTAAAATCATATATAAGGAATTTTTGTTACAAATTAGTAAAATTATAAATTAATAATACTAATTTATTTTACCATCACATATGCAAAATAAACAAATAAATCTAACTAAATATGAAAATTAGGAATATATTTATAATATCTACAATCAAATTGGTCAAACTAAGGGTAGGCTTAGTAAACTGTAATAGACCCCATAATGGAGTGGCTATTCATTAAGTATAATTGTTCAATTGTTTGATTGTGTTTTTATTACAATGAATATATATATATATATATATATATATTTAGAATCTATAATGAATAGTTATTTCTTAAGAATTAATAGCTATTCTTTAAAAATGAAAAATAATTTTTTATTTATAAAAAGAAGTGTAATTGATATTCCTTAAATGTCCTCTCTCTCTCTCTCTCTCTCTTAATAAGAATATATATTTTTTAACTCATTTACTCTCTACTCATTCCGCAGTCTTTCTTGCCTTTGTTCCTAGTTGGTGAGATTTCTTTTATTAATTTTTCTATTGTTCCTTTTAGTACCTCAAGGAAGAGACCTAACTTTTTTTTTGGCTGATAGACCCAATTCTAGATTAATAGTTTTCATTTTTCATTTTTTTTTTAACTATTAATCATCATTTTAAACTAAATACAAAAGGATAAAATACTCAACTATTCCAAGCATCACTTTCTTTCTATGGTGCGAAGTGCGAACATGAGATTTAAACGTCGCAAAAATTATAACGTAGTCACGTCGCAAAAATATAGGTTTTTTTTTTTTTTTTTTTTTTTTGATTTTTTAAAATGAGAAACTCCAATATGCCATAAGAAATTGAAAATTAATTCAAAACCGAATCCAATATGTGTAAATATATAATATTGTAAAAATGGTGTTTTGTGAAATTTGGCTAAATATGATGTCATTTCACTTTATTCATCTATTATCACCAGATGAATGCATAGGAATTATTATTCTATTCCAACATCTCTTGTCCTTTATAATACTTATTTTTATTACATTGTAATCATTTTTATAGTGTACCAATAGTGTCCTAAGAAACTATTTTTTTGGTAGTGTTGTGTTGTGTTTCACGACTCTCATGAATAAAAACAGTAAAAACAAATGGAAATGAGAGGGAAAATAATCAAACAAAAGGGAATAGGGGACAGAAGACGAAGGAGAATTTATAGAAAAGGTGTACACATGTTGCAACTTGCAAGTATGTACTCTCATAAATTTACATTGCTTTACAATAATTTCACATATTAATTTATGAATCATATTACATGAACACATACAAATTCATACATATATACACATGTATTGTACAGATATTTTAGTATTTGGAATTTTCGTGCTTATTTAGAACTAATGCCCTCTCCCCTCAAATCAGATGTTTGAACTTATTATTATTATTATTATTATAGTCCACAAAAAAATTTTATTCCAGCTTCTAACTTTCCATCCAATAAAGTATTAAAATTCTAGAGTAAGGTTGTGTTTGACATTGGCTGAAAAATGCAGTTTTTTTACTATATATTTAGCTTATTTTTGCTACTATTCATGAGTTCCATTATACTTTTTGGTATTATTAAAGAGTTTCACTGTACTATTTCAGTTTACTTATAGTACTAGCTTTCAGTAAAAAGTTTTCAGTTTCAGCTAAATAAGCTGTTCCCAAATAGATCTTAAATTGGTTTTATGGTGAACTAACGAAAAAGAAAAAGAAATCCTTTTTTTTCCCTTATACATTGCATTTAAGAAATCCACAAGATATTTCACTTTTCTTTTACACTTTATTTTTTCAAGTTGTGATTAATGGACGAGCCTTGTCATACATCTTTCATGCTCCAATAGCACTTCCATATCATGGCGATAATAAAATATATAATTTTTCTTCCGTAATGGTTCATCTTTTCGCCAAAAAAAATTTATATCCTTATTTAGTAAACTTTAATTAATTTTCTTCTTTTTAGGGAAAAAAATCAAATTCATATTTCTCATTCACATTTGATTTCATACAATTTTTTTTCTTACACGGTTTGTCTACTTCTCCCACTGAAAAAATTAACATGGTCACATTTTTAAAATTTAATTGTTAAATTGTATATTCTTTATATTTTTAACACATATGTTAAATTTTATGTCAACCAAATATAATTTATTATTCGATCTATAAACTTATTTTTTATGCATAATTTTAGACTACAAAAATTTGAAATTTAAACATTTGATTGATGACATAACTATTGATTTTTGAATTTTTTTTTTTTTTTTTAAATTTTGCAAGTATGAATGATATAAGAAGAAAATGTAATCTAATAGTAGATTTGCCAAAATTCATATCTAATAAAAAGATATTGAGTTGACTTATAACCTTATGTTACAACCAAGTTTGTAGCCAAATATTTTTTTTTTCTTTTTTTTTTTTACAGTAAAAGATAGAATTTTATTAAACAATACTATAGAATTACAAGTCATCATTTGGAAGTTGGCTAGGCATGTATAGCCAATCCAAGCAAAGTACCAACCATGGGCATGTGCATAAACTTGGTTACAAAGTCAGAACAGTGACTGAAAAAACACAGTGCTAACCCACATTGTATCCCTCTAGTGACATAGCCTCTGGTAATCTTGCCGCAGTGTCACCGTTCCTCGCAAAATGTCGCAAGGTTGGGTTTGCTTTTTGTCAAAATGGTAATTGTTGCGTGCATTCCAAATAGACCAAGATACTATAGCCCACACTTCCAATTCTTTTGTCGTAAGGGCCACCATCAGTTCTCGCACCAGGATATAAAAATCCTCAACGTCTGAGCTACATTTCTGCAGTTTACCCGCCACCAACGCCCATACATTTTTGGCCAATGGACAGCCCCATAGGGTGTGGGCCACCGTCTCATCATGTTGTTGGCATACTGCACAGGCCAGGTTTAGTGGGACCTTCCTTCGACATAAGTTTGTACGGGTAGGGAGTATATTGGAGCACACCCGCCAAACAAAAACCTTAGGGGGTATATGTAACTACCATATACGGTTCCATAGTTTTCCGTCCCTCTGAGTCGAAGAGTGCCCCACCTGTTCTTGTTGCTTCAGCTGCATTGCGACATGATAAGCCATTTTAACCGAGAATGCACCCTTTTGTTTTCCTTCCAGATTAGTTTGTCTCAGATATTTATTTCAGTGAGGTCGATGAGTTGAATGTCTTCCACAATGGCAGGGCTGGCCATAGACATTTTGGAGCCTCAAACGAGAACTAAAATGTGGCCTTTTTTTTTATACTTATGTATTAATTAATTTAATATTTTTTTAACAATATTTTTTTAAGTTTTTCATAACTAGATGTATATTTTCTAGTAGACATTTCTAATTAAATAATATATTTATAAAGATTAAAATAAAAAATAGCTTTCAAGTGTAGAGCAAATGAGAAATAGAACCTGATTTATATAAAAAGTATTATTGTAATTTCACCGAATAATAACAAGTTTTTAGCAGTCTCAACTTGTATAAATAAAAATTTATTCATTATATTACCGATCACTAAAATATGTATATACAAAAACACAAGATTAAATTTTTTTTTGAAAAAAAAAAAAAATAAGAGTCACAGCCATAACAAAAAAAAGCCCAGCCCAGCCAACAACCTGCCAAGACCCACCCACAAAAAACTTAAAACAAATCCTATTACATTTACACCTATAATAACAACAACAACAAAAAAAGGTAGCAGGGCAGCCTTCTTAAAAAATCCAAAGTAGAATGGAAAGCAACTAAGCAAGCGTAAGCCTTATTAGTTATAGTGTTATCCCTGAAGCTCAAAAGTCAAAGCCCATTACCCACTATACCCAGCCAGAATCAAAACGCAGCACGACACTGATGGCAGCCATAAAAAAAAAGGGCAATTGGCGACGGTGGAGGAAAGGAAGCTTGAGCTAGCCAGCCTGGTAGTCAGATGATTTAGATTAGATCAAAGGAAAGGAAGCTTGAGCCAAGCAGCCATGCCCAGCAACAGTGGAGAGAAAGAATGAGAGAGGCGGAGAGTATATGTAACTACCATATACGGTTCCATAGTTTTCCGTCCCTCTGAGTCGAAGAGTGCCCCACCTGTTCTTGTTGCTTCAGCTGCATTGCGACATGATAAGCCATTTTAACCGAGAATGCACCCTTTTGTTTTCCTTCCAGATTAGTTTGTCTCAGATATTTATTTCAGTGAGGTCGATGAGTTGAATGTCTTCCACAATGGCAGGGCTGGCCATAGACATTTTGGAGCCTCAAACGAGAACTAAAATGTGGCCTTTTTTTTTATACTTATGTATTAATTAATTTAATATTTTTTTAACAATATTTTTTTAAGTTTTTCATAACTAGATGTATATTTTCTAGTAGACATTTCTAATTAAATAATATATTTATAAAGATTAAAATAAAAAATAGCTTTCAAGTGTAGAGCAAATGAGAAATAGAACCTGATTTATATAAAAAGTATTATTGTAATTTCACCGAATAATAACAAGTTTTTAGCAGTCTCAACTTGTATAAATAAAAATTTATTCATTATATTACCGATCACTAAAATATGTATATACAAAAACACAAGATTAAATTTTTTTTTGAAAAAAAAAAAAAATAAGAGTCACAGCCATAACAAAAAAAAGCCCAGCCCAGCCAACAACCTGCCAAGACCCACCCACAAAAAACTTAAAACAAATCCTATTACATTTACACCTATAATAACAACAACAACAAAAAAAGGTAGCAGGGCAGCCTTCTTAAAAAATCCAAAGTAGAATGGAAAGCAACTAAGCAAGCGTAAGCCTTATTAGTTATAGTGTTATCCCTGAAGCTCAAAAGTCAAAGCCCATTACCCACTATACCCAGCCAGAATCAAAACGCAGCACGACACTGATGGCAGCCATAAAAAAAAAGGGCAATTGGCGACGGTGGAGGAAAGGAAGCTTGAGCTAGCCAGCCTGGTAGTCAGATGATTTAGATTAGATCAAAGGAAAGGAAGCTTGAGCCAAGCAGCCATGCCCAGCAACAGTGGAGAGAAAGAATGAGAGAGGCGGAGAGCAAGAGTTGAGAGAAAAAAAATGAGAAAGAGACAGTAAAAATTTTAGGGATTTGATGTTTTCTTTATTTGTTTTGATTATTGATTGTTTTGTGATTAATTTCTTAGAATGGATTTGTAATTTATCTTGTTGAATTTTGATTTATCTAGAAGATAATGATGTTATTTTTGGGATAATTAATTTTATTTAGACCAAAATATTTTTTTGTGCTACCAATGTTTAATTGGGTATAACAAAAATTTTGTTTTTTGGTCAAAAGGATGTTTCGAAATTTTTTAGATTCATCTGAAACTAATTTTTTTCCCCTACTGTTGCTTCTTTTCTAAAATTTTGGGGTCTCCCTTCCATTTTGGGGCCTTAGGCAATTGGCTAACTCACCTAGTGGAAGGGCTGACCCTGCACAGTGGTGTGCATGAAAGTGTTGAGAAGTACTTGCGTAAGCCATTGCCTTGTGGCTAGGTCGAAAAGGTCACTCACCTTCAAATTCTTATCCGCTTCAGGTTTGAATTGAGGGGGGTGTGGTAGCCATCTATGGTTGTCAATTTTGATGCTTCTCCCGTTGCCTACGTTCCAAACTATGGCTGCCTGAATCAATTCCCTTGTCTTAAGCAAGCTGCGCCACATAAACGATGGATTGTAGCCCAACTCGGCCTCTATGAATGAACAATTAGGGAAGTAGCACACCTTGTATACTCTGAAGAAAAGTGAGTGGGTACCTTGGATTAGCCACCATGCTTTTTTGGCCAGCATGGCAAGATTATAAGTATGAATATCTTTAAACCCCATTCCTCCTTTATCCTTCAGTTTGCACAGTATACCCTATTTGATCAAGTGAATTTTCTTCTCATCCCAAGTTTGGCCCCACCAATATTTTGCTAGCACCAAGTTTATGTTATCACAAATCTTTTTTGGGATTTTGAACATGCTCATGGAGTAAGTTGGGATTCCTTGTGCTATCATCTTGATTAACACCTCCCCACCCACCTTTGAGATGTGTTTTTCTTTCCATCCCATCGCTCTTTTTGTCACTCGTTCCTGTACCTCCCTGAAAGTGCTCACCTTGGATTTACCTCCCACCATTGGTAATCCTAGATAACTCTCACATCTAGTCATGATTTGTGCTTCCAACATGTTCCAAATAGTGAACTTCACTTGTTGCTTTGTGTTAGGGCTAAAAAATAGTGTGGTTTTTTGTCTATTGATCGCTTGACCCGATGCTCTCTTATACAATGCCAGTAGATCAAGTAGGTTTTGTCATTCAGCTGTTATTGCCTCACAAAATAGTAAACTATCATCGGCAAAAAGTAAGTGTGAGAACTTGACCCCATCATTGCATGACAACACTCCTTTTAGGTGTTGATTCTCCATGGCTCGACGAATGAGAGAGGAGAGACCTTTTGCACATAGCAAGAATAGGTAGGGAGATAATGAGTCCCCTTGCTTGATCCCACGAGTCGGAGTGATAAAGCCTTTAGCTTCTCCATTGATGAGAGTTGAATATGATACAATGAGCACAGTTTCCATGGCTAGGTGAGGCCAATCTTTAGCATTATCCATTGGAGGAATTCCCACTCCACTCTATCATATGCCTTGCTAATATCTAGCTTCACTGTCATGTGGCCCTTTTATCCTTTTCTCTTGTTTCTCATACGATGGAGCATTTCAAAAGCAAATGTATTATTATCTGTTATGAGTCTATTAGGCACAAAAACACTTTGTGAGTCAGATATTACGTTGGGTAAAAGTGGTTTTATCTAGCTGGCAAGAACCTTAGATATAATCTGTACAACATTACCCAAACTAATAGGGCGATACTTTGTAATATATTTTGGGTCATTTTTTGGGGGGATGAGAGCAATGTGTATAATTCATTTTTCTTAGGTATTTCCTTGAGTGTAAAATAGATAATATAGCAGTAGTAACATCATGTCCAACAATATGCTAGAATTTTGAAAAAAGAAAAGTGACATACCATCAGGCTTGGTGATTTGGATGGGTGCATCTGGAAAAGAGCAGTTTTCACTTCTTCCTCCATATATGTGCGAGTCAAGGATTGTGCCATTCCCTCAAACACCACTCTGTCCACTGATTCAATACATCTTCCATATCTAGTGAATTAGAAGATGTATATAGTTTTTTGTAGTACTCCTCTGCTATGTTGGCTATTTTGTCCTCATCAGTTTCCCACACTCCGTCCCTATCATACAACCCCACAATGTTGTTCTTCCTTCTTTTTTGGCTCGCCTTTTGGTGGAAGAATTTTTTATTTTTATGCCCCGCTAGTAACCATATGGATCACGATCGTTGTCTCCGAAAGACCTTTTCATGGTGTAAGAGTTTATTGATCTCCTTTTTCACCACATGTATCCTTTCCACATTCAACTCATAGCCTGCTTCCATCACTGTGGTTAGTTCTCCTTGTTTTGCATCCAATCGAGTTCTAGTGTTCCCAAAGGTGACTCGACTCCATGCTATAAGGTCCATTATGCATTTTTTATTTTATTTTCCCACATAGGCACATGGGGCTACCTTGGGGCTGTGTCTGATTCCATGAATACCAGATTATTGTCTCACAATTAGTGTGAGCTACCCACTTCTTTATAAACCAATGGATTTTGTGTCTTCGGTGCTTAGGTTAGGTAGGTGGAGCCATGTCCATCAGAATAGGATCATGGTTGGAGTAGGATGCTAAAAGGTGGCTCACTTTGGTTCTCAGGAACATCTCTCTCGACTTTGTTGTTGCAACTGTCTTATCTAATCTTTCCTCGACAAAAGCTGCTCCAAGTCGGCCGTTTCTCCATGAAAAGCGATAGCCATTGAACCCAAAATCAACCAATCCACAATGGAGGAGAGTTTGTTGAAATCCAATCATTGCTCCCATCGGTCTAAGGTTGCCACCATTTTTTTTCATTAGAGAACAAGATTTCATTAAAGTCACCTAAACATACCCAAGGGAGAGATGCTCGAGCATGTAGATGTCTCATGAGTCTCCATGTTTTGGCTTTGAGCTCTTCCTCCGGATGTCCATATATCCCTATTAATCTCCAGAGAGGTGAAGCATGTGTATGAACTCTCACGTCAATATGGTTAGGTAAGTAAGTTTGTGTGTCCACAGTCACATCATCTGCTTTCCAAAGTAGTGCTAATCCCCCCCTACGGCTATCACATGACACAACAAGCATAGCGGAGAACCCCAACTCTATAGGAGTTTTTTCCTCACCAATTCGATAAGGGCCTCAATTGCATGGCAGTTCCTAAGCCCCTGGTAGTTCAGCTTAGAACAATCATTGTGATCGGTGGGGATGAGCATCAGCCTCCACCATTGGTAATCCAATTTGTATTGTGCTGTCACTAAACTTAATCCGCTTAGCTTCTTCCTTCCCATGGTCTGTGCTCTAATTCTGTCTCTTTTTGCCCACTGTCAAATGCACTAAGCTAAATTTATCATTTATTTAATCTATTCTTAATGTAATTAATATTACCACTATTATGACGATTTCCAAGTAAACCTTATTTTAATCTTTAAAACAAAAAATGTTACCAGTTTCGAAGGCAACACCGCAGCACACAAAATAAAAACTGCAATTGAGAGAGTTGTTTGAGGGGGGGGGGGGGGGGGGTGTAATTATTTTATTTAATGAAGTTGATAATGTGGCGTGATAAAATGGTTGACAAATACAAGGGAATTGATGCGTAGTTGCATAGCGTGGAGTTGGGAAACTTGTAATTAGAGGCGATATCTTGTGGGGAGTGCTTGTAAGAAATTTAGTCGTAGCTGACACAATTGTTTTGGTGTCAAAGTTTCAGCAATTCTCGTTCGGAGTCAAATCTCATTTGTTTTATTTGGTTAATGAGCCATTTCTTTGAGATTTTCTTTTCATATCTTTGCTTTTTTTTTTAGGTGACGTAAGTTTCAAGTTTCAACCTATTGTGTTTTTATTTTCATCTTATTTGTTTCCTTTTAACGAGACAGAGATAGTTACGATAAGAACTCAGGAAATAATGATGTCAATGTATTGCAATTTTACTCAAGAACTTTATAACTTCCATGGAGCATGAGGTAATTATTGGGTATTTTTGAAGTATTACAAATGCGTATTTTATCATTTCACATAATTGTAGGTCTCACTAATTAAATTTATGGTAGTATCTATAATTTACAATTCATGTGAGTAGGGGGAGTACATACTTATGATACTCCCTGAGTATTCAATAATTTTTCTAGAGTATGGGCGATGATTACATATATGAACTCTGTTTTTTCCTTTTTTTTTTTTTTTTTTTTTTAAAAACTTTATAAATTGATTTAGCATAAAATAGATAGAATACAAGTATACAACATCAGCTACATATATATTGTCATATAAATTATAAATATTACCTACTTAAAACACAAAATCCTATCTCATCATTTTTTACAATTACAACAATGTTAAAAACAAAGCTCAAAGCAACACTATAAAAAATTTAATCCAATTGTAAATATTTTTCTTAAAAAAACCTTCATATTTCAAAAATTTTCCCAAAAAATTACAAAAGAAATTTAAGGAACTTTATTTATTACTATTGTTATTATTATTATTTGAGAATAAGAGATTTACTGAACATAAGACCATTTTCCCCACGTCTACCAAACCAACACCCCACACTTACATCCCTGGTCGCTGGTGGCTAACCACCACCACTGATCTCGAACCACGATTTATTTCTTAATCTAAAATTTTCATTTTTTGTTATGTATGTGCTTGAAAGATGAGAAAATAATAGAAAATATATTTTCTATATATAGCATTTTTAAGAATGCAACTAAATACTTAAAAATATTTTTCAAAATATTTTTAGGTACATAATTAAACACTTGAAAATAATTTAATTTTCCAAAAATATTTTTACCTAAAAATATTTTCACTTAAAATATTTTATGTCCAACCAAATGCAACCTAAATTCAAACTTCAAAACTGCATCATTTTTCGATGGTTTCTGAAGTCAGGTGACGAGGCTATGCGACTATGGCACTATGCCTGTTCGGGATACGCAATTCTATCATATACCCTTAGGACAAATAAGTGTAGTGCAGTCCGATGAAGGGTCTAAACGCAAAGAAACAGTTATAATATTGAAAAAGTAATATTTTAAAAGAATATAACTTTCCAACTTTCTTCTCAAAAAAAAAAAAAAAAAAAAAAAATCATTTCCAACTTGGGTTGGGCCAATGACTATTGCATTGCAATTCAGGATCCAGATATATGGGTTAATGACCGCAAACAAACAATTTTGTTTTCATTGAGTTCATGTAGTGGTGATTCCAGGAATTTTGTCCAAGATATTCTTATTCTACTTTGAAAAAATTTCAAGTCATTTCGGTCTATTTCGGATGTTTCAGGACATTTTGATAAATACCAGCCAAAATTCAAGATTTAGTCTTAAAAAAAAAAAAATGTTCTTAAAACCAAAACAAATTTGCATTCTATACATCGAAAAACCTTAAAAGGGAAAACAAAAAAATGAAAAGAAAAGAAATGAACAAAGGTACCTATACAATAAATTATAAGCTCATTTAAAATATTAATAAAATTAATAATTATTATTGTTTAGCTATTTCATAAATTTGTTTGTCTTTTATAAACTATAATTTGTTGTATTGTTGTTTCATTAATTATTAAATTATTAATTATTGTTTAGCCTAACATAATTTAATTTGTTTGTATTTTATAATGTATTAGTTAATTAAATTATTCATTATTGGTGTTTAGTTGCTTCATCAAATTTTTTTTTACTAACTACTAGTAGTCTAGCTAGAACACACCACACTGTGCATTAGCACACACTTCATGTGTGCACACACCCTTGCCTCTGCATGCCTTTACTTCCCCAATTCAAATATCCCACCCCTGACCCCACACCACACGGCCTCATCTATCCCCACTTAACAGATAAGATTCACACAAGAGGAGCCAATCAGATAAATTCAACACTAAAAGACAAACTCACCAACACCAACTTACCAACATAGTGGCACACCAATAGATAAAGTTAAAAAAAAAGGGGGCAAATAAATTGAATAATTATAAAGACTTAAAGAGAGAGAATCATTTCAAAAAGAAAGAGAGCTCTCTCTCTCAGAACAGAACAGTCCACACTCCACAGCAAATGAACAAAACCCAAAGATTAAGAGAGAAAAAGAGAGAGAAGTAGTGTAAAATACCTTGAGGGAGGCCTGAGGGGCGGCACCGAGAGCCGCAGTAGCACGTCAAGGCATTGGAGGCGACGAAGGATTTGAGGCTAAGCGTCGGCATCGCAAGCTCTAATTCGATTAGACCGATCTCCGATGGCTGATCCATCATCCAAGCTTTGTTACTCGAGTTTCAGGCGGAGGTGCCATCGCCACATCGCACGTACGTGCTTGATGATGAGGTTTTAGGTGGAGGCATGCGTTGTTGTTGATGAGCCTCATCGGATGAGGTTTTTTTCTTTAGGTTAGGAAAGGTTTCTGATTTTAGGTTTTGCTTTTACCATTTGATGATTGAGGCGGACGCGTATTTGTATTTTGTATTGGGTTTTGCCATTTTGGTTGGTTGGTTTTTTTTTTTTTTTAGAATACATTTGGGTTGGGCCTAATGGGTATTCGTTTAGGATTTAAGTTGAGCTTTTTTTTGGGCTTGTCATGTTACAATTTTTTTTTTTTTTTTTTTTAAGATTCTCTGTTACAATTTTTTTTTAGATTTTAGTTCAAAATTTTTTTGGTATAAAAATTTTGAGGGAGTTCTTGATAGGGCTTGAGAGTGTTCCCTTTTTTTTTTTTTTTTAAGGGTAAACAAATAAAAAAATTTAAATTATTATATATAATTTTTTTTTTCTTTTCAAGTCAGGTTATTCTTGGGAACACCCTGGACTCTGAGTGGCGTCGCCACTGAGTTCATGTAATACTTATCAACGCATGGCTTTGTCCATAAGAAAAATTTCCCTCCCACTCCTCTCTCCCATTTACTTGTGATACTCATTCTCTGTGTCTTTGTCTATTATGCCCCTCATTGCTTGCTACAATCCTCCAAATGCTCCTAAGAGAATCCACGAGCTAGCAATTCAGATCTCTTCAGCCAGAATTCTTTGCCTAGTGCTCGCAAATTGAGCATTGCCCATGATCACACATTATCTCTTCCCTCTAAAACATCACAACTACGGCAAACATGATGTTGTAAGTTATGTGTCCTTTCTTAAAGCCACCAATACAATCGACTACCATCAAGAAAGTATCCATTAAAACAATCTCATGAGATGTCCTCATATTTGATGAGACTCACACTTGTGAAATTCACATGGTTTAAGAAGGCGCTCCATGAAACCCTTTCACAAGTTAATCTTTTCATTTTTATAGTCACTAAACTCACCACATTTTTATATTCACTAAACTCACCACTATGTGAGGGTTTAGTGGTATACTATGTGAGGGTTTAGTGGTACTTCTGCTTGATTTCTTAATGAAAAATTAAAATCTTTCTTTTCCAACTCGTAAGGCACTTTTTGCAATTCATGTTTCACACAAATAGACTTGTCATCCACTACAGGTGATATCTAATTTTGCCATTTTCATCATTTGCTCTTACTATAATATATATATATATATATAAAATAGAAAATGTTCTATATATTACCGTTTCATAGTAGTTGTCTCTTATTAACTCTAGTACTCTTATTATAACCACCCTTTCTTTTTATTTCTCACCTTTATCTCAACTGTCTCATTAACCTTTATAAAGCATCTCTAACTTATTCCATACTTGAAGACGGACTCAAGTGAGGGCCCAAGGGCTGGGGCCCCCATTGGGTCCAAAATATTTTTTCTTTAGTCCTTCTATATTTTATTTTTGCATTTGGCAACTTTCTTCTTAATAAGTCTAGCTAACCTAACCCAAATATTAACTATCTAACTTAAAAA
Organism: Quercus robur; assembly: GCF_932294415.1. Lineage (NCBI taxonomy): Eukaryota > Viridiplantae > Streptophyta > Magnoliopsida > Fagales > Fagaceae > Quercus > Quercus robur. Next base: position 23,888,614 of record NC_065537.1, read on the forward strand.
CTTAACAAAAATATTCACAATCATAATTGTATTTTAGCCACCAAAAAAAAAAAAAAAAACTATTTTACCACCAAAGAACAAAAAAATCATGTGTTATTTGAAGAAGCTAAAGCTAATTTTTTAACAATTATAATAAATTGGTATAAATACTACTTGACTGTAGCAAGTTGTTAAAAATAAAATAGAATATTTTATTAAGATTATATATCTTCCTTCAATTAAAAAAACTCAAATTCTCTCTCTTATTATTTTAATGAGTTGTTTATATTATTTTAAATGAAGTGATTAAAAAATAGAAGATTTGATAGATAAAGTAGCTTTTTGAGGTACTAAAAGCTAAAAATTTTTAACATCACCATTGTGAATGCTCTAACTTCAAAAAAAAAAAAAAAAAAAAAAAAATCCTAGTCAGCCTAGTATTGAAAAAAAAAAAAAAACATTATTTAGTTTTGTTTTATTATTTGTTGGTAGATGATTGCATATTAATGTATTTAGAAATAAAGAGTTTTTGTATTTATACTTTTTTTAATACTATATGGATGTCTATTTGGTTTGATTTTTTTTTTTCAGCCCCTGCTAACTTAAAATCCGTGATCCATCTCTACCTACTATGCACTAATTTTCCTTGTCTCAAAGAGGGAAAAAGTTGAGAATGGGGACCCATAATCTGACCTCAACCAATCCTATTGCCATCCCTAATCACATGACATAAGGCATCATCTAGTGGTCATGCTGGCATGGCATAAGGCTACTTAAAAATAAATAATGAATACTTTTGAATGAATACTATAAAATGTACAAATAATTCTTCTAAATGGAAATGTTTTTCTTTTTAAAGAAAAAAGAATTAGCAAATGAAAGTTTCAACCTCCAATAATTTACGCCATGTAAACATTAGGTGCCATTCAAACAAGACAAAGTTTGACTCTGAACTAGGACAATATAGCTCCAAATTAGTTTGGAACTATCTTTTATAACCCATTATGTTGTGATCTATAAGGTTACTCACGTGTACTATATTTTAAAGGAACAATTTTCTCTCCAAATTTGTTTAGAGAGATATCTTTTAAATTCCATCGATATCTTTTTATTGGATGCGAATTTTGAAAATTTAATGGTTGGATTGCATGTTTTTATCATATTCTCCATACTTGCAAAATTTCAAGAAGATCAAATATCAATAGTCATGCTATCAATCAAATGTCTAAATTTGATTTCTTATTTTTGTGGCATAAATTATGCATAAAAAAAAGTTTATTGATCGAACAACAATATCCAATTTGAGTGAAATTTGACATGCTTGTTAAGAACATAAAGATAATGCAATTTAGGGATTAGATTTTCAAAATTCACATCCAATAAAACGATATAAAAGAGTTTAAAGGGTTTCTCTCTAAATTAGTTTGGAGAGGAGCCATGGTTGCTCACAATCTAACTAGGTATGCTAGTTTGTTGTGTGGATGAATGATGTTCCACCACAAATTTACAATGTAACTCAAGCAAAAATTAGCAACCTAAAATTAATTCAAGTATGCTTATGAATTTGTATAAAGATCATCATGCTAAGAATATTAATCTCCACAGAATCAGTACATCACTACAACATCAGATTATTATAAAATAATTTGAACACGCAAGATGCCATTGTTTCAATCATATTAGGAATAAGTTGGACTTATAACCTAGCTTCTGGTTGTTTCAATGCTTTATAATTAAGAATTTCAAATAACTAAGAAGATAGTTTCTAAAGTTCTTCAAGTGCCTTTTGTTCCTAGGCCTAAATATCCATATACTCAGACTCCTCCCATAGATGATGTCATGTCTCTTCTTTGTGGAAGAACTGTGACTTGGGGTTTTGAACTGAGACTCAACTCTCATGAGTTAACTGAGGTTAACTATATGCTCTTTAGGATAGCATGACACAACATCTTCCCTATCTCTAAGGTGCATACGATTCCTATCGATAGATGTTTCTTTCTATATGCACTCATTTTTTATGGTTCTACACATCCTCATCTCTTTTCATTCAAACCTTAGTTGAGGTCCATAAAAACAAGTCTAGGAAACATTGTCTATTCTTTCCTATTTTCAACAGTAGGATTTTAGCATACTTGGAGCTTGAGGATTTTCCTTCCTCCGATTATGTTCATCTCATTGCACCTATAAGATCCTTTTTTCTTAAACAACAGAATGCTTAAAAGAAGGCTGTTGATCTAAGTGTTGGTTTATTAAAGAGATCACAAGTAGAGTCTACCGTTGAAGATGTGCATGCTAAGGAGATTCCTTTTGATCCTATAGCTGTTGTTGTTGATGAGGTAGATGTTGACATTACTGATGTTGAGCCTACTATTCCTCCTCCTCCTTTTTCTCTTCGTGCTATGATGGAGACATTTATGACAACTCAAACAGCTCATGGATAGCTTATGGATGAGCTTATTACTGAGGTTGCTACTTTGAAAGTGTATTTTAATCTGAGTATAGGATAGATTTTCCACCTCCTCCACCCTTTAATCCTTAATGACTGCCTTTGATAATACGTAACAAAAAGGAAGAGTAGATGTGAAGAGAGTTCTTTTACTTAGGGGAAGAGAGTTTTTGCATTTAGGGGGAGAGTAGATGAGATTTTGATGAGTTTGATATTTTTGATGTGTGTGTGTGTGTGTATATATATATTTTATCTTTTGTTCTTTTTTCACAAACTTGATATCTATTGTTGATACATTGATGATACTGATGGTATTGCTAATATTTTTCATTTGATCTTTGATTCTTATTTTTGTTTTGTGAAATCAAGTTCAATTTTTGGTTTATACTGTATTTTCCACACATGTGCTTATGGTTTTTTTTTTTTTTTTTTTTTTTTTTTTTTTAAGTTTTTTTAGGAATTTACAAGTTAATTCTTTCATTAACTGCTGCCTATTTTAGCAATTGATAGATAGTAGATTGTGACAAAATTGTATTGGGGCAATACTTTGTAATTGGGATAGTTTTTGAGTTGAGCAATTCATGTTTATGTGTGTTTTGTCACGGATTTCCAAAGGGGGAGATTGTTATGTTCTAAATATTTAGGATTAAATGTTTAGATTCTTAATTTATGTATGTTGGCAAACCAAGAACAAAAACATGTCTAGATTAGGTTTTAGACATTGCTCAAGATTGTACAATTCAAGATTCAAGAATATGAAAGCTATAGAAAGAAAAAGTTAGTTTCTATGAATCTTGGCTGATCAAAAGAAAGGCTTAATTGATCGAAAATTGTAGTATGTAGAAAAGGAAAATTCCAAAAACGTTTTAGAAGTTCTTGGAAGTTATTGTTGGGAGGACCGCAATTTCACTCCCTATAGCCACTCTAAAAACAAGCCCATGCTTGATGTTGAATGCCAAAAACGACTTGAGTGTGTTTTCCTCATTACCAATTGGTTTTAAGGTAGAGTGGCATAGTTCACGGTCCGACAAATGGTATCAGAACCAAGGTCATGAGTTCGAGTTTGGCGAGTGTCATTGTGAGGGAGGGATTGTTGGGGGCACCACAATTTGATTCCTTACAACCACTCTAAAAACAAGCCCGCATGGCCTGATATCAAATGCCATAAAATGTTTGAGTGTGTCTTCCTCATCACCAATTGGTTTTGAGATAGAATGACACAACTCATGGTTCGACAAGTGGTATTAGAGTCAAGGACATGGGTTCAAGTTACGGGAATTTCATTATGAGGGAGGGATTGTTGGGGGATGTTAGGTTTTGAGTTTGTAATGTTGGCAAACCATGACAAAACATGACAAAAACTAAGTCTCATTAGTTTAGAATGGTCTACATTGAAGCCCAAGACAAAAAACTCAAGTTCGATAAAAAAAACAAATGAGTTACCCGCTGGTTGGTTCGATTGGTGCTAGGGATTTTCGATTGATCGAAAATCGCATATTAGCAAAATCTGCAAAACGTAAAAAGGCCATAACTTACTCGTTTGAAGCCCAAATCGCGAGCCGTTTTTTCCAGTATTTAAAGGACATTATAAGCTAACCTTAGGTAGGGGTTTGAGAGTTTTTTAGAGAGATTAGAGTGCATCTTGTGTCTCTTTTATAGATCTAGTGTTTTGTACCCAAAAGCTCTCTTATGTCTTCTACCAGAGCTATTTCTTATTGAATCTCAAGATCCGGTATTGTAGAAGTTACTGCCTTCTCTTGTCATCAAAGGTGTTGATGATTTAAACCTTCAAGAGTGGTCTTGGAGTCACAAATAGGAGAGTTTGTGTTGCTAAACCTTTGAGTGGGATCTCAAAGTCACAAATGGGGGTGTTTGTGTTTTGCAAAAGGCCAAAGAAAGAAGGAGTTCGTGGATTCGGAGCTTGCGCGTGGTCGTGTCAGTAAGTTCTACTGGTTGGTAGCAATAAGAAGTCGAGCGTGGGGGCTTGTAAGTCTTATTGTATGAACTTTGATTCTTTCTAATGGATTTGCTTTTTACCTTGAGGATATCTAGGTCAAATCCTCCCCAGGTTTTTACCGGTTTGGTTTCCTGGGTGATCATATCTTGTGTTATTTATTTTCCGCTGCTTTGCATGATTTGATCTTTATTATTGTGATAACCTAGACTTCTTTAATTGGACTAAATAGCAACTTGGCTAATTACCTAGGTTAATCAATTGTTTAAGGGGTCTAAAAACCAACAGGGGAGACTAAAATTTGACTCTCTACAACCACTTTAAAAACAAGCCTACGGGATATGACGTCAAATGTCATAAAAGATTTGAGTGTGTCTTCCTCATCATCAATTCTTAATTTATGTAGGCAAACCGAGAACAAAAACGTGTCTAGATTAGGTGTTAGACATTGCTTAAGACTATACAAGTCAAGATTCAAGGATACGCAAGTTGCAGAAAGAAGAAGTTAGTTTCTATGAAGCTCAACTAATTGAAAGAAAGACTTGACCAATCAAAAACCGCAATCTGCAGAATTTTAATTAGGCCTAAAGACTGTGAAAACATTTAAGGTTTCAATCCAACACTACTAGGTATAATAGAAAACCTAAATACATTTCAGAAGTTTTTAGAAATCTTGTAAGCTACTTTTGTGAGATTTGTGAGGTTTCTATAGCCTCCTAACTCAACAAGCATTTACCGAAAACTATATCTACAATCAAGAACTCGTGGAAACAAGTTTCTACATAAAGATCAACTACTTTATAGTAATTTAAAACCTTTGAGTGAGATCTCAAAGTCACAAATGGGGGTGTTTGGGTTTAGCAAATTCAAGATAGAAGAATCAATGGAGTCGGAGCTGCACGTAGTCATATGAGTAAGTTCTACGAAAGATAGTTTTAGATTTAGGGAAAAATCTATTGTAAACTTCCATTCTCTCATAGTGAATTGGTTTGCCTTGAGGATAGATTTGGTTAAATCCTCCCCTGTTTTTTTACTTTGAAATTGTTGGTTTCATTGATTTTCCTAGGTCATCATATTGCTATCTTCTTTACTTTTCCGTACTAAGTAATATGAAACTACTTCGCTAATTCATTAGTTTAAACTAATCTGATTTAAAAGGGGTCTAAACAAACAAATCAATTGGTGATGAGGTAGACAGACTCAAAATTTTTATGGCATTTGATATCACACCCCGTTGGCCTGCTTTTAGAATGGTTGTAGGGAGTCGAATCCCACCCCCCCCCCCCCCCCAAAAAAAAAAAACAATCCCTCCCTCATAATGACACTCCCGTTACTTGAACCCATGATCTTAGCTCTAATACCAACATGCATAAATTAAGAATCTAAACATTTAATCCTAATATTTAGAACCTAATAATCTCCCCCTTTGGTGATAAGGAAGACACACTCAAATCTTTTATGACATTTAACATCACGCCCTGCGGCTTGTTTTTAGAATGGTTGTAGAGAGTCGAATTGTTGTCCCCCCAACAATCCATCCCTCATAATGACACTCCCGTGACTTGAACTTATGACCTTATCTTTGATATCATTTGTTTGTTTGTTTAAACTCTTTTTAAATTAGATTAGTTTAACCTAATGAATAAGCCAAGTAGTTACTTAGGTTAAACACATGCAATCATATTACTAGTGTGGAAAAGTAAAGAAGGCAAGCAATATGATGACCAAGGAAAACCAATGAAACCAACAAATTTAAGGTAATAAAAGGGAGGATTTGACCTAGCCATCCTCAAGGTAAACAAATTCACTATGATTTATAGAATGAAAGTTTACAATAAATTTTTCCCTAAGCTTAAAGCTACCTCTTGTGGAACTTACTCACACAACCATGTGTAGCTCCAACTTCATGGACTTTTATCTTGAATTTGCTAAAAACAAACACCCCCGTTTGTCACTTGGAGATCCCACTTAAAGGAGTTGATCTTTATGCAGCAACTTGTCTCCATCAGTTCTTAATTGTAGATCCAGCTTCTGGTAGATGCTTGTTAAGTTAAAAGGCTACAAAAATCTCACAAATTTCATTGGAGTAACTCACAAGGCTTCCAAGAATTTTCTGAAATGTATTTAGGGTTTTCCTTTTATACTTAGTGGTGTTGGACTACAACCCTAAACATTTCACAGGCTTTAGGCCTAATTAAAATTCTACAAACTGCAATTTTCGATCGGTCAAGATTAACAGAAATTGACTTCTTCTTTCTGCAACTTGCATATTATTGAATCTTGACTTATACAATCTTGAGTAATGTCTAATACCTAATTTAGACATGTTTTTGTTCTCAATTTGCTTACATACATAAATTAAGAATCTAAACTTTCAATCCTAAATATTTAAAATCTAACATTTATCAAAATAAACAAAATGTACACGAAATTCACCTCAATCATTAGAATTATATTGGAAAAGAGAAAAGCCAATAAAATCTAACGCTTACCACTTAAACAATGAGAAAATTCACAAAAATCTCCCCAGCATGTACAACCACAACTTAAAGATATGTAAATCAATACTAAGAAAGCCAATTAAGCAAATATAAACAATCTCATTAAACTTTATTGTCTTACCTCTTCCTCTTATTCTTCTTCTGCTTCAGATCAATCACATAATCACCGTCAAGCAAAAGAAGACTCCCAATACAAGTTGCTGTTTTAAACCGCTTAGGAAAACTCTGATTCTTAACCATCTTGCCTCTTTTCTTTTCTATGTCATACCAAAAAAGACTGACTTCTTCCATCAAAACCTTTTTGCCATTCTTGGAAAAGAGTAGAGGCTTGAAATAGTCAATATTCCAAGGCACTGCGCCTGGTTCAATTTTATAAATCCGAGTCCAAGAACTCTCATCCCCGTATTCTTTCATCAACCAAAAATCACTATAAGTCTCCTCAACAACCCCCATAAAACAGAGGCATCCTCCCAACACATCCAAAATGGGCATCCCTTCATTAAGGGGCTTTCTGAAAAGTTGGAATTTCTCATTGGCAAGATCAAAAGCAAGGATAGATTCCAACCTATCATCCTGCTCAACTATCCAATGGAAAGCTCCATTCAATGAAACTGACTGCATTGACCATATCTCCTTGATTGGCAGTTGTTTTTCAATTTTTTTCCAACACTGTGATTTCAAACCATATACCTTTACTTCAAAGAAGTCCATTAAAACTGGTCCCTCATAAAATTCTGCAATTCTCACCACTTTATAATCGTCGTTAATAGGATCATACCCAAATCCAAACCTGGAAAACGAATCACATGAAAATTCTGGTTCGTCTATTGGTTCCCTAGGCAACTTCCTGTACTTCCTGATCAATGGATTCCAAATCACGATGTCTTCCTTTTCTTTGTACTTATAAAAGAGAAGGCAAACCAAACCGTGGCAATAGTCCAGGATGTCCCAGTTATGTAGAGGTTGGTAAATTTGGACAGCCTTGCCGAACTGATCATTGTCGGAGTAAGGAACGGAGAAGAAACGTGATTGTAACGGCAGATTTATGCATGTTTCCTTGAGAATCAGCGTGCGGTTGCTGTTGGTCTCGATGGAGTGACTGAGCTGATTCTTGGTGAAATTTGAACTGCTGATTAAGGCGGACCATTCCTTAGAAACACAGAGAAAACGTATGAGAGCTTTCACTGGTAATCTGGGTAGTATACTGTTGATAAGCTCTAGCGGTACATAATGAGACATCATGGAAGTGGAGGAAATCAGCATTAATAGACTGCGTATATTTTTCCTTTCACTCTATGGTCATGGTGGTGCACAATTTTAAGGTCTCCAGTTTGTGTCCAACTCCAACTCCACTACATCCTCCCAAAGTATTTGGTTCTTTTTTTCTTTTTTCTTATTGTTTTTTAATAGAAACATTTACCTTAAGAGTAAATAACCGACCTTAAAGTAGAATTTTAAATTTTTTGAAATTGTTATATAATAGAGTTAGAGTTTTTCTTAAAAAAAAAAAAGAGTAAGAGTTCTATGTAAATTCTAAAATAAATTTTCCTAAGAATTTTTAACTTTATATGCAAAAATATCTTAATATTATCAATAATTAGAATAATATAGCCACGTGTGGGAGAGTGAAAATAATATATTACATGGGAATTTTAATTCTCAAATATATATATATATATATATATCATTTTGTATTATATCATATCATCTATTCAATAATACAATATAAAAGACTCACGTACAAATAAATTAAAAAGAAAAAAAAAAAGAAAAAAGAAAAGAGAGAGAGATTCACTTCTGTAAATATTAAAAAGAAAAAAGAAAGAGACGTTAGGACTTTTCTCTTCCCACATCTTAAAACCATAAAACTAAATTGGTAAGGCAAAGTTATCCATCTAGGTGGCGTCACGTCAGATGATGAAGAGTTCCTCTGGCGCCAGTCTACGGTGGCATCACACTAGAACTCAACCCATCTTCTTGCTCACGCTGGGACAATGAGATTTGTCTACATATGGTACTCGGACTCATGCTTTATGTGGATTTGGTATGATTGACGAATCAAATGGAGACAGAAGGTTGTTTGCTTAATTAGACATATCATCAACTTTTAGGAGATGAGCTTAATTTTTTATTCTTTTTAATTATAAATATTTTTAGTGCAATAGTAGTGATAAGTACAGAAAATTCAAAAGGTTGTTTGCTTAAAATTGAAGCTCAATGTGTGCCATGGACTTTGTTTATATCTTTGCCATTTATATTTTCAAAGGCTGTTGTTAATGGGAAAATTAAGACTTGGTTATATAATATGTACGTGTTTAAAAGGTATTAGTTTTGTATAGTTTTTAGGAGTTTTTCTTTATTAATTTAGGACTTGTGAATTACTTTGTAGATCTTGGTAATTTATATTTTTTAAGATTGTTGATGGGAAAATTAAGACTTGGTTGTATAAATGTATGTGTTCAAAAGGTATTAGTTCTATATAGCTTTTGAGAATTGTTAATTACTTTGTAGGTTTCGGTAACTATGCACCTATAGTGAATTATATGACAACATAAGCACATATGCGGGACAGGTTGTTGATTTGCACTAGCAGAAGATATCCTGCTATTGAAGTAGTATTAGATGCAAAAGCTATTATTGATGTGCTTGCGAACCCAGTACAATCTAATAACTTCATTCTTTCTATTTTGGATGATTACAGGCAACTAACTTCCCAAATTCCCTAGATTCGTTTTAGCCATTGCTACAAAGAAGCTAATAAATGTGTTGATTTTATGGCTAGGTAGGGAACTCAACAATTTGAAGATTTTTGTTTATTTGATAGTTCACCTGTGGACGTAGTTGAATTAATTGAGTTTGATAACTCTAGTCTGTACCTAAACAGCGTTGTCCCTCTAACTCTGTACCTCTTCTTTAGTTTTTATGTTACTATCCTTTTACCAAAAAAAAAGACAGCATAAGCACATATGTCAGGTATTTTGTTTTATTATGATTGTTCATTTTTTTTTTTTTAAATGCTACCTTACAAAATGTCTATAATATGCATATTTTTAACTCAATTTCCTATTTCTAAATTTTAATAGCTTTCCCGTGCATTGCACAAGTTTGCGACTAGTATACTATATAATAAAAGTTAGGCTTAGAAGTCATGGTTGCACCAAATGGCTTCATTAAATTTTAGATTTTTTTTTTATTTTTTTTAAAATTTTTTTATAGATTTTTGAAAGAAAAAAAAAAAATATATATATATATATATATTGTAGATATCGTATTTTGTCCAAAAATATTAATTTTTCACTAGAAGACCGTGGGAACATTTAGATTAATGTGGAACAACTCATTCGGGCATTAGAGCTCTCGAAGTGCTTTTTAGGGTCAAATTGAACAAAAAGTCCTTAGTCAACCCTGGGATGACCAAAAGTCAAAGTTGGTCAAAATCACCCCAAAATGACATCTTTCATGATTTTTATATGAAACCCAAGCTTGTCAGGGATTTTTGTCAACTTTGACCTGAGGTTGACTTCCCAGGACACCAGGAAACCTAATTTTGATCCAACTATTAGAATGTACTGGAACCAACACCATTGCTAAAGTTATTGAATAAATAATGTTAGGTTCTAAGAATTTAGGAACTAAATGTATTAGAACTACAATCTGTAATGTGTTGGCAAACCATGATCAAAACATTAGAATCTAGGTTTAGGTTGCTTAAAGTGTGTTTATTTGTAAAATTGGAATCGAGTGATTGTAGAATTTATTGGACTAAATCTGCAAAGCTCGATCGATCGAAAATTAGACTCGATCGATCAAATCTCGTGTAGATTTATTTTTCTGCAGAATTTCCAATTCAGCCCAAGCCTATATGACGTGTAGGGTTTTATGTTTTACTCCAAGTATAAAAGGAAAAGCCCTAACTACGTTTTAGAGGTCTTTTGATGTGCTATATGTTGAATTTCTTGTGAGATCTAGGTTATCAAGATTAAGATTCATGTCTAGAACTTGGTGATCATTTCAGTTGCTGGATAAAGAACTTAAAGAAGATCTGAAACCTTTGAGTGGAGTCTCTAAGTCACAAGTGGGAGTACTTGTGGTTGTAGTGGATGAAGGAAAGAAGTAGTCCGTGGACTCGGAGCTGTCACGTGGTCGTGGTAGTAAGTTTTCTACTCGAGGTAGCAATAAGATGTTAGTGGTCTAAGTTCTATTGTACAAATTTCAATTCTTTCATAGTGGATCTGTTCTACCTTAAGGATAGCTAGGTTAAATCCTCCTTAAGTTTTTTACTAGTTTGGTTTTCCTGGGTTATCATATTGTGTGTTCTTTATATTTCCACATTATTTACATGATATGATTTGAATGTGTTAACCTAGATCTGAATAATTTATCTAAGTAATCACTTGGCTAAATAACTAGGTTAATCAATTTGTGTTTTAAGGGGTCTAAAAATGAACAAATAACAATAGGAAAAGAGAGAGAGAGAGAGAGAGAGAGAGAGAGAAATACTACGTACACAAATTTTTCACAACAAATTATAGGTGGCAGGTTGTTACGAGTTGTTATTTGTAAAGTTTTGATTTACAACTATGTTTGTTTGATTGTATTTATGTTCAATCGTTTCCCTATATTTTTGTGGGCTATGTGTGAGTGTTTGGTGAAAAATCTGTGAAGAAGTGGTTTTCGCTACTTGACTCGCAACTACTGACTTGTGAAATGAGCCACATGAGAAGCACATACTAGAATTTGAAGAGTCATTAACAGGCTGGATTTTGTGAGTAACTCGCGACTCAGGCCAAGTTGTGAGTGACCCACGAAAGCCATTGCCTGTTACTTTTTGGAGTGTGACTTTTCCTATTCTTTACCAACACTATATAAACCCTTATTGCCCATGAAATGTAAAAAGATGAAGGAGTAATTTCTGAAGAAACTTTTGAGAGAGAAACCCTAGCAAAAAACTTGAGAGTTAGAGATTGTTTTTACCCACAATCCTTTATATCATTTCTCTAAAGTTTCCATCTACTCCCACCTCTCCATCTCGCCGCTTTCTCTGGAGTGTTGTCACACAGCTGCCCGCCTAGAAGAGCCACTCGCTCTGGAGTGTTGTCACACAAGATAAGCACGCCGCCCGCCTGCTACACATCATTGAGAGGTTCTTAGCCCAAACACTTACCTCACCCACTCTGAGTGTTGAGATAAGTTTTGGTGCCTTTGGGAAGTATTGGAAGAAGTCATTGAGTGGCGGATGCAATCATGCAGAATTGCGGGATCTGGATAATGAAGACAAGACTCCGAGAAGTCCGTTGGTAGTCGGAGCTTAGAGGCCTCAAGTATATTGAGTAGATTAGGCTTGGAGGGTCTTTTTGATATTCGTGTACTCCAACTTATTCACTAGTGGATCGATTTCGGCTTAGAGGGCCGCAAAGAGGTTTTTCACCTAGTATTTCAGTTTCCTCTTCAATAACACGTCTCGATATTATCTTTGTTTTTGCATTTCTCTTCCCTACTCTTTAACCTTTACATTTATTGCTTATTGTTCTTGCTTATGGCTTAGAGTAGTGTTCCAGTTTATTGCGCTTGTTTTTCTCTTCTTCTGCACTTAAATCAGTTAGAGTATAACCAATTAAGCCATAATTTAAAACTGGGAGTCTAAACAAGCATTAGTGTTTTCACACTAATTGAACTTTCATTATTAGTTTGTTAAAAAAGTAATTTCACTAATAAATTCAAATTAGAATCAATAACAACTAACCACCTTTAATTTATTGTAAAAATATTTTGAATGTATTACTTCTAAAAAAAAAGTAGATCGAAGATAATCAAATAAAAAGGATGAAGAGAAAGAACTCAAAGAAGACCAAAGGAGTATTTACAAGAAAAGTGTACAGAATCATATTCTACTTTATATATATATATATATATATATATATTGTTACTTATTTCGGTTGAACAAGACCTGTGTCTTGTAAATTTGTAGAGAAAAATTATATTTTATCACTCTAAACTATATCTTGATTACAGTTTGCACCCTAAACTTTTCGAATGCGTTTTTTGTATCCTAAACTAGAATCCTTGTTACACTTTGCACCCCGATGCTAAGTTTGTAGTTAACTTGGATGGAAAAATATGACATCAATTGAAAAGACTGAATTGACCCTCTTCTCAATTCCTTAAAAACAAAGAAAAAAAAATTATATTTTACCACCTTAAATTATATATATATATATATATATTTAGAATTACCCTATACTATACTCTCGATTACACTTTATATGCAAAGTATAACAAGGGTCATAGTTTAGAATGCAAAATATACATTAAAAAACTTAGGGTGCAAAATATAATTTAGGATATGGTTTAAGATGGTAAAGTGTAATTTTTCAGAGTACAATTTCCGTGAAGACTTTGAATTGAAAAGAAAAGCCGATTGCATTGGAACTTCCAAGAAACAAGTCAAGAATATTATGGAATGAACCAAACATTACGCTTAAAGTTGTCCTTGACACGTTTCACTTGTTATGCATTATCACAATTCACATGTAAAGCATTATCATTTACCTCACATATCACATGCATCTCATTATCATATATATATATTGGATTCCCATGGCATTACCATTTTAAAATATAAATTACTGTAACTTCTTATTATTCTTCTAGTAAATAGTAAAACATTCTAAAATTAATAGAGAAACCTCTAAAAATTTAACTAGTCATGATGTCCTGGTGGACTCAGGTTTATATTTAATTTTGTAAAGAATTAAAGATAAATGAGACTGGGAGGGGGAAAAAAGTTTGATTTTTATTTTGACTATTTCAAAGGTAAGACGAAAAATCAGAGAAGAACATAGTGTTGCTAGCGTTGAAAGATTAACTTTTGACTAATGCATGAGAAAATAATTGAGTGTGTTGAGAATATGAACTGTACATTGATGAGATTAATATAATTATTATTCTCTAATACTTTTTTTTTCTTTTTCTTTTTATAGAAAAAATGATTGAATTTGATGCATTATCACTTCAAAATACTCAATAGGCAATAAATTGCAACCTCATCCACCAAAAACAAACCACGCCCTTACAGCTTAGCTAGATAAACATACCAAACCGTAAAGACATCCAATGAAACCAAAACACATCTGAATCAAGTAAAATAAAATGAAAACGAAAAAGAAAAAAAGAAAGGCAACAGAAATCGTCAAAGAAAATGTAGTCTCCATCGCTACTTGATAACTTTGTCATTTAGATATGAGGGAAGATGAGGATAATGGTGCAGTGAGTATGAACTTAATTTTGTAAACTTGGGAATTGGTTATTTAGATCATCTCCTCAAAAAAAAAAAAAAAAAAAAAAAAAAAAAAGATTATGTTCAAGTTTGATTTTGATCCACTCAGGTTTGGGCTATAATTGGGTTCTAATCGAAATTACCCGGAAATAGGGTTAATACTTTTGGACCTGTGATGAACCAAATCAAAAATATTAAAACAAATAAAATGAAAGGGATAAAAAAAAAATTAAGCATCCAAATTAATAGGTGGTTTATTGTAATTTTTTTTTTTTTTTAAAGAAACTATTGTAAGATCTTTTCCAAAAAAAAAAAAAAAACCACTATTGTAAGCTTAATATAACTGACAACAGTGACAAGTGACAACCATTCAAGTCAAAGAATTTAATTTCCACAAATTACAATTAAATTAATAGAATGTTTAAACTATTCATTAAAAATAAAATTGTTAAAATCTAAATCGTATTGATTTTTTATTTTATGTATCATATATTTACGTACATCCTCAATTTTTTTTTTTTATTTAACGAAAGAGATTAAAAGCATATATAAGGAATGTTTGTTACAAACTTGTAAAATTTTCAGTTAATAATACTAATTTATTTTATCATCATTTATGCAAAAATAGTTAATAATTCTAAGTAAATATGAAAATTAGGTATGTATTTATAATATCTATAATCAAATCGGTCACATTAAGGGTATATTTGGTAAATTGTAATAGGCCCCGTAATAGAGTGGCCACTCCTTAAGAATAACCGTTCACTAGTTTGATTTTTTTTTTTTTTTTTTATTCCAATGATTATTAGAAACACACACACATAAGAGAGAGTTAAAGAAGTTCTAATACATAGGAATAACTATTCTTTAAAATAAAGAATAATTATATTTCATAAAAGGGGTGTAATAGTTGTTCCTTAACTTTATAAATTTAAGTAAAGTCCCTACTCTTCCCTACCAAGTACTCTCTCTCTCTCTCTGGCTTCAAAAGATTTTTTGTTTCTTTGTTGCTAAGAAAGTGGGGGTCTCTCTCCCTCTTCTCTTAGGCAGTAGAAGTTGTTTGTCCCTTCTTTGAAGGAGAGTTTGTTTTGTTTGTTTGTTTTTGTCTTCTCTTAAGTCACCAAGTGTGCCTCTTGAGTTTGTTGGTTGGTTTTTTTTTTTTCGCAGGTATAGGGAAACATAGGAATTTTTTTGGTCTTTTCAACTTTCCTTCATAATTTGGAGTCCATCAACCTCTCTTACCTATGGAAGATCTCACTAAGAATTGGAGCAATTTAACTCTTTATGAGAAGGAGGACACTGGTTTTACTCTTCCATGAGTTCAGCAACTTAAGGAATACATCATCGTGGCCACATTCCTTATTTCACATTACCTAGTCATGGAAGCTGTGATCTGGACACTCAAGCATTTGTGGAGATTGAAGAATGGTTTCAAAATTAGAAACGTGGAAAGGATCACTGAAAACCAGCCGTGGAGCATCGACAAACACCTTGCCGTCATACAAAAGTTTGATAAGTCTATGAAATTCCATGAGTTGGTGTTTGACAGAGAAGAAATTAAGAGTCAGACATTGAGGCAGGCGGCGGAGACTGAAGGTGGTTCACCGGAAGTTGGAAATCCACTGAGTGCTGAGATGGAGAAGATGACAGCTAGGGTTTGCATTGAAGAGGAAAAGTGTATTAATTACGGACCGGTTACAAGCAATGAGTAAACGGCTGAAGTACACAAACAGAAGGAAACGGTTGCATTTAATTCCAATTCTAGCTCAGGTCCGAGATTTACTCTTCCAAAAAACTCGGGATTATCATTGAATGAGAATTATACTCTTCCAAAAACGGTTGTGCTAGAATCACCAATCAATAGCCAAGAATCTAGGAGTTTCGAAAATGAAGAGCAAGTCAAACATATAAGCAATCACGTGTCTCTTAATCAAGGCAACTCCTCGGCACGTGATGTTGAAATCACGATACCATTGTGTAATCTGGCAGAACTGAGGCAGCAAGGACCAAACAAACCTCCTATCCCTCTAATAGGCAACTCGGGCTAGACCAACAATGGTGTTTCATCTGTGCAGGGCAAGTGGATTCGATTACTCCGAGCTCAAGCATATTCTTCTTCCTATCTGGTGGGAGTTGACACTTTCAGATTAGGCAAAAGAGTGACGATGGATGACAGTAGAAGCCCACCAAGTTTAAAAAATAAAAGGCATCAGGTATCAATGGAGAGTGGTACTCAATCTCAGATATTGGCAGAGGCTATTTCACAGCCCTGCCAGAAGCAATGAATCTCTTAGTATGGAACTACCATGGGCTTGGGAACCCACGTACAGAGAGAGCTTGTAGAAAGTATACGGACAAAAGATCCCTCTGTCGTGTTTATAGCCGAGACATGGGCAGATGAAGCAAGGCTAGATCGAACTCTTAGCATTATCAACTTTGACCAAAATTGGGTGGAGGGTTTTGTGGAGGGTTCAGGCACAAATTATATCGATGCAACATTTCAAGAAGAAGATAGGGTAGTGACTGGAGTGATTATCCGAGATTGCCAAGGAAAGGGCTTGGCATAATGGTCAGAAATCATCCCTCTCCCCATAACTGTCGTAGAGCTTGAAACTTTGACTGCATCGAAGGCTTTACAATGTGCTGCTAATCTGAGTTTGAATGATGTCAGCCTAGATGGAGATTCAGAGATTGTTATAAACGCTTTGAATGAAGATTCGCACTCTTTGGCATCCTTTGGTTTACCCATTCAAGATGTTAAATGTTTTGAAATTTATTTCATTGTATTAGGTTTTCACATGTTCGTAGAGAAGGAAACAGTATAGCTCACAACCTAGTTCGACATGCACGACATGTCACTGGTTTTCAAGTATGGATGGAAGATGTCCCATCACACATCGTTGACACTTATCAGGCAGATTTGCCTACTATTTAATAAAGTTCATAGTCTTGATTCTCAAAAAAAACAAAAAAAAAAAGTACTCTCTCTCTCTCTCTCTCTCTCTCTCTCTCTCTCTCTCTCTCTCTCTCTCTCTCTCTCTCTCTCTCTCTCTCTCTCTCTCTCTCTCTCTCTCTCTCTCTCTCTCTCTCTCTCTCTCTCTCTCTCTCTCTCTCTCTCTGAGAATAAGTATATATTTTTCTAACTCATTCATTCTCTATGCGGACTTTCTTGGCTTTGTTCTTAATTAATGAGATTGCTTGTATTAATTTTTCTGTTATTCCTTCCAATACCACAGAAAAGAGACACCCAACTTTATTTTTTGGCTGTCAAGATAGACCCAATTCTAGATTGATAGTTTTCATTTTTTTTTTAAATTTTTTTTCTATTAATTATCATTTTAAACTAATACAAAAAAGATAAAATAATCAACTATTCCCGACATCACTTTCTTTCTATGGTGCAAAGTGCAAACATGAGATTAACACTAGGTTCTTAATCCAATATGTGTAAATATATAATTCTTATTTAAATAATTGAATAGGAATTATTATTCTATTCCAGTATCTTCTATTCTTTGTAATATTTATTCTTATTACACTGTAATAATTATAAAAAAAATGGTTTTATATTCTGTAAATCTCTGATTCTCAAAATAAAAATAATTGTAATAAATAAATTTCATTAAATTTCTTTGGTAATTTTTTGGGGAAAATTTGAAATATTGAGAATTTTTAAGAAAAATATTTACAATTTTTGTAATAAAAAATATTATGAAAAATATTTACAATTTATTATTCACAATAATTTGCCAAACTAAATTTCAATTGAAGCTCTTTATTGCAAAAACTTCATTCCTAAATACTAATTTTTACAACTAGAGCTCTAGCTATATGTTATATTCCAATTGAGGGAAAAGTATTGGGTATCATTGTGATTTATCACACACTCTTCTCATATGAGAGTAGATCTTGCTAACGTAAAATAAAAATGCAATTGAGGAGATGGGGGTATTTATTTTATTTAATGAAGTTGATAATGTGGCGTGATAAAATGGTCGACAAATACAAGGGAATTGATGCATAGTTGCATAGCGTGGAGTTGGGAAACTTGTAAAGGCGATATCTTGTGGAGAGTGCTCGTAAGAAATTTAGTCGTAGCTGACACTGTTGGATCAAGGAAGACTCAAAATGTTGAATGATGTTTTGGTATCAAGCCATCGGTGTCAAGTTTCAGCAATTCTCATTCCATAGTCAAATCTCATTTGTTTTATTTGGTTAATGGGTCATTACTTTGAGATTTCCTTATCATACCTTTGCTTTTTCAGGGGACGTGAATTATGTTCACATCATATGGAAATACATCTTTATTAGTCTTTTTCTCCTTTCATCTTATTTGTTTCCATTTAAAAGAGACAGAGAGAGATAGTTGAGATAGGAACTCATGAAATAATGATGTTAATGTATTGCAATTTTACTTAAGAGCTTTATAAGTTTCATGGGGTGTGCACGATAATTACACATGCCAGTCCCTATTTTTTTCTTCTAAGAAAAAGACTTTACAAATTTATGTAGCATAACATAGATGGTATACAAATCTACAACATCAGCTACTCAATATACGTTCTTCTCAAAAAAAAAAAAGAAAAAAAGAAAGCTACTCAATATACATATTGTCATATAAGAATTACCTACTTAAACACAAAATCCCATCTCATTAATTTTTACAATTACAACAATGTTAAAAACAAAGCTAAAAACAACACTATAAAAACGTTATCCAATTGAGGGAAAAGTTATTTGGTATCAATGGGACTATTAGTGTATAGCTTAGACTAGTTTAGCCCATTGGGCTTAGCCCAGTATACTGTACTTGTAGTTTACTCCTTTTACTTGTACTGCACACATACCTAGCCTATATAAGGTTCTCTATTGTACATTATTATATGCACATCAATATACAGACTATTCAGTCTTTCTCACACTTTATATTGTTAACATGGTATCAGAGCCATTTCTCTGATTTTCTGGTTCCTGTGGACATCTCTGGTGTTCTTCTGCTGCCCTCGCCTTCATTCAGTAGTCACTGTCAGAAGCGAGTCACCGCCGTCACGCCCACAATCCCAACAACTCTCGGATCTCATTGTTCTGCTCATCCAACTGTCAAACCAAAGGCATTGAGTGACAGAACAGACAATCCCGAGCAAAACCCAATCAAGAACGGCCAGAAAACACCTCACACGCACCTCCACATGCCGTCTGAAATTTCTGCCTCACGAGCACGTGCCTCCATGCGCCGCCACACGCCTCCATGCGCCGTCAGTATCCCTCACGCGTCGCACGCGCCAAGACACACGGCCTCCACGCGCCCCACACACTCACACGCGCCCCACGCGCTTGCTCCGTTTCACGAACTGCCACATCAGCCCTAGGGTGACGTCACACTGCCATGTCAGCACACGCCATCTGTTGACCGTTGACTTGACCAGACCGTTGACTTTGACCAAGTCAAAATTTTTCAACAAGACCTGCCTTGCTCAGTTTTTCGCGTAGATTATGATTTTGGGCTCCGTTTCTGCATTTGAGGTCTCTAAATCTCACTTTTCTGGTCATTTTCTTCATTATGGCTCAACAAAGTGAATGAGATATCATACGTTCTATCACCATTATGTTGGATGGTCCTACTAGCTATCATGCATGATCTCAGAATATGACTGTCTTTCTCAAGGGTCGTAAACTGTGGAAATATGTGACTGGTTCAATTCCTAAGCCAATACCAAACCCTAAGTCCAAAGTCACAGCTGCTGAAGAGTCTTCCAAGACTGCTGTTACAACAGATGATTATGAAGAACGCCTAGAGGAATGGGAGAGTATTCAGAGTAAGATCTTGTCTTGGTTTATCAATACCTCTATTCCCTCCATTCATAATCTTCTTCCTCGACTTGAAATTGCTGAGACTGTTGGGAAATTTTTGGCCGATCGCTATAATTGCACTAATGATTCAAGTTTGGAGTTTCACATTGAATCAAAACTTTATCAAATGCGCCAAGAGATAGGTCAGTCTATTTCTGATTTTTATTCTCAGACTTCTACTATGTGGGAACAACTCTCTGCTGCAGATCCTCCACTGGTGTGTTCTAAGGACATTGAGCTCTTTGTCAAATATCGGGATTGCCGTAAATTTATGCACTTCATGATGGGTTTACATAAGGATTTTGAGCCTAGTAGGGCCTCTCTGCTTAGCCAATCTCTTACTCCTTCTCTTGATGCTACAGTAAAGGACCTCATTTTTTAGGAGAATCCTCGACCTACTTATCACATGACATCATCTGATCATGTATTGACTACACCTTCATCATAACCTCCCATTGTTGCATTCACTGCTCCTCCACGAATAAACTCTGGGCATCCCACCTCTCAGTCTTCCAAAGGTACTCATTGCAAGTTTTGTCATGCCAAAGGCCATGACATCTCTGTTTGTCGCAAACTACAGAAATTTGTGCAAGAGCAGAATAAACCTTCTCTTCCTCAGGCAGTTGCTTTATGTCCTTTAGATCCATCGGTTCCTACAGGTCGATCTTTGGCTTCCTCACTTACTACGGCTGATATTGAGGCAGTTGTTCAACGGGTTTTATCCCGCACTTCCACTGCCCTTTCTGTCACCTCAGGTAAACAACCTTGGTTTTTTGATACTGCATGTTGTAACCATATGACTCCTGATGAATCCCAATTTTCTAATAAGGCACCCTTAGAACATCCAATCACCATTTACACTGCTGATGAAACTCCTATGCCTATTAGTCATAAAGGAACAATCTCTTCTCCTTGTTTATCCCTTAGTGACACTTTTCATATTCCAAAGTTATCCCTCAATTTGCTTTTTGTTGGTCAACTTTGCGAATTAGGCATAGATCTTCTATTTACTAATCATGGTGTGGATGTGCAGGATCCTTGGACGGGTCAAGTGCTTGGGACAGGCCGTAAGGTTGGTCGCATGTTTGAGATTCATGACTTGAAGATTCCTTCACAAATTGTTTCTGTAGCTGCTACCACTGCCACCTCCTCACCTGATCTATGGCATGCTCGTCTTGGTCATCCATCCTTATCTCGTCTTCAGTTGTTAGCTTCTCAAGGTCATTTAGGTTCAGTTCAGTTTCAAAAATTTGATTGTACTTCTTGTCATTTTGGCAAACAAACAAAATTGCCCTTTAATAAAAGTGACTCCTTTTCTTCTGCCCCTTTTAATCTTATACATTCTGATATTTGGGGTCTTGCACCTGTTCCCACTGAAGGGGGATCTAAATATTTTGTCATATTTGTGGATGATTTTCCTCGATATACTTGGATTTATCTGCTTTACCATAGGTCTAAACTTGTGTCTATTTACCAAATATTTCATAAAATGATTGAAACACAGTTCAATGGCACCGTTAAAGTCTTTCGATCAGATAATGCTCGAGAATATAATGATAAATCTTTCCTATCCTTTTTAGACAGTCATGGTACTCTTCCTCAGCGGTCTTGTCCTTACACCTCTCAACAAAATGGTCGTGCAGAATGAAAACATCGTCACATTCTTGATGTTGTTCGCACCCTTCTCATTTCTGCCTCTCTTCCTAAGCGCTTTTGGGGTGAGGCCGCACTCACTGTTGTGCACACCATTAATCGTATTCCTTCACCAACTACACACAACAAATCACCATTTGAGCTTCTCTATGGTCAAACTCCTGACTACTCCTCTCTTCGGGTTTTTGGTTGTGCTTGCTTTGTCTCTCTTTCTCCTCATGAACGAACAAAGCTCCAACCTCGTACTCATCTCTGTTGTTTCCTTGGTTATGGTGTGTCTCAAAAGGGGTTTCGCTGCTATGATCTCATTTCTCATCGTCTTCGTGTCTCCCGTCATGTTGAGTTTTGGGAACATCGTCCTTTCACAAGTCTTCAGCAGTTTCCTGCATCTTCTTCCTTAGAGTCTCCCATTTTTACTGATCTTTTCCTCCCTCTCTATCCTGAACTTGTGGAGGATTCTTCAACATCAGTTGCCTCTCCAGACGACTCATCTCTGGTTCTGTCTCCGGCATATGACCCGCCTGTCTTGGATCTTGTGGCACCACCCTCTCCTGAGTCTCCTGTTGGTCCTGAACTTCGTTGTTCCACTCGGGTAAGCATTCCTCCCCCTTATCTCACTGATTATCATTGCTCTTTTGCTCTTGTCACCCTCTATGAACCTTACACCTATCGTGAAGCCCATACTGACCCTCTTTGGCAGCAAGCTATGAACGAAGAACTAGATACCCTTCATAAGAATCACACTTGGGATATGGTTGATTTGCCTCCTAGTCAGTCTGTAGTAGGTTGTAGGTGGGTTTACAAGATCAAGACCAAGGTTGATGGATCTATTGAACGATACAAGGCTCGCCTAGTTGCCAAGGGCTTTACTCAGGAGTATGGTATTGATTATGAGGAAACATTTGCTCCTGTTGCTCGCCTTACATCTGTTAGATGTCTCATTGTTGTGGCTGCGGTTCGCCATTGGACTCTTTATCAAATGGATGTGAAGAATGCTTT
Source organism: Quercus robur (assembly GCF_932294415.1). Lineage (NCBI taxonomy): Eukaryota > Viridiplantae > Streptophyta > Magnoliopsida > Fagales > Fagaceae > Quercus > Quercus robur. The sequence continues at coordinate 23,911,272 of NC_065537.1, forward strand.
CCTCAATGGAGACCTTCATGAAGAAGTGTACATGCAACCACCCCCTGGCTATCCACTCTCAGGCAGTCAAGTTTGCCGCCTTCGTCGTGCTCTTTATGGCCTCAAGCAGGCTCCTCGAGCTTGGTTTGAAAAGTTTAGCTCAGTTGTTGCTCAGCAGGGTTTCACTTCGAGTCCTCATGATACTGCTCTCTTTGTTCGAAGATCCTCTGCTGGTATCACTCTTATTCTTCTTTATGTTGATGATATGATTATTACTGGAGATGATTCTGCAGGTATCCGCTCTCTTCAGCACTTCCTTAGTCAGCATTTTGAGATGAAAGATCTGGGCACTCTCAGCTATTTTCTTAGGCTTGAGGTTACTTCATCCTCTGATGGATACTATCTTTCCTAGGCTAAATATGCTTCTGATCTTCTCTCCAAAGCTGGTATCACTGATAACAAGACTGTTTCCACTCCTTTAGAATACAATGCAAAGCTCACACCCTTGGACGGTGACCCTATATCCGATGCTACTTGCTATCGTCAGTTGGTTGGCAGTTTGATCTATATCACTGTTACTCGTCTGGATATTTCACATGCCATGGGTATGGTTAGTAAGTTCATGGATGCACCTCATTCTGTCCACTATGCTGCTGTTCTTCGGATTCTCTGATATGTCAAAGGCACACTTTATCATGGTCTGCATTACTCCTCTCAATCTTCTCTCGAGCTTTATGCTTATTCAGATGCTAACTAGGCAGGTGATCTGACTGATCGATGCTCTATCACAGGTTTCTGTTTCCTATTAGGAACTTCTCTTGTCTCATGGCGCAGCAAGAAGCAGGATGTGGTTTCCCGTTCTAGTACTGAGGCTGAGTATCGTGCCCTTGCCGACACCACTTGTGAGCTTGTTTGGCTTCGTTGGCTCTTGGCTGACATGGATGCTCCACAGCCCACTGCCACTCCTCTTTATTGTGACAATCGTAGTGCTATCTACATTACTCATAATGATGTCTTCCACGAATGCACCAAGCATATTGAGATCGACTGCCACATCACTCGCCAACATCTCAAGAAAGGAAATCTCAAGTTGTTCTCCATCTCCTCTACTGACCAGCCTGCTGATATCTTTACCAAGACTCACCCGCCTGGTCGTCTTCGAGATCTTATATCCAAACTCCAGTTGGCTTCCTCCTTACCACCTCAAGTTTAAGGGGGGATGTTAGTGTATAGCTTAGACTAGTTTAGCCCATTGGGCTTAGCCCAGTATACTGTACTTATAGTTTACTCCTTTTACTTGTACTGCACACATACCTAGCCTATATAAGACTCTCTATTGTATATTATTATATACACATCAATATACAGACTATTCAGTCTTTCTCACACTTTATATTTTTAACAGGGACATATGAATATATCATGCCCATCTCTTTCTTTATGGCTTAAAATAGCTCGATCTTTTGGTTAAAAGAGGACAATCTAAACAAAGCCTACACTTTAATAAATCTAAGTAATAAGATATAAGACAAAGATGAAACTCATGTAATATTAGAAAAATGAAAATGCTAAAATTTCTACAAATTTTACTACATAAAACTTATGGATTAAATGTGACTGGTGTACTTTTTTTTTTTTTTAATAAATAAATATTTGATTTTTTTTTTTTTTTTTTTGATAATTGGTAACACATTAGCTTGTAAACTTTATTATAAACTATAATTAATTGTAGTATCATTAACATCACTCTTAGAAATATATATATATATATATATATATTGTACCATTTTGCAAGTACTTGTCTTGTATATCTGTTAGTCCTATTATTATAGCCACTTTTTCTTTTTCTTTTTCATCGTTACCTCATCTGCCGCATTAAGCTTTATAAAACATCTCCAATTTATTCCAAACTTGACCTACCATGCATTGATTTTCCCTGTCTCAAAGAGGGAACAAGATGGGGACGTACGGTGACCCCATAATTTGACCTAAACCAACCCTATATCATCCATCCCTAATCGCATGGCATAAGGCATCATTTAGTGGTCATGCTGGCATGGCATAAGGCTTCTTAAAAATAAATAATGAATAATTTTGAATGAAGACTATCAAATATACAAATTATTCTTATAAACGGAAATGCATTTTTTTTTTTAAGAAAAAAGGAATTAGCCAATGTAAGTTTCAACCCCCAATAGTGTATGCCATGTAAACATTAGGTGCCATTCAAACAAGACAAAGTTTGGCTTTGAACTAGGAAAAGTTAGCTCCAAATTAGTTTGGAACTATCTTTTATAACCCATTATGTTGCGATCTATAAAGTTATCCATGTGTATTATATTTTAAAGGAATAGTTTCTCTCCAAACTAATCTAGAGAGAAACCCAATAAACTCCCCCTATATCATTTTTTTGAATGTGAATTTGGAAAATTTAATGATTAGATTTCATGTTTTTATTATATCCTTCATAGTTGCAAAATTTCAAGAAGATCAAAGATTAATAGTCATGCCATCAATTAAATGTTTAAATTTGAATTTTTTGTGCTATAAATTAATCAAATAGTAAATAACTTCCAATTTATACGATATTTGACACACTTGTTAAGAATATAAAGAAAATGCAACCCAGAAGTTAGATTTTCAAAATTCACATTAAATAATCTGATACAGGAATAGTTTGAAGGATTTTGATCCAAACTAACTTGGAGATAAATCTTGTCCTTATTTAAATAAGTCACATCAACTATTAAAAAAGTTATGACTAAAATTATACATAGATGGTTTATTTAGTCGCCACATCATAGGTTGGAGCAAGATAGCTATAAACTAGTTTGGAGTCAAATTGTTTCCTTAAAAAAATAATAATAATAAACACTAGGCGGAAATTAGCGGATTTGATTCTAGTGCAATACCCTAGATATTGCACCGGGTGCAATTACTCTAATCCATTTTCACATAAATTTTTATCATTCTTAACTTTTAACTTTAACTTTTTAACTTCTTGTAATTAGTTTTCAACTTTTGCATTTAATGATTGAGATTGAAAATTGCTTTTTTCAACTTTCAATCTCAACCATCCACTGTTATTGCATCAAGTGCAATACCCACCTGGGCTCGATCCAAAATTAGCAACCCAAAATTGATTCAAGTACGCTTATGCATTTGTATGAAGTTCATCGTGCTATTAATCTCCACAGAATCAGTACATCACTGCAACATCAACTTATTAGTTTCAATCATATACAAATAAGTTGGACTTATAACCTAGCTTCTAGTTGTTTCAACGCTTAATATATATATGTGGATGATAAAACCCTGAAAGATTAAAATACACTTGCATTGTATGAGAAGCTCACTTGACACTTGGTGTTCATGATACAGAGAGAGAGAGAGAGAGAGAGAGAGAGAGAGAGAGAGAGAAGAAGAAGAAGAAGAAGAAGAAGAAGAAGAAAATTTGGAGACCCTTACGCTGGTTCATTTATCTTTTAATAGTAGAGTTTGTAATGTGTCATTGTGTTAGAATTTCATTTTCCGTCCCTTGTGTGCGTGTTAGTTTGTTTCTCTAAAAGAGAAAGGAATAAAAGGATAATTATCACATATGTTTATTAGTGTGTATTGTATGTAATATAATTTGCTCCACACTTCTTTAAAAATTACCATAGTTTTTAGCAACGTTTGTGATTTATTTTTATGTTAAAACCCAATTCTCTCTCTTTTTTGCATGTATGATTGTTTCTTAAAAAAAAGAAAGAAAAAAAAAAAAGAAAGGTTAATGGTGATTGGTGAACACATCAAATTAAACAACATCTTTTGGATTGCCCTGATTAAGTAATTGATGACATGCCATAATAAAGTTGGTTAAAACAATTCGAGGGACTGGTACTTTTTAATATTATTTTTATTTTTGAGAACAAGGGAGTGATAATCTAACACATTTTATTTAGAAATTATTAACTCTAGTCACAGTAGGCATGGGCCCTATGATTGGTCTCACACTAGGGCCAACACCCCTATGAGAGAAGGAAGGACTCCTTCCAAGATTCAAATCAACATTTCATAACTATTGAAATATTAAAAAAAAATTGCCACATGTCAAGTGTTAGAAGCTTTACACATGACAAATGGAAATCTCAATATTTAGGGTTCCACTTTACTCATATACCGGAATTTAAAGAAAGCAAGACAATCATAAATCTCAAAGCAAAAGCTGCAAAACTAATTTCCCAAAAAGGTAATGGCCTAATAGGTTTTTGCTTAAATACAATAAGTACTTATCTCCTTAATCAAACTAATAAATATCAACGCCAACAATTTTTTTTTTTTTTTGACGAAACACCAACAATTTATAACTCATCCCTCAAAAAATAAACAATTTATAAGTCGTAGTATGCATGTAATCATGAGCCACTAGGGGCGTGTTAAAGACATTTTTTATGTAATTGGCTAATCATTTGACAAAATGCACTTTATTTGTAATTGGGTAGATCTAAGATGGGTTTAGTACTTCAAGAAACAAACAAGAGTTCACGTCAAGTATTAAAGCCATGAAAATTGGGCTAAGAAACAAGTAAAGAAAAGTTGTTCATTAAAACTCAATAGATACCTTGACAGAAACAATATCTATCAAGATTTAAGAACGAAACTCTACAAAAGCTCAACAAAAATTTGAATCTGTTGAGGTCTACGAAATCAGTATCCAGATCTAATTTTTAGCCCTAGCTGACATGTATGTGTAGGTTTTTTTTTTTTTTTTTTTTTTTTTTTTTTTTTTTTTTTTTTTTTTTTTTTTTTTTTTTTTCATAACTCTAGACATATATAAGGCTTATTTTAAAGGTTGTTATATATGGAGAACACATGCAGAAAGTGACCTAGTGCCTTATTCTCTCTGCAAGAAGTCATTGCATCTTTTGCGCCTTAAGGTTTTGTAACCAAATACTTCTTGACCTTCATTGATGATGAAGTGAAAAATTTTGCAGCCAACAACATCTTCAAGTTGCTGGAGTTAGTCATGTATTGGGATCCATGCAAAATGGTGACATTCATATATTGAAGAGTTCAAAGGTACTAAAGTGGTAGAAGGTACTTATGTTGTAAGTTCATCTACTAGGATTGTAGAGTCTAGGGACAAAACTTTTGTACTAGATCTGAAACTTCTTTTTACTATAGTGAATTGCTTTTCGAGAAGGTTTCTACTAGGTTTTTTACTATGAAACTAGTTTGTTTCATTGGTTTTTTTGGGTCATCATATCTTGTCTTATTTACTATTCCGTTGTGCATGATATTGACATGATATTAATATTTGTTTGTTTTAATAAAGTTTATTCATAATAAATCTAATTAACAACTTGAGTTTAAAACTTGTTAATTCTATCAACTGGGATTTAAATTTCTCAACAGGGTGCTTAACTACTACCACAACAATTAATATAAGTCTCAATATTTCCTCTAATAATCTAGACATAATAAAACTGGCTCATAACATAAGACATAACTGATCAACTGTACGACACTTATCAAAAGAAAAAACCTGATCAACTATATTCCTCCATTAAAAAGTTGTCAAATTAGATATTCCAGAATGGGGAAACTATCAAGTTCATAAGTTTCGATTCTAAAAAAAAATAATAATAATAATAAAAAGTTTCATAAGTTTCAGAAACAACATTGACAAGATGATCGAGAAAAAAACTTAATATTCTAGAGGACACAAATATTATTTTTGAAAGATATGTAAGAATCCACAGTCACCTGGCCTCTTCGCCACAGCTTTTGCCAACAAATTAAGGCCCTCTATTTGAAATAAATTCCTGGCAAAAACAAAGATCAACACATGTCGTTAGAAACCGAGTCTCCTACTGGGAAATTTTATTTTTAAAAAGTAACAAAATTTTTATCCAAAATAAACAAAAGGTGTACACAAAATTCACCTCAATCATGACAAGATCAAAAAATTAAATTGGAAAAGAGAAAAGCCAATAAAATCTATCGCATACCACTCAAACAATGAGAAAATTCACAAAAATCTCCCCAGCATGCACAACCACCACTTAAAGATATGTAGATTAATGGACAAAATTGGCCTTTGCCCTTTTCGGGCAAAATAAATAGCATTTTACCCCCTTTCCCAAACTAATTAGGGAAATGCTCCTCTTTTGAAAATTGACTTTCTCAAAATCGAGTTAAAAAAAAAAAAAATCGAAAGTCCTATAGTGGCGTTTTAAGGAGCCTATAATGACGTTTTAATGACCTATAGTGGCATTTTGTAACTCAATTTCCATGAAGTCGAGTTACATGCAATTTTTTTTACCTATAACTCGATTTCATGGAGCTTAAGTTAAAAAAACGCCACTATAGGTCCTTAAAAACGTCACTATAGGACTTAACTCGATTTTAAGAAAGTCAATTTTCAAAAGAGGGGCATTTCCCTAATCAGTTTGGGAAATGGGGTAGAATGCTATTTATTTTGCCCGAAAAGGGCAGAAGCCAATTTTGTCATAGATTGATACTATGAAAGCCAATTAAGCAAACAAAAACAATCTCATTAAACTTCATTGTCTTACCTCTTCCTCTTATTCTTTTTCTGCCTCGGATCAATCACATTATCACCATCAAGTAAAAGAAGACTCTCAATACAAGTTGCGGTTTTAAACCACTTAGGAAAACTCCGATTCTTAAGCCTGTGTATATTTCTTCTTTTCACTCTAGGGTAATGGTGGTGGCACAATTTTAAGGTCTTGGGTTTGTGTCCAACCCCACTCCAACTACATTCTCCCGAAGTATTTGGTTTTCGGTTTTTTTATTTTTTATTTTTTTATTTTTTTATTTTTTTATGATTATCTATTAGCAATATGCAAAAACAAAGATAGTTGATAAAAATTCACCTTAAGTGTAAATAACCGACCTTAAAGTAGAATTTTAAAATTTTTAAGATTGTTATGTAATAGAGTTAGAGTTTTATGTAAATTCCAAAATAAATTATCCTAAGAATTTATAACTTTATAAGCAAAAATATTTTAATGTTATCAATAATTAGAATTGTAAGGACTCGAAAAGTGGCACAAGCCTACTTTGAAAAGTGGCTCCCAGTGCTTCAAGTCCAATACAATAAATTTGTAAGAGAATGGGCTTTCCGAGTCAACTGCAATGCTAAGTAATTACAGGCTTGAGGATAACAAGACTAAAGTAATTAACAGGAATGAAAGAAGCACAGATTCAATGTAAATTCTTCCTCAGGCTGGTTTGAGGACGGGTTGTTCATTAACAATCAAAGCTTATTCCTTTATAGTAGGATCTTTAGTTCTCTCTCTCTCTCTCTCTCTCTCTCTGTGTTTAAAAAATGTTCATCCATTCTTCTGGAGGGGTCCTTTCCTTATATAGCCCTTCTCATTGCATCTCAGCCCTCCATCTGTATGTCTCAGGAGAATAATTCGGATGCTTATCTCATCAGGACCCTTCTGAAGGTGGTAGAGAGAGTTGTGAGTTGTTGAGTAACTATTCAAGTGTATTTTCCTCATAAATGCAGCTAGTTCAGTTGGTGTAGAGTATTGAATGCGGAGGTGATGGTCACCTTTCTAGATATTTCTCTTTTCTGATGTTTGCACAACTTTGATCTCTTCCATTGTACTTCACTCTCTGGTGCAGGGAGCTAAGTTAGGTTCTCCCGAGGTGTATTTGCTCCTTGGGCTCTTCAGACGATAGGCCTATTAGCCTCATTTCCTTGGACCCCTTTTTCTAAGTTTAGATTAGTTCTAAGTGGTCTTGATGTCTCCCTTCCTTGGTCTTAGCCCACTTGTCAAACTTGGGTTGACACATGAATGAGCCTTTAATCATCCTTGGACAGGGCCTATGGACCTTAAATTATCCTTGGATTACCTGTTCCCAAAATAGCCCTTCAAAACTCCATTCCTTCCTCTTCAGCGAGGAATGGGGTTTTGATAAAACCCTACACACGTTCCTAACACTTTGGCATTCACAACGCTCCATTTAATGCCCAATACGGTACTGTGTCCCCCATGTTCTACGACACGATAGAGATCCAATGGTTGTTATTTCTCATAGGGTTTCGAGCGGGAATTTTCTCTCTCATCTTTTTTCCAATATAAGGAGGGTAGGGGAACCATTTCCTCCATTTTACCAATCTCCTTAGACTTTCCATGAGCAGTCCAAGGTGCCCCAATCTACATTTTTGTAAGTGTCTTTCAATTTTCACGTAGCTCTTAGAGTCCTTTCTTTTATCTTCCTTAAAGAGATGGGTAGATTCGCTAGTTTAGTTAATATGCTTGAGAAAAGGCGGGCCTTTAAAGCCAAGTACAATAGTCCTACTGGGGCAGAGATAGAACACTACCACCTAGGGGAGTGGCACACTAAAGGACCAGAAGGTGCCATGGTCATACCAATAATTACCTTCATAAAAGGTAGGATGCAAATCCTTATGGGCAAAGTGACAAGATTTTTTAATTTTTTATAGGATCTGTCTGGCCCAGTGTTCACCTAATCCATTTAGGATACTAGGTACTTTAGATATATTAAATCACAAGTTGGGAGTTTATCTTACCCTTCAAAATGTCAATTGGGTGTATAATTGCTAAAATAGCAAGGACACGGGTATTATTTTAAGACTAGGCTTCCTTCGGTTAGGCTGATCTCCTGCCTTCTCGAATCCTACAAAGGCATGGACAAGGACTTTCTGATCATCTCGGGTGAATGGCATGATAGCTTATATTGTCCTACATGAGATGGGGAACCAGGTGGGATACTTCATAAGCACGAGCAATTTAACTTGCTCTTTAGGCTCTAGCTTGTCATTTTACCCATTTCCTACTCTTTCCTTCTTTTTTCTTAATTGTCTTCAAGTTTCTCATTCATTTTTTTTTATTATTATTGCAAACAAACTATTCATTGATCCCAACTTTAACTTGGTGAACCATGAAGACCTCAAAAGAATCCTATAGTCCAAAATATTCCTTCACAAGGACGATCAATTACAAGCTACCCATGTTATCCTTAAGTATGTGCCTATTTCATCTAGCTTCCAATCTCTTAGGTACGTGATTAAAGCTAAGGATCCTCGACTAGTTCAAATCAACATTGCTGTTCCCGGATTTCTTATTGGTCCTCCCTAAAAGGAACTTATAATGTTGCTCTAATTGATCAACAAGTAGCTGAGATCCTTTAGGCCGAGAAGGAGGTTATTCCATTAGAGGAAGAGCAAGAAGAACCCATCCGAGAGCTAGAACCTACCAACCTAGAAGAGGATTTTAGCGTATTTGATCGGTTTGAGTTTGCTGAATCCTCGGTTGATAGCTTAAGGCGTCAATCTATTGTTCAAGTAATCAATAATCAGGAAATCACCGACATCCTTGAAACTATGGTACTGCAAAAAAGGACCCCTAACTTATTGGCCCTACTAGAGTCTCAAGCAGGGGGTGCTATGCCCAAGGTGGCAGCTAATCCTCGTCCCCCCACTCCTGTTTAGTCACGGGCTTTCCCTACTGAGCCCTTAGATAAGAAAAGGAAGAAGGACCAAAAGGCTGGGAATGAGATGTCCAAGGAGGGCGAGGTTCAACCTTCCAAGGACTAAGAACCTCCTAAAGGGTCTAAGGTTGCCAAAGGGCAGCAAAAAAGGAGCTCTGTCGAGGGTTCTAGTGCTAAGGTCGCACCAGACTGCCACCTTAAGGTTCCTACTTGGAACCTATCACTGGAGCTAGATGGAGCCTCATTGCTTGCTGAATCCTCCATCTGGAATTCCCATCTAGGAAAAGATGGCTATGTGACCAATTCCCTAAAGCAAGCACTACTACTCCCTTAAGACATGGCGGACTTGAGGAGTTTGAAGAAGCATGAAGTCTTCCTACCCTTGAAAAGGGATCTTATCCTTGTAGGTGTTCAACGTTATATTCCCCTCTGACTTTTCAAAAACCTTTTTTTTTTTTTTTTTTTTTATACCAATTTTACTCTTCATTTTGTTTTGTTTGCCCAAGCAGTCCAGGCAACTCATATTGTTGAAGAATGGGTTGATAAAGCTCACTCTAAGGTGAAGGATGAGAAGGCATGCTAGATTTCTGCTGTGAAGACCCTAGCAATTACTGAGAAGAAAAGTAAAGACTTTACTCTTAAGTTGACTAAGGCTGAGAGGGAAAGGAAAAGTGCTAAGCTGAGTAGGCTAGATATGATGTGGGCATGAAGGAGACAGAAGAGATTCTGAAGGCTTAAGCCACCAAGGTCTACGCAGTTATCACCTCCGAGTCTAGGAAGAGGCGACTTTGGTTGTCTATCCACCCGTAGGCAACTTTGTGTTTAGACTGTCCACTCGTAGTTGACTTTGGTCGTCTGTCCACCCGTAGCCAACTTTGTTTAGACCGTCCACCCATAGGAGACTTTGGTTGTTTATCCACCCATAGGTGACTTTGTTTAAAATGTCCACTAGTAGGCGACTTTGGTCATTTGTCCACCTATAGTTGACTTTTGTTTGAACCATCCACCCATAGGCAACTTTGTGTTTAAATCATCCACCTATAGGTGACTTTGGTCGTTTGTCCACCCATAGGCAACTATGTTTAGATCATTCACCTATAGATGACTTTGTTTAGACCGTCCACCTATAGGTGACTTTGGTCCTTCGTCCACCCGTAGGCGACTTTTGTTTAAACCATCCACCTGTAGGCGACTTTGTTTAGATCGTCCACCCATAGGCGACTTTTGTTTAGACTATCCACCTGTAGGTGACTTTAGTTATCTGTCCACCCAAAAGTGACTTTAGTTGTCCATTCACCCGTGAGCAACTTTATGTTTAGACTGTCTACCCTTAGGGGACTTTATGTTTAGACTGTTCACTCGTAGGTGACTTTGGTCATTCGGTTCCTTCTACCCAATATATCATAAGTGGAGAAAATGTTTTTATTCAAATGGTAAGCTCACAAAAAAGTAAGTTAAGTCTCAAATAAGAAAATGACATCAAACTATAAGTTGCATTAAAACATGACACTTATAAGCAATGTATGCAAAGGAAATGCAAACAGAGTAAATGTAAACATGGTTGTAGGGAGTGAATGAGTGAACTACTAGTAGTAAAGTGTTTGGCGTTCCAAGGACAAGGTAGCTTCTACCCATCAAGTATATCTTGTCGGGTGGTTGTCATCCAAAGAGAGCTTCAAGCTCATTTCTTGGTTCTATCATCAATCTTTGGTCTTCAAGGGGTGCTCTAAGTCGCTCTTTTGTTCTACAATCAATCTTACAATGCCTCATGTGATCATTCTTATCTCTCCAAGGGGTGCTCTAGACCGCTCTTTAGCTCTACCTAGCTGCTTTGGTCCTTGTAGAGGTTGTATCCTAGGTCCACCTTTGATAAATCGCTACAACTTCCCTTTTATAATAAGGGCTTCAATCTGACTCTTCAACTCATAGCATTCAGAAGTAATATGTCCATGGTCATAATGGAAACAAAAATATTTTTCCCTGGATCGCTTGTCTAGGTCTCCTTTTAGCTTTTCTGGCTAATGGAGTGCAAGATCGTCACTGATCTACATCAATACTTGATCCAATGGAGTATTTAATGAGGTGAAGTTGATGATTAGCCTAGATGGAGGCCTCGCCTTCCTCTCATCTCTCTTCCCATCGTATCGAGAGGTTTTCTCTCTAGTGTCAAGTTGGATATCTTCTGCACTTTCTCTTTTCCTCTTAGCTTTTTCATCCTTACGATCAATCAATGCATCTTCGGCATCATGTACTTGGTGGCTTTAGAAAGCATATCAGCTATGATCTTCGGCTCATTCTTTAACACAAAGAAGAGGAATTCTCATTCTTTGAGCCCACTAGAGAAAGTTATTACAAGGTCCATCTCGTCCGCTTCGTCTATCAGTAGGGCTTCATTGTTGAATTGGGCCACATACGATCTCAAGCTCTCATCATCCCGTTGCCTAATTTTCATTAAAGCATGTGTTGAGTGTTTATGCCTTTGCCCCCCAATAAAGTGGTGATGAAGCTATTGCTCAACTCCTTGAAGGTTGACGTAGAGTTTGGCTTGATCTTGCTAAACCAAACTCACGCTGTCCCTTTCATGGTGGTAGGAAAGTCTTGACACATTATCTCATCAAGGATGCCTTGAAGGTGCATGAGAGTCTTGAAAGATTCAAGATGGTCAAGTGGGTCTTTTGTCAAATCATAAGTCTCTAAGGATGACATCCGAAACTTAGGCAGTAGAAGGCAAGAAGTGACTTATGCTATGAAGGGAGAGTCAGTACGATGTACCAGATCGTTAAGCGTTGTTGTTCATCCTTTCATGGAATTTATCATAAGATCCATCCTATCCTTCACTGCCTTCATCTCAACCTTCCATCGTACATTTCCAACTTCTGGTTTGCGAGGTGGTGCATTACCTCTTCTGGTCCATCTACTAGGTGCATTGTTTTCAGCCTCATCTTCCTCACAACGTTCATTCCTTGATTGGTGATGGTTGCTGCACTCTTAGTGGTTACTGCAATGAAATATGCCATAGAGAAATATGGAGACACCAATGTGGTGTTTGCTAGACACCCTCTGATGATTAAGTTAGAATGAGGTTCAATTGAAGTATATTGCAAAAGAATTCAACTTGAGAATAGTTTTTGGGATGAGAGTTGTGTGTACCTTTGCCTTTGATTTGTATGGGTTTTTATAGCCCTTGTCTTCATTGTTTGAATGAATATTTACATTCATGAGGTATAGATCCGTTGGTATTAATGGCTGGCTTTTATTGTCTACCAACAACTATTTGTCCATTGGTGCCTATACATTACTCCTTAGCTATCTTAGGCATTAAATGTCTTTTATGGTTTTGTCTGTCATTGATGTCCATATGTTACGCCTTGCATTGAATTGCGTTTAATTCGTCCGTTGAGAGGTGGGCAATCTTAATAATTCATCATTAATGAATGCGGAGGCGTAATAGACTTCAATGGTCTTCTTGTTGACACCCCATTTTGCCACCTGCATTTAACCTCACATAGAGGGTAAAAGGGTAATTTCGTCTTGGAAATATGCATCTTGATTATGATCACTAGTCCTTAATCTGACTTCAGCAAAATGATTTTAATGTTGTAATGATTAAATTGACTGGTCATAAACCCTAATCGGACCACCAAATTGAAAGTTATCATCAAATCAAGTTTTAATGGCTGAGATGCACTATCCCAAATTGAGTCCAACTATATGTGATTATAAACAATTGATTTCAATTGGTTATAAGTATAATCAACTTGAGATCAATGATGTGTCATAATTTAATTGGTTAGGAATATATTTTATGGTAGGGTTGCACATATCTAATTAATTAGATAGTTAAACATTAATTATTCAATGAGTAATTTGTGCAATTGTCTTTTAATTAGAGTAAATTTGGAACCAATTAAGTCTAAAATGAGAGTAATTGAAGCCATTTAATGTTAATTGGGAGCTAATTTGGGACCTATTGATGTTAATTGTGCTGAAACTACTTTCTAACAAATGACTTTTACTCACCATTTCATCAATATCTCTTAGAATATTTTGAATCTATGAATGAGGTTAATTTTCCTAGAAACTAGACATCCGGAGTTTCAATTTGAGCATAAGAACGAGACAATTCTGATCAGAGTTGAGTCAGATATGATTTTTCAAAGTTGGCTCTACAAGCTATTACAACAGGTGGAAATTAGCAACCTAAAATTAATTCAAGTACGCTTACGAATTTGTACAAAGATCATCGTGCTAAGAATATTAATCTCCACAGAATTAGTACATCACTACAACATCAAATCATTACAAAATAATTTGAACACGCAAGATGCCATTGTTTCAATCATATTATAATAAGTTGGAATTATAACCTAGCTTCTGTTTGTTTCAATGCTTTATATATATGTGGAAGATAAAACCCTTAAACATTAAAATACACTTGCAATGTATGAGAAGCTCACTTGGTGGTGGTGATGCCGTGAAAAAGAGCCAAGAGAGAGAAAGAGATAAAGTTGAAGGCAGAAAAGAAAATTTGGAGACCCTTACACCGGTTCTTTTTTCTTTTAAAAGTGGAGTTTGTGATATGACATTGTGTTAGAACTCCATTCCTCATCCGTTGTGTGCATGTTTGTTTATTTCTCTAAAAGAGAAAGGAATCAAAGGTGTGAGAGGACGCAAAAATCGGGTGCTCTCAGAAATGAGATTTGGGTGCTTTTAAGGGCACCTCTCTTTTTGGGTAAGTAGTGTGAAGTTGTCATTTATTTTTTTATACAAAAAAATAAGAAAAAATAAATACAAATTGCTATCATTGATTGAATAAAGACAAGTACAATTTCAGTAAATTCAACCTTACAAAGGTTTGGGTCCTAATTACAATCTATGAAAAAGAATATAAAGCTTTTGGTCCTAGTTACAATCAACCAAAATTAAAGAAAGACAAAACACTAATCTGTCTATTCAAAAATCCTAAGCTCGAAGGCTAGGTTATGTAATGGGAAGGTGTTAAGCACCCATTCTGCTTAGACAGAATTTGGTCTTCTAGATTCTAATGACCAATGTACCCTTTTTTGCATGATGTTGAATGATATGTTGAGCACACATGACAGACACTTAACAAAAATTAATCTAAATGATTTACCTCATGAATATAGCCTTACAGTTTTTTGCTTTAATATAACTAGTTGCTAACCCGTGCTATGCACGAGAACTTACTTATTTGTGAGGTAGACTAGAAGTTTTTTATAAAATCTTAAATTAATTAAGAAACTACACCATTGCATGATTTGCTCTTGTATAATTTCAATTTGTGTTACAAATTTATGAAGAAGCCATTGCTTAAATGTGCAATGACTTACAAAAAAATTTGTTAGACAATTTTAGATACAGCAAAAACTTAACTCAAAAATTTAGATATTAAAACTTCTGAAAGACCAAAAAATATTAAAGAAAAATTATCAACGTTAGAGTTTTAGTTTAAGTTGGACTTGTTAGAGAGATAGAGTTTCACTCCTTATTGAGTTTGGACTAAACAAAAATAATTTTGTTTTAAAAAATGATAAGTTTGAGTTTAAGTTAGACTTGTTAGAGAGATAGAGTTTCACTCCTTGTTAGAGAGATAGAGTTTCACTCCTTGTTAAGTTTGGATTAAACAAAAATAAT
Organism: Quercus robur; assembly: GCF_932294415.1. NCBI lineage: Eukaryota > Viridiplantae > Streptophyta > Magnoliopsida > Fagales > Fagaceae > Quercus > Quercus robur. The sequence continues at coordinate 23,926,380 of NC_065537.1, forward strand.
TTTGTTTAAAAAAATGATGAGTTTGAGTTTAAATTAGACTTGTTAGAGAGAGAGAGTTTCACTCATTGTTAAGTTTGTACTAAACAAAAATAATTTTATTTATATATTGTACTGATGTGGAAAATTGTGAGAGTTTCAGAGATTTCAGTTTAAAGAGATAGAGTTTCACACCTTGTTAAGTTTGGATTAAACAAAAATAAATTTTTTTTTTTTTTAAATGATGAGTTTGAGTTTAAGTTGGACTTGTTAGAAAGATAGAGTTTCACTCATGGTTAAATTTGGACTAAACAAAAATAATTTTATTTAAATATTGTGTTGACGTGAAAAATTGTGGGAGCTTCATAGGCTTTTAAATATTATGCTGATGTGGAAAAGTATGAGAGTTTCAGAGGCTTCGGTTTAGAGAGATAGAGTTTCACTTTTTGTTAAGTTTGGATTAAACAAAAATAATTTTGTTTAAAATAAATTATGAGTTTGAATTTAAATTGAACCTGTCAAAGAGATAAAGTTTCACTCTTTATTAAGTTTGGACTAAACAAAAATAATAATGTTTAAAAAAAAATGAGAAGTTTGAGTTTAAGTTGGATTTGTTAGAGAAATAGAGTTTTATTCTTGGTTAAGTTTGGACCAAACAAAAATAATTTTATTTAAATATTGTGTTGACGTGGCGCAATGAGGCGTGGTCAACAAAAAGTCAAAGGTTTCTACAATAAGTTATTACTAGTCGCTAACCCGTGCGATATATAGGATAGTTAAATAAATAAATAAAAAATAATAATCAACCTCCTGATAAAAAGAAAAGGCTAAAGGAATCATTAAGAGGTTGATTTGCCCATGAAGAAAAAATTTAAAAGAACAAAAAAAAAGAAAGGGAAAACTATTTACAAAGAATTGCAACCTTTGTATGTTTACCTAGCTAGGCTCAAAGCCAAAATCCAAATAAGATTTTGCAACAATAAAAACACACAACTTCATATTAATTGTAAATCAAGCACCTAAAGATTCAATTTATCCAGAATTTCAATAAACACTATTGCCACATCTATCTTAGTTCTAGACATTTAATTTACACATAAATCAGTAGCAACAGCAATTAGCTATCACGGTTAATGCTATGACAATCTTGACCCAAGCATTCTCCTTCTAAAATCTCCTCTCTTTCCTATAAGCCAATTGAAGAAGAATGATCCATACATGCTAAGAACTACAGTAATACGGAGAAACAAATATGCCTTTATTTAGCTGGAATATTGCAAGCAGAAGAACAAAGACAAAGGCAAAAGCAAAACTTAAATGATATGATCCATACAGGCTAAGAACTACAATAATTCTTTGCATCATCGTGGAAAAGGTTGAGCATGAGAAAGTCAATTCACAGCTATAAATAATTATACATATAAACATGTTTGGAACTTTGTTTTAACATAGGAAATTACAAAAGGCTACGGATATAATTCCTATGATAGTATTTGCTGTTGAAATTGTAACTTGGTCTAAAATATAAGTTATATAACTTAGTTATATATGATTACGCAGGATGGGCATGGTATTAGATATTATAAATTTGAGGCAAAGATTCAGAGAGAGGGTTGAGAGAGACTTAACAAATAGCAAGCTTTAATGAACACCTTTATCACTATGCAAAACTAAAAGGCATATTACAGATTTTTAAATGAATTTTAAGTTGGATGATACAAAAAAATTCAATACCAATGATGGAAACTTTTTTTTTCCTACAAAAGAAGCAAAAAAGGGGTATTACAACAATTTTCCACTTATGGCTTGAATGAAACATACAAAATACAGATTGTGTTTGAACAAAGTAAATTAGTAAAACAACAGGTTATTAGCTTCCAAAATTAAAACTTAACTCCTAATCCTTTACAGCTAATATGAATATTGGAGCAATATCATGCACTCCACATTCTCTTAGATGTTAAGCTCCAACAAATTACATCAGATGTAATCCCAAAAAAAAATTTCTTTATTTATGTATTTATATATTTTTTGGCTTGTGGTAGGCCCACTTCCTTTGTAACTGAAATACTCCATGCTAATCTCAAAAAAATCTAAATACAAAAGTTGCTGCTCTTGGCGTAATATGCAAAGCTTCCAAATTTGATTAGCACTTATCTTAAAATAAGTAAGATTGACGAATTAATTAATTTCTACCTGACAAACCAGCAATTTTTCAAGATCAGAGAAGGGATATTACCATTCATCTCTTTGAAGGCTTATAAGATGCAAAGATAAAATGCGTCTAGTGAGGCTAAACTATCTACGATACAAAAATAAATATGAACATAGTGAGTCTACACCGTCTAAGCTGCTCCACATCAAACATGGGGCGAGGAAAACCATCTACACAGAAACTAATTGGAAAATTACATTTCAAACAAAACATACATACACACATTTATGTTACCAATTTCAGCATGTAATACAAATTTTGAAGAGTATCAAACCAAAGACATAAAAATAAAAATAAATAAATAAATAAATAAAAAGAAAAGAAAAGAAAGAGAGTGAATAATTGTTTTTTTTTTTGGTAACAATTAGGAAAGCAGCCATTTTCACTATATTCAATTCTCAAATAATAGGTTGTGTCGAAATAATAAACAAATAGATAATATATCTTTTTTTTATTTCAATGCCTTAAAACAAAGATTTACCAAGCAGGTAACTAAATTCGAATGCTTGAAACAACTGAAACTAAAAGTTTTTTTTTCATTAATTATTTATCTAGATTTCTGTCAACTATATTTCTTTTGTAAAATAACCCTAAAACTAATCATAAACTAATCTCAAAAACCAAATCTTGCTGGACTTCGAACATATAGCACTGATTATCTTCCTCCTCCTCGACAAATGCCCTCAAATTTCATTAGCCAATTAATAGTAAAATTTAAATTATGTAAATACAAAATCAACCATTTATTAACAGAAGAATAAATTAAGAACCAGAAAAATAAAGGGGAAATTTTGTAAAAACTTACCTTTCAAAATCTTACAGACTCTCTCTCACTCAATTTTCTTTTTTCCTTTTTCAGATAATTTTCGCTGCTATGTATATTGATTCAGTTGTTTTTAATTATTTTTAAAAAGTAGAAAAGAAGTCTTGTTTCTGAGTATTTCTGCAAAAAGGGAAAAACTTGTGTGGAGAAAATGTTTCAAAGTTGTTGCAGGAAGAGAGAGAGAGAGAGAGAGAGAGAGAGAAGAATGTAAAGAAACAGAGGGAGAAGAAAGAAGCTTTTTTTTTGGGGGAAGAGATATGAAACCACTGAATTTTTTTTTGTAACTTCCTAGGCAGAACGTTGCTTCTATAGATTAATTTAGACATTCTTTTGTTTCTCTAAAGATGTGCGACTGTGTGAGGTGTTTGAGAAAATTTTCTGAATAATGCACCTTCGCCCAATTTGGAAGTTTCAATTGGAAATCTGAAAAAAGTGAGTCCAGTAAAAGAGAATTAAAATTTCCTAGATTGATATATGACTCAATAACTTGAATCAAAAAACTAAAATGGAACACAGCATTACAACTCCCAAAATGTTTTTGTAAAAACCAAAGGTTCACCACCGTTTAAAAAGAGAGGGTGAAGAATCAGAAGGAAGTTGAATTTTTTTGTTTTCGATTTTTGTCTAAAGAAATGTAAAGTGAAATTTAATTGTAAGTTACAATTTGTAACTATATAAAATCTATAACTGTCCACTGTAATGGTGTTTCCCTGGGAAAAACAAAAAAAGTACAAAGAGGAAAACAGATTAGGAATTGAAATCTATAATTGAAGCAAACCCTAATGAGGAACCCCAAATCCCAAAAATTTGACCCTTAAATTTATTTTGTCTTTCGTCCTAATTCAAGAATGTTCAGAATGGAAACAAAAAACGACAAATTATTCATTAGCAAATAGATTAGGATAACAACAACAAAAAAAGAAGAATGCAGTGAAGATTGAGGATTCAAGGTGATCTTACCAAGGAGATTTGATCTGATGCGTTTGGGGTATCTTGAGTAGAAAGATTCAAAGCTGGTGGAATCATTTGGAGAAATTGAACCGGAAAATTTTGACGCAACACTCACTTGGATGTGTGGAAACTGTAGAGACCTCCCATTGATCCAGGATGGTATGACTTTACTTTTGGGTAGCGAATGCCTCTGCACATATCGGGTTTGTTCTTGATGAGGTTTAGGTTTTATCGTGAGGCAGCCTAGGGAGAAGAAGGCTTTCATTAATATAAGCTGGGCAGAAATAGGGTTTAAAAAAATATATATTATTATCACATTGTTGGCCGGTGTTATCAAAAAGAGAAGCCATTTTTCTGAGCTTTTCAACCAAATGGAGAGAAATTGTTTCAAAATTGTGCATAGGAAAAACATTTCAGAAGAGAGTGAGAGAGAGAGAAAGGGAGAGAGGAGTGTATACGGAGAGAGACAAAGTAAAGTGTTTGATCTTTTTTATTTTTTTATTTTTTTTTTATTTAGTTTTTTATGGGTAAGAATATGAAACGGATTTGTAACTGCTACCCAAGAGTCAAAACGTTGTATTTTTTTTTTCTTTGAGAATAAGAACTTAATTTTTTTTGAGAAACTTTTAATATGAAGAGAATCAAAAAATTGTTTCTCATAAACCACTGAACCAAAAGTCACCTCTTTTTAGGTTTTTTAAATGTAAAGGTGACAGTAATTTGTATAGCAAACGTGGCGCAATGAGATGTGCATAGGAAAAACATTTCAGAAGAGAGTGAGAGAGAGAGAAAGGGAGAGAGGAGTGTATACGGAGAGAGACAAAGTAAAGTGTTTGATCTTTTTTATTTTTTTATTTTTTTTTATTTAGTTTTTTATGGGTAAGAGAATTTTTTTTTAAAATAACAATAAATATTAAACTATTTAGTTAATTGTCATATTTCAAAACAATTTTGAAAAATAACATCTCGAGTATCTAAAACTCGAGTTTCAGATGGAACTCGAGTTTTTAAGTCTCGATTTGGAGAAAAAAAATTGCGCTGAAAATCGAGTTTTAGAGACTCGATTTTCATAAATTGCAAAAAACGCCGCTATAGGTCTATAAAACGTCACTATAGGGCTTAAAAACGTCACTATAGGACTCCTTAAACCTGTACTTATAAAAAATTTTTTTTGCAGGAAAACGTCGCTATAGGGTTTTAAAACGTCACTGTAAGTCTTAGAAACGCCACTATAGGTTAAATTTTTTTTGCATGAAACTCGAGTTTTAAAGACTCGAGATCTAAAGCGAGTCTTCAAGACTCGAGTTCTAATATGGATCTCGAGTTTCAAAAACTCGAGATGTTAGTTTTCTAAATTGTTTGAAAACGTGCCTAACTAACTAATTTGAATGGTTGAAGGAAGCTGATTTGCACAATACCTCTGGGTAAGAATATGAAACGGATTTGTAACTGCTACCCAAGAGTCAAAACGTTGTATTTTTTTTTTTCTTTGAGAATAAGAACTTAATTTTTTTTGAGAAACTTTTAATATGAAGAGAATCAAAAAATTGTTTCTCATAAACCACTGAACCAAAAGTCACCTCTTTTTAGGTTTTTTAAATGTAAAGGTGACAGTAATTTGTATAGCAACGTGGCGCAATGAGATGTGGTCAACAAAAAGTCAAACGTTTCGACTATTAGTTATTATATAAATATAAATATAGATATATATAAACACATATAGATGAATGCTTATCTCCTTAATCAAACTAATAAGTATCTACGCTAACAATTTATAAATTATAAGTCTAGTATGCATGTAATCATGAGCCACGAAGGATGCTTAATTAGTTAATTTCTATCACAACAATTAATATAGAGAAATGATATGTCTACAACATTTTCATATCATTTTTACAATAAATCCTAAGTGGTAGGTTGTTACTGGTTGTTATTAGAACAAAAAAGTAATATTAGTGTTAGGTTCAAATTTGAACCTATAACAACTAACCACCTGTGATTTGTTGTGAAAATATTGTAAAAATATTGTGGACATAGCATCTCTCGTTAATATAAGTCACAGTATTTCCTCTAATAATCTAGACATAATAAAACTGGTTCAGAACATAAGGCATAACTGATCAAACACTTATAATAATAATAAAACTGATCAACTATATTACTCCGTTAAAAAAGTTGTCAAATTAGAAATTCGAGAATGGGGAACTATCAAGTTCATAAGTTTCGATTCTTAAAAAATAATTAAAAAAAAGTTTCATAAGTTTCAGAAACAACATTGACAAGATGAGAAAAAAACTTAATATTCTAGAAGACACAAATATTATTTCTGAAAGCTATGTAAGATTCCACAGTCACATCTTTGCCGCAAATTTCGCCAACAAATTAAGGCCCTCTGTTAGAAATTCGTTCCTGCCAAAAACAGAGACCAACACATGTTAGAAACAGAGTCTCCTACTGGAAAATATTAAAAGAAACAAAATTTTTATCAAAATAAACAAAAGGTGTACAACCACAATTTAAAGATACGTAAATCAATACTAAGAAAGCCAATTATGCAAACAAAAACAATCTCATTAAACTTCATTGTCTTACCTCTTCCTCTTATTCTTCTTCTGCTTCAGATCAATCACATTATCACCGTCAAGCAAAAGAAGACTCCCAATACAAGTTGCTGTTTTAAACCGCTTAGGAAAACTCCGATTCTTAACTTTCTTGCCTCTTTTCGTTGTTATGTCATACCAAATAAGATCGATGCCTTCCATCAAAATCTTTTTGCCATTCTTGGAAAAGAGTAGAGGCTTGAAATATTCAAAATTCCAAGGCTCTGCATCTAATTCAATTTTACAAATCCGAGTCCAAGAACTCTCATCCCCGTATTCTTTCATCAACCAAAAATCATAATAATCCGGAAATTCTGGGTCGCAGTTCATAAAACAGAGGCATCCTCCCAACACTTCCAAAGAAAGCAAATCTTCATTGCGGGACTTTCTATAAAGTCGGAATTTCTCATTGGCAAGATCAAAAGCAAGAATAGATTCAGACCCATCATTCTGCACAACTATCCAATGGAAAGCTCCATTCAATGAAACTGACTGCTTTGAACGTATCCCCTTGATTGGCCATTGTTTTTCAATTTTTTTCCAACACTGTGATTTCAGACTATATACCTTCACTTCAAAGAAAACTCTCTCATAAAATTGTGTGATTCTCACCACTTTATAATCGTTGTTACTAGGATCATATCCAAATCCAAAACTGGAATAAAAAGAATACAACGAACCAGAAGGTTTGTCTATTGGTTCGCTGGGCAACTTCCTGTACTTCCTGATCAATGGATTCCAAATCGCGATGTCTTTTTTTTTCTCGTAGCTATTATAAAAGCTAAGGCAAACCAAGCCGTGGCAATAGTCCAAGATTTTCCAATTATGTAGAGGTTGGTAAATTTGGACGGCCTTGCCGAACTGGTCATTGTCGGAGTAAGGAACGGAGAACCAACGTGATTGTAACCGCGGATTCACGAAAGTTTCATTGAGAATCAGGGTGCGGTCGCTGTTGGTCTCAATGGAGTGATTGAGGTGCTTCTTGATGAAATTTGAGCTATTGATTAAGGCGGACCATTCCTTAGAAACACAGAGAAAACGTATGAGAGCATTCACTGGTAATCTGAGTAGTATACGGTCGATTACATCTAGCGGTACATAATTCGAAATCGTGGAAGTGGAGGAGATCATTATTATTAGACTGCGTATATTTTCTTCTTTTCACTCTAGGGTAATGGTGGCGGCACAATTTTAAGGTCTTGAGTTTGTGTCCAACCCCACTCCAACTACATTCTCCCGAAATATTTATTATTATTATTATTATTTTTTATCAACAGAAATTTATGATTATACACTAGCAATATAAAAAAAGCAAAGATAGTTGAGAAAAATTCACCTTAAGCGTAAATAACCGACCTTAAAGTAGAATTTTAATTTTTTTTTAATTGTTATCTAATAGAGTTAGAGTTTTATGTAAATTCTAAAATAAAATATCCCAAGAATTTATAACTTTATAAGAAAAAATATTTTAATATTATCAATAATTAGAATAATATAGCCACGTGTGGGAGAGTGAATGTAGTATATTACATGGGAATTTTGATTCTAAAAAATTATAAATATCTATACCATTAATAACAAGATTCCCGGTTTAGGTTTCAACATTTTGCAGACTAAAATTCTTCGCACAAATTCTTAAACTTTCTAAAAAAAACTCCTATCTTTTAGTTAAATAATTTTAAATTAAAAAAATAAATTGGTTAAGATAGTAATTTACAGTTCCTAAATTTTAGATTATTTCCTTTATCAATCTATCTCATTTTTAAACATTATTCCACATTACCTTACCATTTTCTTAAAAAAAAAAAAAAAAAACAAATGGTTATTTATATATCACTTTTAAATATTATAACATTAAACAAAAATAAATAAATAAATAAAAAGAGCATTATTGCACGCGCAAAGTGTGTGTGATGAATCTAGTATGTGTGGTATGTGTGTGTATATATATTCATTATTTTTCAACACATTTATAAACGGTAATTTATTTTCATTATTGTTTTATAATTTACTATGCATTGCATTTAAATGAAAAATTGTAAAATACTTCGTAACTATCATAAATTGTAGGCGAAACTATATTATTGGTCCTTAAAGTTTACCCTGTAAGCGCAATTAGTCCCTCAAGTTTCAAATGAGCGCTATTAGTCCCTCAAATTTTAAAATTGAGTGATACTAGTCTTTTGGTTAATTTCAGTTAAAAGTATTGCTTACATGGTTAATGGAATACTAAGTTGTCATTTTTTTTTTAATGATGTGGCATTTTTAATAAAAAATTACAAAATTATTTACAACTGGTACATCTTTTATAGTTTATTACAAGTGCTTTTACATATGAGTCATTATCTTTTTTTTATTTTGCTAAAAAATTCTTAGACTCTCCAATATCTTCCTATGACCCAAGCATTTCATCTTCCTTTCCTGCCATTCTCCCAACCATTGTGGTTGCAACTGCCGCTCTTCCTCTGCCGTAGCGACTCCTCCAAATGGCCTTCGTTGCCACCGCAACAGCCAACACAAGCTTTGTCCTTCACCATTCTCCATGAATGTCCATCAACTCCTTATCTCCTAAAGATCTTTATGTTTCTTTGTTTAGATTTGTTTCCAAAGGATTCATAAATAGCATGAAAAAATGTTTAAATTTGTTTCATTATAAATCTTCAAATGTTTGAAGTATTATATTCAAGTTTTATTTTCCCTAAAAAAAATTGGTCCTTTTTCTTCCTCTGCCATGAGCCAATGGTAGTCACTATGGGAATCTTTGTTGCCTATCACTTTTGTTGTTCTCAAAATATTTTTTGGTTTCTTGCTCCTGACACTAGACTACTCTCGTTAACAAGAGAGGATTTGTGGCCAATCAATTTAGATTAGAAAGAGAGTTACGTAAAAGACTTTGCATCCTCAAAGGCGGTTCTCTTCAACTCATATCTGGATTTTTGTTAAGAGAGTTTCCAGTAAATTACTGTTGGCTTTGAGGTGGTTCGGCCACCTGATTAGAAAACTGGAAAACGGTGAAGCAAAGAAAGGGAAAATGGTGGAGGAGAGAGTGAGGGGCTGAGGCCAATCCTATCCCTCTTTTTTTTTTTGGCATAAGAATAAATAAAATCCAATTAAAGATTACGTGGCAACTTTATAATTAAATAGCTGATATGGTGTAGGACACTTAAGTTGCCACGTCAATTTATAAGTGCCTGCTGTAAAATTATAAATGCCACATCACTTTTCCGTTAGCCACATAAGCAATATTTTTAACAGAAGTTAGCCGAAGGACTAGTATCACTCATTTTTTAAACTTTAGGGACCAATAGTGCTCACTTGAAACTTGAGGAACTAAATGTGCTCACAGGGTAAACTTCAGGGACCAATAGTGTAGTTTTGCCTAAATTGTACTACATCATTTCACATAAATTGTGGGTCCTATCCTATCTTAACTTTAGAGAAATACAATGTCCATATCATTTTCACAACAAATTCGAGATGATATGTTATTGGTTTTAATGTGGACTCACTAACTAGTAACAACATGTCACTTAAGATTTATTGCAAAAGTGTTGTAAATGTTACGTAATACTATTCTAAATTTAATTAGTAAGACATACCAGAAATAGAGCCAGGAGTTCTATCAAGGGGGGGCAAGTATAAACAATTTTTTTTCCTTGAAAATTCAAACTAGCATCCATTTTGTATGACAAATGGAAAGACACGAATAATTATTTTTTAATAAATTACAAAACAATTATATATCAAAAAGGAATATAGCATTATTTTAAATCTCAAAAATCATCATAACTAAAATAATTATTTCAAACCAAGTATGACAATTGTTAACCATAAATTTATAATTTGGAATAGTTTGAGCAAAGTATCATACACCACTTCCTTACACATAAAAAAATCTCATTAGAAACTTAAGTAATTGTGTCAATGTGCATCAACCATTGAACTGTGTAGTGTGTCATGACTCATCACTCGCTTAAGTGTGACATTTTTAATCTTACTATCTACTAATTGCTAAACATAACAATAACCATTCTACTAAACAAAAAGACAAAACATCTCAACTGAATTAATTGTTCAGCTACAACAGAGCAACTCCTAAAACACGTTATACACCATTTTATAACTATTAAAAAAAAACCAACTCATTTCAAAGTCAAATAAAGTGAAGCGGTAATAATGCCGTTCAGAGAAAGAGATTAAATAATAAGAAATTAAACGAAACGAAAAGAAAGAGAGAGCAACTCAGCAAAAAAAAAAAATAAAATAAAATAAATAAATAAACAAACAAACATACAAAACAAAAAACAAAGATAAAAACTAGAGTTAGAGCAACTTAGCAGATAGGAGATTGGACACACAATCTCATTGATGAAGCAGAAATGGCGACAGTGTCATGAGTGGATCAAAGAGGGCAAAATCACACACACTCTCTCTTTGTTCGATTGGTATTTGCATAATCTTTCTTAGGAAATGTTTTTCTTTAAAATTAACGGGGTTGAAATTGAACTGTTGATTCAAAGATCTGATCAATTCAGATCTAATAAAATTATTAAGGGCTTTTTTCTTGTTTATTTGGGCTTTACTTTTTTTTGTTGCTTGGGCTACTTTTTCTTGAATGTTGTTAGGGGGGGCCATCAAATAGCTCCGTCCCTAGGACACACTATTATGTAAAAAGGAGAATACATATTTATGGTGATCTTGGAGAATTCTATAATTACCCCTCTTAAAATATGCAAACAATTGTCCAATTCCTTCATAACATAAAGGTAATTTCACATTAGTAATATTTTTTTTTTCCAGATAATTTCATATTTGGGGATGAAGGGATTATGAACCGTAAATGTCTTCATTAAAAATATAATGAGATGCCAACCAGTTTTTATTTATTATTATTATTATGATAACAAGTCATTTGAAATACAATTGTTGTGCTAGTAAATTAGCAAAAACTACATTATCTATGTTTGGTGGAACAAATTCCATCCAAACAAACAAAGGAAAAGAATGTCTCGCTTTCTAGGATAAAGACATGTACCACCACATTTCCTTACCTCACAACATGAGAAAAAGAAAAATACCATAAGGAGCTAACTAAAGATAGAATATCTTTAACTGAGTGGCCAATGGAGGAGAAAAAGTACCAACTGAGTGGCCAATCTCGGAGTCACCTTCAAAATGGGATTGAAGTAATCCTAATTCCTGTACAAATTTAATTGCACACCTTGCAGCTAACATTTCCAAGATTTCAACTATGGGGGGTTTTGGACCTTTCCAAATAGAGCAGCCAAAACCTCGCCAAGAGAGTTTCAGACTATTATTCCATTCCTGCTTTATCGTTTTCATCAAAATTTATTTTTAACTCACCGGTCGAGGGAGGTACCCAAATTTTTTTTTTTTTTCAATAGAAGCTTTGCCTCGTGGTTGACCCCGACTGGAGTCAAACATTGTGAGAAAGCTACAGATTACCTCTGGAATTTTGCTAACTGGCTAGGTGGACTCCTTCAATTGGGTTTTGTTTCTCTAGGACCAAATAAACCATGCTTTTGTGGCAAAGATTTCTGGGACTCGGGGTTTTGTCACTATACGAACAACCAAATCGTAAAAAGACCCTTGAACAGCTTCAAACCTATTCACCCACTCGAATTCGGAGCATCACACCGACTTCACCACTTCACACTTCCATAGGGCATGCATCGTGTCCTCAGCTAGGCAACCACAAAGATGGCATGATGGATCAGAAATACTCTTCCTTTTGAGCAGATTAACTTTACCTGGGACTTTTAAGTTTCCACAAACCAGACCAGGAACTTTTTATTCCTTCATAGTTTGAAACCGAGGCAGATTCCTCTTTTGACCAATCACATCAATATTTACATCTAATTATATTCAATTATATATATTGTCAAAGTTGTATACGAAAATGGATGGATGCATAATATAATGACGTGTTCATTTTCAAAGCAAAATAAATTTCAACGGTTACTTGAAAGGATCATCCTTCTTTATCATTTATTGGAGGACACCTAGACAAAAATATTGTATTTTATATAAGTAATAGAAATATTATTAATGAAAAAAAAAAAAAAAAAAAAAACTCCTAGAAGATAATTAGGGTATTCTTCTGACCCACTAGTGTATCGATTCCACTTCTTTAAAATTTATCTAGATCAGCATCCTTTTTTGTTCTAAATGTGGTTCTTTTGAATTAGAAGGAAAATTAATAGCATATATATATATATAAGGAAAGAGAGAATTTATGAACTCCAACATTTTTTTTTTTCCGAGGAAGAGAAAATTATAAAGAATTTTCAATTCATATGGAATTGATTGATACTATCTTCTATTTGTATTTGATTGTGCTTGCTTGTCATGAAATTGGGTGAAAGGACTGAAAATTAGTTCACATGCTACAATCAAGAAAATCCAATCTTACAAAGTATTGTCCATAAGACTATTATCGCATTTCTTCAAATTGAATTTATGTTGTCTATGAAAATAATGATTATTTTTTGAATTATTTTCTTTCAAAGTATTGCTTACTTCATATATAATAATAAAACGTTACATGTTGATATGAAAAATATTATAAAAAAAATCAATTACATTGACAATAAACACGTAATTATTGTTCATAACAATGAATATACAAATTATACACTCATAAATTTAAGAAATTTATGTTTATTTTTTAAAGAAAAAAATTGTGTGAAGAACAACTCAACAACCAATAATATAAAAGTGAAGATCTCATGTGGAAAAGCATAAAATTTTGCTATGTTTTATTCTAACCTTTTCCCACCATTCTCTAAAAAATGGGTTGAGCTTTTGAATTAGCTAAATGTTGACTCGAACACCATACCTCATACCTGTCCCCCCCCACCCCCCCAAAAAAAAAAAAAAAAAAAAAAAAAAACTCCTGGCCATCTCATTAAAAATTAAAATAAAAAATACCTAGCCCAACTTTTTATAGCTTATGGAAAATACTATCCACCATAAAGCCCAAGCGTACTCTATTAATAAAAACAAATGTCCCCAGGTTTAGATGAAACACAGCAGCTTAGAAGCTCTCTCTCTCTCTCTACACGCTGTCTCTGAAGCTACAAATAAACTGTTCACCTCTTTTGAAAACAACAGTTTGCAGTTTCAAGCTTTCAAAATTCAGTTACTAGTTGAAGCGAATAAAATGGAGATGATTGAGAGATTTCAGTGTCTGGTCTTTTGGACTTTCAGTGCAGTCACTTTCCCATTTTTTTTTCCCTGTCTATTATATTATATAATATACAATGCACTTAAGGCAAGATAATTGTGATGTGATTGTTCCATCACATTGTGTAGACCAAATTGAGAGGTATGTTAATTTCCAACACATTGTGTTGTTAAATCCCAAAATATTATGATTTCTTAGATTATTTTGTATATTTGTGAAAATAATAGGAATTCTTCAGTGTATTTCGTGTAGCTTTGCAAAAACCATCTGGAAAAAGAAATAAAAATGGTTTAAAAGACCAAATCCTAATAGTTTGAGTTGAATATTGAGGGAAAAAAAAACGATTAAGATGAAGGCTAGGCCTGTACGCCAAAAAAGGCATATATATATGATCATGTTCAAGAAAAGGATGGTGAAGATGTGTTATATACACATGGAATCTTCAAAGGAATTTGAAGGTGGAAATCATACTGATTGTTGTGAGAGAGCAAGACTTAATAGGCATTCTCGGGAAAGTAGTTCAAATGATCAACGTTTATGGTGAGCAAACACTCCAGTTATAAATTTTTTTTCTCACTCAGTTGTGGGCTACTGAGTGGTGTTGCAATTCATCCACAGATGTCAGTGCCCTGGATAAGCATCTGCTTACAACTGAGCTTGCAGGTACTAATTCAGTAATTGTACTTAGGCTTATAAAAAATGTGTAGATTATGTTCTATCATTTGCCTAGAGGATATATTCAGAGTTTAATATTTACTTTATATAGTGAACGTATAGAATAACATGTCCATGATGTCTTCTCATGAAGATTACATTAATATTACTCATCTACCATTTAAAAAAAGCTTTCAAGCTAACTAACATGATTTAAAAACTTTTGGCCTGGAATTGGTGGACAACATGTTTACTGATCTATATTTTTAGTAGGTGAGTGGGCATTGTTAACATTATTTTTAAGTTAACTTTACTGAGGTGAATGTAAAACAAGTGAAGAACTCTATTCCTAATGTGAAATTTGAACAACTCTGTGGTTTTATTGTTGCTTGATTTCTGCTTTTCCTATTCATAATACTAAGCATTTTATATATAAGTTTTTACTGTTGTAGCATCATAAAGGGTTTGTGATTTTCAATGGAGTAATTGCATTCTTCAAATCAATGATTTCTTTACATTTAGGCTGTTCTGAGAAAAAAGATATTTGATGTGCTTTAGTAAGGAAATTAGTGTTACTAGTTTAAACTCCTTTAAAGTTGAGGACAATAAGCAAACTCTGTTCTACACATAATGTTACACACTTTGTAGGTAAAACAGCACATAGAAACACTATTAACAAGGACATTGGAGTTTTGGGTGGATTGAATGAAGAGTCAAACAAAACAAACTATTACTGCACATACTTTTGACTATATATAACACACTTAACTGATTACATAAATCAGCTTAACTTAACCATAAGAAAGGTAGAAATTAACCTTCCGGAATTTAGATGTAAAGCAAAAATCATACAAAGGCACCTAGAAAGTAGAAACCCACAAGTTTATAGTTGATAATGTGAGCCGTAATGTGTTGACATTTGTTGGAAGCATTAATAGTTGAAGAACGAAATTTTAAGTGGTGATTGGTGAGAAACTATCAATTTTTAAGGTTGGATGGATGCACATATTCTATATATATAGGTGAAAATGTCATTTTGGAGTCACTATCAATTTGGTCTCTATATGTGGTGAAAATGTTATTTTTAACCTATAGTCAATTTCCATTAGTGAGTTAATAGTAGGAACCAAATTAATTGCAAATTGAAAATAACATTGACCAAATTAACTACCACTAAATTGTATAGACCAAATTGAGTATAACCTCAAAATAGTATTTTCGCCATATATATATTACTACATGCAATACCAATTTACCAACTTCTAAAAATATTTGTTTTGAAGCTATAACTTTTTTTTGGGGTAAAAAAGAAATGGGGATTAGCTAAGCACGCTAGCCCCTAAACAGGGCGGGGCGCTCTCAAGTTAAGACCCGTGGGCCAACCTTTATGGATGCCTATTAATGAAGGACTGTTGGTAGTGGGACTCAAACCTAGGTGGGTTAGACGAAGTTTCCAAGCCTTACCAACTGAGCCATCTCCCGTTGACGTTTTAAAGCTATAACTGATTACGTAATGTTGCAGCATTTTAATATTATGTAATTAAAATGGATAAATATGACAACATAAATATAAAGATATGTGAGTTAATATGGAAGATAAGGAGTTAGTGAAATGTTTAATCCCACATTGAAAACGAGATAAACTCTTTTATTGTTTTTAAGTATGGTAATTAACGGGCTGAATTGTATTGAAGCAGATATTGGGCTAGATACGTGCATATGAAGGAGGTGAAGGGAGGATGTACATAAGTGGATATAAATGGTGCTAATGAAGCCAAGTCTAAGAAGGGTGGAAAAATTAAAAAGCATTTGAAGGACACTTCCAAAAGTGTTGTTCCAATTACTCAATGTGGATATACATACACACGCATAAACCAATGTAAGTGTAAAATTTTATATTGATACTAATATTCAATTTTGTGATTTTCAGTCAGAATACTAAAACTTATAATTTGTTTAAGAAATGAAATTGCATATATGTAATTGGTAATTACATCATATAAAGGTAATATCTGCATGTTATCTTATTTTTTCATTTCATAGAGTATTTCACATAGTAGTCCAATCATAAGTACTTTCATGATATTTGAGAATTTTATGAAATTCTGATCATTGGCAATAACCACCATCATCATTCTTTTTCTAATTAGATAACGAATAGCTTTATGGAAACAATGTACAATACATAAAACAAATTTCCCAATTCCATACTCGTATTAAGTGCTTAATCATTTTTCTATTCTCTCAATTTCATATATTAGAACTGAAAATAGTTGAAACTTCAAAATCTTCAACAATTGAAGTTTTGTATGTTCCTTTCTTCTTTTTATTTTTCAAACTTTCATAACTTTTTCCTTGACATTCCATCATCGGTGTTGATTATTAATGAGGTGACATTGAAAGATTCTTGATTGGATCTTGCAAACTTTGGACTTGCGAATGGATTGTCACTAAGAATTTGAGAAGTGAAATGTTGAGGAGGTATATGCATCCATATGAAATTATAGAGTGTTATTTACACCAATGTAATATGATGTTACAATTGTTTATGTTCATTTTTAGTTTAGGAAATAGGTAGCAAAAGAAATAACACCATATATTGGTTTGTCTAGGATTTTTTTTGTTCAATACCTTTGTGTCATTTGAAGGTGCATCAAAAGTCTTAACAACCATGTAATTTTCAAATTTTAGATTGAGTTCATTCAAACAATGTAGGAAATTGTTTTTCTTCCTTTTTATTTATTTATTTATAAATCATATAGGATTGTTTCTCTAGTATCAATCTGAATATGAGGAATTTATTTTATATCATGATCAATAGTTTTACAATAATTTAATAATTTAAAATTTTAGAAGGGATATTTTTGGATGAAGGAAAACAATTAAAAGTTATGCAAAGTTTTGTAATGTTTTGGAATGCTGGAGCTAGATAGAATGTAATATTTTTTTAATGTTTGATTTCAAATTACAAAATTTAAGGAATTAATTAATGATGGAAGTCATATATCGGTTTGCTTTTTAGCAAGATCTTTTGTATGTTTAGTTAGGATATTCTCAACATTCGATCAAAGATCATAAAAGTTGTTTTGTCAGTTGCATCAAAAACTTCAATTTGAATCCTATATTTTAAGTAATTTGCATTTGCATGGTAGTTATGATGAGATGAACATATTATGAAATAATTTAACATCTATTAATTTTTAATTAGAGTATGTAGTTAAGGGGATTGATTCTAATCTTGGGATAGGGATATTTGTTATAGTTTGACATTTTGCACACCAAATTGATCCTCATTGTGGTCTGACATTCATATCACAAAGCACATATAAAATATAATACCAGTCTAATGTAGTATTACTATTAGCAATGTAGTCATAGTTTACATTTCACAATCTGCTAATGCATTGTCACAATCACCAATATTCAACATTTGGCTAGGATTATATTTTGTGCGTGTTATGTGAAAGGAATGTCAAACCATAATAAAGATCATTTTGGTGTGAAAAATGCCAAACTATAACAAATCTCCTTATCCAAGGTTAGAGTGGATCCCTTTAACCACATACTCTCTAAATATTCAAAATTAATACATGTTAAATTATTTAATAGAATATTCATCTCACTATAACTACCATGTGTCGGGGGCGGTTTTTTGCACGTAGTCATGTGTCTCTTGCTGGAAGTGTGACTTTGCTAAGCCCGGATTTATTTTAAGGAGTCCAACCCGGAACTCGACATCGGGCCGCATAGACCAATGGCTTCCGGTGTATTTTTAAGTCTACAAAATAGATGAAACCCAAAGTCTTAGAATTATGATAATGGTTGAAATAAATAAATGATATGCTTAGCATGATAGCTTTGATTAGATGGTGAGTTGATATGTTATTATTATGTATATTAAGTGATATCCAATATTAGAAAATAATTAATTAGGTGTCAAATGTCCAACAATGGGATGAGTCCAATAGTCCATGTCTAGTTGCGGCTCACGGTTCATGTTCAACATAATAAGGTATGTCCGGCAATGGTCCATGTCCAAATAATATATGTCCAATGGTAGTTCATTTCCAAAAAATAAGTGTCCAAGGGTGGTTCATGTCCAAATAATATATGTGCAACGGTAGTAGATCGATTTATTAATATGTATGTTCATTAATGAAGTATTAGTGAGATCATGTTTATAAAATAGTGAGATGATATTAAAATAACTTGCATCCAGCAGTATAATAATAATGAATTAACATATACTTAATGATGTGATTTCAAAGATGGAGAAAGATTGACTTATCTTCACAGTTTGTAGCTCCAATCATAGAATAGCAGTGGACTTAACATTTCAGCAACATGAGAAAATGAGTCCAGCGGTATAATAACATTAGTCGAGTGGTGCAATGATAATGAATAAAATATACTTAATATTATAAATTTGAAGACAAAAATATAATGACTTATCTTCATATTTTGTAGCTCCAGTCGTATCACATAAGTGGACTTAACATTTCAGCATCATGATGAAGTGAATCCTTTCATGGTGACTTCATGTTTGAAAGAGAAAAATGGGTGCAATTGGAGGGAGAGAGAATATGTCCAGCCGTATAAATAGGTTGGTTAAGTTCGTCCTCTTTATCGTGCACTTAAATGATTTTTCCCATGTAATGCTCTTTTAGTTTTTTAGTCAAGTATGAGTATTATTGCCTTCCATAAGAAGGGCTTTTAATTTTATAAGTTTTTGCCTTTCATAAGAAGGGCTTTTAGCATTATAAATATATGTCTTCCGTAAGAAGGGGCTTTTGTAATGTGTTCTTAGAAGAGTGTTTGATATGTTTTAAGATGTGTGGAGATGGTAAGAAGCATATATATTTTGTGTAATATGTATAGGAATTATATGTAGATATTTTGTCGGACATGGATCTTGTATATGTATACTATGTGAGACATGGAGTTTAAAGATATATGAGGAGTATGTATGGGTATTTTATGAGGAATGTTTTTGTAAAATATATGGAAGTGTGAGATAGATGATATGAAGGTTAAATATAGTAAATAGATGAGATTATAGCTGCTGCTGGAGTGGTTCTTGTGTTATGTCATGGGTTATGTTGCGTTCTAAGAAGGGAGAATTTGTATGAGAAATAAAGAATGAGATGAGGAGTATGTATGGGTATTTTATGAGGAATGTTTTTGTAAAATATATGGAAGTGTGAGATAGATGATATGAAGGTTAAATATAGTAAATAGATGAGATTATAGCTGCTGCTGGAGTGGTTCTTGTGTTATGTCATGGGTTATGTTGCTTTCTAAGAAGGGAGATTTTGTATGAGAAATAAAGAATGAGATGGAGATATGTTTTTAGGCAGCAAAATGATGAAGTTTCAGAGTATTAAAGTGTGGGAGAGATGGATAGTGTGTAATGGTGTGCTCTAAGAAGAGATATTTTTGCAAGGGAGATGGAGAAGTATGGAAGAGTTTAGAGATATATGCAGCAGAGTGAAGTTTCAGAATATTGGGGCTGAGAGAGGGAGTCCCCTTGGTGTGTGGCTTGGTCCTCTTTATATAGAGCCAAGCATGTAATTAGATCAGAACTAGTTGAAGAGAAACTTAGCAAATAAGGAAAAATCTTTGACAAAGTAAGTGGTCTTTTTTTTTTTTAGCCAAAAGAAGAAAATTAGAGACTTAATGGTGCTGGAGCTACTGTTACAGCTGTTAATCATAGCTGTGACAGCTAGCTGATGACATCTTTTGCTTGGAGGACAATACTTGGTATTAAATTCATGATTTGGCTAAAGATGGTAAGATAATCTTTATGAGATCCTTCTATTTCTGATACCATACCTGGAGCCACTACAGAATGTGCTGGAGCTATCGCAGCTTCTATAGAAGCTGTTTTTGCTTCTGCTGGAGCTGTTTGCAGCTTCGGCTAGAGCTGTTTACAGTTTCTGCTGGAGTTGCTGTTGGTATTTTTGGCTAAGTTTCTTCTTTTGGAAAATTATATGCTTAGTCCATATATAATTTTGGTAAGTAATAGACTAGTTGGTTGATTTTTGATGAAGTTTTAGAGATGTAATTATGGTCTTTTTGTATTTTAACCAAATCTTGGAGAGTAAGGAGAGCATTTGATGCTAGATATGAGATATTAATATATATTTGGTCATGTGCTTGGAATTGATTCAGATGATAATAATATAATTTATATGAAACACCATAATTACATTTTTAAACTTATATTATATGATGAACATTAATTTTTATGTAAAGAGCATGGAGAGTTTTATCATTTTGAGTGCTATTTGATATGAGAGGCTTACCAAATGTTACCTATTGCACACTGACTCGTCAAAGTTTAGGGAATTGGGAAAGACATGTCAAACAACATGCTTTCCTTTATCAACTTTGAACCACTGGAGCTTTACTGAACATACTTCTTAGCCCTCCAAATCACGACTTCCAAATTTCCCCCGATGAGACTCGTGAGCTTGGATCATAAGCCAAAAATGAGATGATGTGCTATGAGCTTGAACCATGGGCTTTGATGCCTTTTGTGTAAATATGGGCTCTTTTGGGCTTTAAGAGAGGTTTTCCCAAAATCCATGATAGTGTTGATGTGGTACGGGTCGCCAATGGAATGAAGCCATGTGGTGTGAAAAATTTGTCCTCAACATTCAACCCCCCAAGTGCATGGGCTTGCTTTGCAAGGGCTTGTCTTGTAGGGGCTTGTTTTGCAAAGGCGTGCACGAGTGAAGATGTTTCTTGAAGGCTTTGTAAATGAGTGAATCTGATATCGTTGGCTGCTAGAGATGATGGCTGATAGTACTGTTAGAGTAGTAAAATAGGCATTGTTGGACATGTGGGCTGCATTGGCTATCTCATAGGTACAACGATAATAGATTGATGTAGCTGAAACTTCCATAGATGGCGTAGTAGCTTTGTTGAACTTATATAGCTTTATTTTCTTTTTGGTAGATTGACTGATCTTTATCTAGATCCATGTGTAGCTTTCTTGAATGAGCTACTGTAATAGTGAAAGACCAAGCCCCCAAGTGTAATATCACCGCAACTTTGGTGATGAATGAGATTGGTTACGTTCATCCTCTTTATTGTGCATTTAAATGATTTGTTGCATTGAGGATTATTAGATAGCATTAAATTTAGAGTTAAATCTTCTATATAAACCATTGTTATTAATACCGTTCCGTTCCGACTAGAACGGCCGGAAAATTTCGTACCAGTCCTTAAACCGGTACGAATCACCCTTTTGTTCCACCTCGAACCAAATTTCGATTCGTACCGGCCCATTTCGGCCTGTTTCGGTGAATTTCGGCCGGTAGACATATTTCGGCCGGTATTGAATCAATTGATAAATGTAGAAAATTTTTCATTTTCAAGTTTTAATGGCTATTACCTGAACCCATCGCAGCTCATCTTACAAGTTGAATGGCTCACATACTCATCCCTTTACAGCAGGTTTCCACCACGTCGACGGTTGCCAGAATGAACCCAGGCCATGGCAGAGGCAGCTGCTGTTGCTTCATCTTCTTTTTCTTCTTTCTTCTTTTTCTTCTTCTTCTTCTTTCTTTTTGTCCGCTGGTCCTTCAATTCTATTTTGAATTTTCTTTGCCTACTTTTTGTGTTTTCTTTCTTGTTCTATGAACCTAGCATGTGACTAGGTGTTGGAAATGACAAAGAGACCTGACAACAAGTTTTAAGCTTTGTTTATGTGGGTTCACACTTAATATATAAATAATAAAACTATTTTAATATTTAACTTTACTTTTATATTTTGGTTTTTTAATAGTAATTTTTTGTGAGAATATTTTAATAGTAAAATTGTGTTAATGGTATTTTATTTTATTTTATTTTTGTGTGAATCAATAATATTATTATAATTATTGGGTAGATTTTTATACTTGAAATTGATATATTAGCTGAAATATGGAATTATAGTTTTAAAACTCAATAAATTATATGGATTTTAACCAATAATATATAAGGAAATATAAGTATATAAAATTATAAATAAAAAAAAGTATAAAAAAAGGTAACTCCGAAACAATATGCCAAAACAACCCGGTACCAATCCGGTACCGAAATATTCCATTCCAATAGACAAACCGAAATGAGCACCGAAACGGTATTCATAACAATGATATAAACTTCCATTATATTCTAATGGATTTGTTGCATTGAGGATTATTAGGTTAAATCCCCCAAAGTTTTTTATTGTGAAATGAGTTGTTTCATCGGTTTTCCTAGGTCATCATTTTGGTGTTTTATGTGATCTATGTGTGATTGATGTTATCCAATTCAAATCTAAAGCAAAATTAATCTAATTAATTACTTGATTAAGAGTTGGTTAACATTGTGATATTTGGGGCCTAAAACCCTACCGTATAGATTTTTTAAAATCTCCACAATTCCTTTATAATAAACTAGTCGCTAACCCGTGCGATGCACGGGATAATTAAACAAAATTTATACACATTCACTTTTATTGGTACAATAATTTGAAAATAATTCTAACTAATACCCAAATGTAAGAAACACATTGACTTACTATTTAAAGTAGCCTTCTGAAGAATTTACACATATTGTGCAACTGAGCCTTAATTTCTCATCAACAATAAAAACATGGAAATTCAAAACATGGAAAGAAAATAAAAATTACAACAATTAAGTCAACTCAATTTAAGTCAACTCATGCTATACTTTGTAATTGTACGGAATTAAGTCAACTCAATTTAAGTAGTTGTAATAAAATTGGCTTCTACTATTCTCTATTCTATAGAGATATGAACATATTGGATTTTTCAAACAATTACCGGTATTGTAATAAAATGATTTATTATTGAAAATAAGAAATAAAGAAAATCTGTCTATAGCTTAAGAAACACAATATACTAAAATTAAAGAGATAAAATTTTCGGAGGACAAAATATTATAGATAATTGTAGAAACAGATTATACACTTAAAATGGTTAGTAATTTATAGCACTTACCCCCCACTATTAGTATACAGACACCAAGTGCGGTCGTCGTAACCCTTTAAAAGAACCTTCCCCAATTGGACCCTATCAAAAAAAAAAAAAAAACACCCAATTAACAAAATTGATCCAAAAGGGTCTAAAAAGCACACAAAATCAATTCAAAAAACAAAAATATGAGACAAAGTAATTACTTTCCGCTGCCAATGAAATCGTCTTTTGTATTGATGTTCCAAACTGCAACACTTATCTCTCTAAGGCCTTCAATTAACGAAAACACAAATTTCTCTTGGAATACCAGAGTATTATGACCATCTATACACACACACACAAAAAACAAAATCAGCATAACTCACTATAACTCTATAGAAGCCTAAAAAATATAAAGAGAAATTAAAGGAGTTGAATTTGATATTTACGTTTGGAGAGAGAGAGTTTGCAGAAATTGTGGCTTTATATTTCTTAACTTGAGGGAGGGGTAAGGTTGCTAGGGTTTTGAGGTGTTATAATGTTTTTATTTTTATTTTTTATTTTTTAAATATTGTGCTGACGTGGAAAATTGTGGTGCCAGCAGAGGCTTCGGTTTTATATATATATATATATATATATATAGATAAAAGGACAAGATTATCTCTCTCTAATGTGATCTACTATCATTAGATCTTTATATACCCACATCAAATCTTTTGTCTCTCAGGTAGTTCTCATCTCATTTTCAACAAGGTTTATATAAGACCTTCCATTTTCCTTTTCCTTTTCCTTTTCCCCCAAAAGTTGATATTTTTCCAAGAATTATTTCCCGTGTCTATTCTCACCTTTTGCATATTCAGTTTTGTGTTTGTAACCTTTTAGGTTTTTTACTTTTATTTTTTGCTTTGTGTTGTTGGAGGGTTTGAAATCCGGTACTGCCACCTTGGAGGGGTGACGACGAGGAAGTGGATGACGCTTCTTTGCCTCTGCTTCTTGGAGCAATCGATTGATTTAACAGAGCAAAGAAGTTTGAGTGAAAAAAAAAAAAAAAGAAGAACTATTACTATATTAAAACTATATTAGTGGAATGATGATGCGATATAATTTTGACCTTTTATTATCAAAAGAATAGTATGGTAGAGTACTTTATAATCTCTAGATCTTAATCGTACAAAAAAACACAAAAGAACTTTTCTTTTACAATATGCAGGGACACATACACAACACAACACAGTAGGGGTATGATGACAATAAATTAATATACATATCTTTAGACATATGTTATTTAATTTCTAGACATGTTTTATGTTTATTTTAATTTTTAAAATAAATTACAACTATTAAGACTTGGGCTGTTTTGTTAGTATACCGTTAGTGATATTAGACCTGTTAGTACACTAAATTTTCCATGTTCTAACTTAACTAACTAATCTCTCTCTCAAAAAAAAAAAAAAAAAAAAAAAAAAAAAGAAATTTAAAAGTATATTTTAAATTTTCTCAAAAACAAAAACCTCTAAAATCAAAGGATTTTTTAAATAAAAAAAATATATACTTTTCCTTCCGGGTATGCTAATGAGATGCATTCAAAAATGTCCTTGGTGTGTCTCCGCCTAGACAAGTGATGTTAGTGGTAAGACACTTAAGGAAGTTGTGAAATTTTTTGTGACCTTTTAGATGTGAAGTTACACTTACTGATAAGGGAGGGGGCAAAAACTGAATACCATCTAAAGAAATTTTTTTTTTTTCTTCATTTTACATTGAAACAAACATTGAAAAATGATTTCCACTGTATTTTCAAGTTGGCAATCAAACATAGTAAAATGAAAACATTAACTGAAAATATTTTACATCTGCAAATGTTTTACTTCGAAAAAAAATAGAGCGTAAATATGTTCATGTGGAATCAGCAAATGTAAGTTTCAATCCCCTCAATCTTTTTGTAATGGCTATGGAAGTTTTTCAAAGTTGATTCAAATGGCAGCTTGGGATCATTCTAGGTATGCATTCCACCTCCACATGTGCTAAAGTATTGTTGACACCTCTGTTTTGTAGACGATCTTATGATATTTTCAGCTGCATCAAGAGACTCCATTGCAGTCATCAATCAAACTTTGGAAGAGTTTAAGAATTATCTGACCTGCTAGCTGCTAATATAAGCAAGAGTGATTTATTTATTTATTTTTATTTGTGTCAGATCAGGTGAAGGCTGAGATATTGTCTATCTTGCAGTTTAGGGAAGGCAAACTCTTTAACAAGTATCTTGGTGCCCCTAATCTCAGGTAGGCTATCTCTAAGGGATTGTCAACATTTATTGGAAAAGATTACAAGCAAGATATAGTCTTGGAGTGCGAAATACATATCCTTTGTTGGGAGGCTACAATTGATCAAAACTATTCTATAAAGTATCCAAAGTATATTGGTATGGCATTTTCATTCTTTCCAAAAAGTTAATCAAGCTTATAGTTCAAAGGTTTAATGCTTACTTGTGTAATGGCTCTTCTAACAAAGTTGCTACTGCCAAACTTGCTTTGGATGATCTAACTAAGAGGAAGGAGGCCTCCATTTAATCAAAATTTCTTAATGGAAGAATGCAGCTATTCTTAAATTTATTTGGTGCCTGATAGGCCAAAAATGAATTGACCCATTGTGATAAATTAACCAATTAATTTAGCCAAGTGAATTAATTAAGTTAATTAACATGCAAATGCATGGTAGCACAAACAAATACCAACCTACAGTTGAACCCTTACCCTAATATCCAATTGGACTTGTTCTGTAGTGACAATTTCCCCTTTCGATGCACGACTCCCAAGTACGTGACTAATTAATGCGCGGATCTTAGTACGCGACTTCAATCACCAACTAGAGAAAGTTGTTGGCTGTAAAATTCTTCAGTTCATCCCAACGATGAAGATCAAGAAGATGCTTAGTCACAAAACCTTAAGGTGCACATACACAACAACTTCTTCACAAGAATGATGAACTAGGGTAAAACTTTGTCTTCGGTTACAAATTGCTTAAACAGACTTTGTTCAACACTTGTGCAACTTGTATATATTTTGACGGCCCTTAAAATAATCTTTTTATATGTCTAGGGTTAGAAGAAAAGAAAACTCAAACACATAATCCCAGATTAGAGTCAAAACAGAAATAGAATTCTGTTTTTCATAAAACTCGATAGATAGCTGTTTGTCAAGATGCTGTCGAGCAACTGTCGAGCCACGGGGCTGGAACAGCTTCTTAAGCTCGATGAAGAGCTAGCTGTCGAGATTTAATGAACAACACTTCTTCAGCTTGAATCTTGGACAGACTTGCATGTCTTCAACACTTGATTTTGAAACACAGTTTCTTGAAGTATTAAACACATCCTAGATCTACCCAAATACAAGTAAAGTGCGTTTTGTCAAAAGATAAGCCAATTACATAAAATAGTGACATATGTTCCTAACAAGTGAATCATATATGTCCTAACAATCTCCCCCTTTGGCAATCCGTGACAAAACCACAACAAACAAATGAACATATGAGAGAAGTCATAAATCACTCAACTCATATTCACTTGTTGAATACAATAAAATCTATCCTAACACAAACTCTTGAAAAACTTTGCAAAAAGAGAGTTTATGGCAAGTATTTCTAAAACACTTTAAACAAAACTCATTAAAGCATCTTTGTGTGAAACAAAAATAATAGATTGCATACACGTAATAAGAAGTATGTGCATAAAGAGAAAAAAGAAATAACACATGTAAGGGTAGGTGAAAAAAACATACATCAACATATATAAAGAAGATAAGTACAATGTATGTCAAAAATGGTCACAAGACCCATGTACAAGAACTCATGTATCTAAAGTAGAGAAACGAAAAAGATACAAGTAATCCTCACTACATCCCTCAAATATCAACGCTCCCGCTAACAAAATGTCCTATACTAACTCTCACCCTAAGAACGACTACTCTCATATCCAAAACTACTTCCCCTTTTTGTCACGAGTGACAAAGGGTAAGAGTGTCAAGTAGACATCTCATCGGTAGAGCCAGCATCTCCATCATCAGCATCCGAAGTATTATCGTCATTTCCATCATCATCATCATCATCCTTAGACTCAGAAGCCACTGGAGGAGGTGGTGGAGGAGAAGCCTCAGGAGCATAACCGTCCATGGTTGCTTGTCGCCGAGCAATACGACCGACACGAACATTCACCTGATACAACTCCGTAGAGAGTGTATCAAGGCGAGCATCCATGCGCTGCAGCTGCGCCATGATGTCTCCTAGAGTCACATCGCCCGAAGAGGAGGAAAGAGCGGATGTGGATGGAGTAGAACAAGACAGAGCAGAATGGGAGGGAGGAGTTGCTGAATCCGACTGCCGAGACCTAAACTGCGCCTCCCTACGTTTAACGGTAGCGTAGTCTATGGTACACATGATAGAAAAATGATCGGAAAAGGGAAAAGGAACAAAAAAATGGCATAGAATCCGCGTGATAGCCGAAAGGGAAAATGAGCTTATCACAGGTAGTCGTATCCCTATACACATCTAAGATAGAAAGAATGAAATATGAAGGAAAATCTATAGTGAGGTGCTCCAATAAAGAAAGAAAAAATCGAGCACGAGGCTCTGTGATATAGTTATAGTGAAAGAGTGGGTGCAAAATAAAAGTCATCACCATGTTCATGAATCGAGGACCTTTAGCAAAAGGGTTACATGGTGTGAATTGACGATCACTCCAATCTGGGGGACGCTCACAGAAAGCGGAAATCATCTCATCTTTGAACACAGTCTACAGACGCTTATAACCGGGGTAGTTAGGATGCTCTACCCTTGGAACATGAAGCACATCCGCAACAAGCTACGGTTGACTACAATGCGCGTACCTCAAACGCAAGTAGAAAAGAGAGGTACTAAAAAATCAAAACCATGCATGTTGGAGTAAAACTCCTGGATTAGTACGGTCAGACAAGTGACCGGGACGTCACACAGTGACTCCCATCCCCGACTATGAATGACAGTGGGAAGCTCAGTGTCGGCAAAATCCACCAAAATGACTCGACGTTTCGAATGAACACCTCATCGAGAAAAGTTCTCTGAGAAGTCCTTTCGGGCATTCTCATCATGGAACCGAGTATGAGGAGTAGGATCAGAAGAAGACGATGTCCTAGAATGCAAAGGGTTCTGGGATGGAGCTAACTTACACTTAGGTGCCATAGACACGACTAACGTAAAAAGAAAGAGAGGGAGAGAAAGAAAGACAATCAGAAAAGCTCCAAAGCAGTTCAAATATAACAAGTATATTGAAAAGAGAATACGTATGCATAGGAAATGCATGAACATGTGATATGCAAAAGAAATTACATCATGGGCTCAGCCCAATCCAATCCTACCAGCACACAATCAATTTGCACATATCTAAATGCATGATAATACTGTTATTATGCTAATGTGATGCAATGCATGAGATTTTAAACTCATTTAAGGGAAAACTCATCACAAAATTTCAATAATAACTCATCAATTTTGAAAAACCCCAAAATTTCTCAAAAACCCCAAATCCTAGGTTTTAAAACATGAAATGCATGTAAATGAAGGAGAAGAAACTTACCAAGTGTAGAAAAAGCCTTGAAAAAGCTTGAAAATCACTTTGGTAGAGGTTTGGAGTGAGAGAAGATGTTTTGGGAGGAGAGGAGACAAAGGTATCGAGAGAGAGATTGATAGAAATGAAGAACAGGTTGCACAGAACCTATATATAAAGGTTTAGTAAATCTCGACAGAAGAAGGTGTCGAGAGGTGTCGATCAAGGTGTTGAGCCAAGTGTCAAGGATTTGGCCATCGATAGATACAGGTGTTGAGGAAGTGTCGAGGTACAAAACATCAAACATAAGAGTTAAGGCTCGATCGATCCACTAGGTGTCGAGAAGCTATCGAGGGGATAGGAACTTTCTCGTTCGATCCATTAGCTGTCGAGGATCTGTCGAGATTGCGATAAGAAAAGTCCTTAAGAGCTCGATAGATAGCCAGGTGTCGAGGAGGTATTGAGGAGGTGTCGAGATTACTTAAAAATCGTTTTTCAATAAGGGAAAAACATAAATATGAATGCAATCAAGCATGCAACTCAACCAAAGATCCAATCAACATTTTAAGCTCTCAATATCATCTCTCAACAAAAATTTAAGCACAATGATCCCAAAAACACACACATACACTAAACAAGTCTAACCAATTTTATATTTCAAAAACAAGTCAAGACAGTTTAGTGAGGATACATTAACACATGCAAAACCTTGTGATGGCCAAATCACATTGTATCTACATATGTATCAAAAGTAGCAAAGACTATTGCTTGTTGTGTGTGAGAAACATCGCAAGATTGCATAAGTGTATACATGTTATGACGATTTGAGATATGAGAAAATCACTTTAACTCACACACAATCATAACTGTTTAATGGGGACTATCACCTTTGAGGTACATCCTATAACTCCCACATCTCCTAGAATACATGCTTGCAATCATATTTAAAGCATTTTTGGTCTTTTTCTTTTCATTTTCTTTGCATATTTTTATTTAAGCAAGTCATGCATAGGCATATAAGAGATAGAAAAGAAATACCCAATTATGTTAAGCTTTTGGCATTCCAATTTTGCTATGCCGAAGCACACACATGTCATTGACATTGCACTTTTGCTATGTCAAAGCATACATGTGTCATATTATGATTGGCGAGCAACAGTGGTGAGATGGTTATTTATACCTTTCTCTTAGGAATTTTTTAGTCATTCCCATCAAAAAGAGTGATACGAGTATTAAGTACAAGAGATAACTTAATCTTACTCATCACAAATAAGAGCCACAAAGCTCACTTACTTAGTTGTGCATAGAGTTGCTCACCTAAGCTACAAGAGATACAAAGTTTAGAAAACTTTATTTCAATGGCCATCCAAGGTACATAAGTACCAATGTACACATAACACACATTGTTTTTGTATTTTTCTGATTTTTCAATTTTTTTTTTTAAATAATCAAAACTGAAAACAAACAAAAACATGTTAAACAATGCAAAGTATAAAAACTAGATGCAAATGCATGAGAAAGAAGGAGGAGAGAAAGAGATCAATCCATGGAGATAACACCAATGTTTTGACGAAGGAATTCAAAATGTATACTATCAAGAGGTTTGGTGAACAAATCGGCCTTCTAATCATCGGTGTGAATAAACTCAAGAATGAGAATACCATCTTCGACAAGCTCCCTAATGAAGTGATGTCGAATCTCTATGTGTTTGGTTCGAGAATGTTGAATCGAATTCTTAGAGATGTTGATGGTATTGGTATTGTCACAATAGATAGTGAGATGCTCTTAACAAATACCATAATCATGGAGGAGTTTTTGCATCCATAGGAGTTGGGTGCAACAGCTACCGACAACAATGTACTCAGCTTCTGCAGTGGATAACGAGATGGAGTTCTGCTTTTTACTCATCCAAGAGACAAGATTGTTACCCACATAAAAACTACCCCTCAATGTACTCTTTCTATCATCGGCATTCCCAACCTAATCAGCATCAAAATAACCAGTTAAGACATCATTTGTGTCCTTGCTGTACCACACACCGAACTCAACAGTGGTTTTGACATACTTTATAATTCTTTTTAAAGCAGTCATATAGGATTCTTTGGGATTAGCTTGAGATCTAGCACACACTCCAACACTGTAACTAATGTTAGGTCTACTGGCAATAAAGTAAAGAATACTTCATATCATGCTTCTATAGAGAGAAGAGTCTACATAACATTTGGGCTCATAGGGGTTCTAACAGAACTAGCAGATTCCAAGCCAAACTTTTTCACAAGATTCTTAGCATATTTAGATTGAGATAGGAATATACCTAAATCTTGTTGACAAATCTGCAATC
This sequence comes from Quercus robur, assembly GCF_932294415.1. Lineage (NCBI taxonomy): Eukaryota > Viridiplantae > Streptophyta > Magnoliopsida > Fagales > Fagaceae > Quercus > Quercus robur. Next base: position 23,957,667 of record NC_065537.1, read on the forward strand.
CAAGGAAGTGAGTTAACTCTCCAATCATGCTCATCTCGAACTCAGCTTGCATGAGTTTTAAGAAATCATGAGCAAGTTTATCCTTAGTCGACCCAAAGGTAATATCATCAACATAGATTTAAGTAACTATCAACTCGCCATCTTCCTTTTTGATGAAAAGAGTCTGATCAGCTTTTCTTCTTGTGAACCCATGTGACACCTTGTGTGAGCCGATCATACCAAGCTCTAGGGGCTTGCTTTAAGCCATAAAGTGCCTTCTTGAGATACAATACATGGTCTGGAAAGTGTGGATCAATGAATCCTTTTGGTTAGGCCACATAGACAGCTTCTTTAAGTAGCCCATTCAAGAAAGCAGTCTTTACATCTATTTGATAAAGTTTGAAGTTCAAATGACATGCTAGGGCAAGGAGAATTTTGATGGACTCCATTCGAGCAACTGGGGCAAATGTCTCATCATAGTCTACTCCTTCCATTTGTGAGTATCCTTGAGCTATAAGCCGAGCCTTGTTGCAAATCACATTGCCCTCCTCATCAGTCTTATTGTGGAATATCCACTTTGTGCCGATGATGTGCTCGCCCTCCGGTCTAGGTACTAAGGTCCAGACATCATTTCTCTGAAACTGAAGGAGTTCATCATGCATTGCTTCGGCCCAACTTTCATCCTGAAGAGCTTCCTCAACTTTTGTAGGTTTAACCTGTGACAGATAACAAGAATAAGATACAAAGTTAGCAACACATTTATCAACTATCCGTTTTCTTAATGTGAGTTCATTCATATTTCCCACAATAACTTCTGGAGGATGATTTAATTTAATCCTGGATGAAGGTCCTTTCTCTTCATGAGATTCAGAATTTGGTGAAGTGGGTATATCTACAATCTTCCACAACACTGGGAGTACCGGGAGGACTTGGAGATGTAGATTCTTGTTCAACAATTTCTTGAACTTTCTTAGGCTCAGGAGGAAGAATTTCTTTGGGGAATTCCTCAATACCTTTCTCAAAACCGAAATCTAAAGACTCATCAATAACAACATTCACTGTCTCCATTACTTTCATGGTTCTTTTGTTGTATTCCCGATAAACCTTGCTTGTGGAGGAATAGCCCAAAAATATACCTTCATCACTCTAGGAATCAAACTTTCCCATATTCTCTCTATCCTTGAGGATGAAACAAGTACTTCCAAAGATTCTGAAATACTTCACATTCGGCTTTCTTCCTTTCCATAACTCATATGGAGTCTTCTTGATACCGGGTCTGAAGTACACTCTATTAACTGTATGACAGGCAGTGTTAATGGCTTCTCCCCATAAGTTTCTAGTCACATCCTTATTGTGTAACATGGCTCTGGCCATCTCTTGAATAACCCTGTTCTTTCTTTCTACTACACCATTCTGCTAAAGAGTAATAGGAGCAGAGAATTCTTGAGATATACCTGATCTTGTGCAAAAGGACTCCATATACGACTTCTTGAATTCTTTACCATGGTCACTTCGAATTTGATCAATCTTCAGACTATTTTCATTCTGCAGTCTTGTGCACAAAGCTTTAATGTGCTTAGGAGCATCAGACTTGGATCGTAGGAGAATGACCCAAGTGTACCTAGTAAAGTCGTCTACCACAACCATGATGTATCTCTTACAACCAAGAGACTCGGTTCTAGTTGGACCCATAAGATCCAAATGTAGAAGCTCCAATGGCCTAGATGTAGTTGATGTTTGAGTGCTTGGATGCTTAGCTTTCGTCTGTTTCCTAAGCTGACATGGTCCACACACCACATTGCTCATTCTACTAAGCTCTGGTATCCCCAAGACTGATTCATGCATAGATACAACAGAAAGATGTTTGTAACTAGCATGTCCCATCTGTTGATGCCATAGATCTTCATTTGGCAAATGAATGCTATTGCACACAATATCAGCATCAGGAACCAATCCATAATAGTTGTCTAGAGTGCGAACACCACTTATGAGTTTCTTTCCAGACTCATCCATGATAAGACACTTTCCCTTTAAGAATAGTACCATGAAGTCTTGATCACATATATGACTTATGCTTAACAGGTTCACCCTTAGACCTTCTATGTAAAGAACATTTGCAATGTCAGGTAGTCCAGGTAGAGAGATAATTCCCTTCCCTTTAATCTGTGATTTGCTCCCATTACCAAAAGTGACATTGCCACCTTTCTTAGAGTCGAAAACCTTGAATAGAGATCGGTCTCTAGTCATGTGTCTTGAGCAACCGCTATCGAGGTACCACAAACATGTGTCCATAACTTTAAATGCGGACTTCATCATAAAACACACTTCATGTTTAGATGATAGATACTGGGAATGGTGTTTTCTCTCATTTGCCTTTTTCGAGCTAAACCTTTAACTTTCACTCTTCTTAAACGAACTCCTTCGCACATTTTTATTCTGAGACAGTCTAGTTTCTTCTTAACTAAACTAAGATCTTTTTCAATAGTCATCATAAGAGAATTCAAATAACTTTTAGACTTGTATTTTCTGAGGCACTCAAACAAATAGAGATTAGAAAAACAAGATGTATTTGAAAACAAAGATCTCTTCAAGCCGGTTACAGCCATGACAACAGGGGCCAATGAATCAACACAGTAAAGATTAAACCCTAATCAGAGTGTGCCTACTCTGATACCACTTGATAGGCCAAAAACGAATTGATCTTTTGTGATAAATTAACCAATTAATTTAGTCAAGTGAATTAATTAAGTTAATTAACATGCAAACGCATGGTAGCACAAACAAATCACCAATAAACTAATTATGTAGCGGAAAATAAATAACACGGTAATTTGTTTACGAATGGGGAAAACCTAATAGCAAAAACCCCACCGAGTGATTTTTAGGTCACCACTCCCAAAATTTCACTATTATAAAAAAAAATGATTACAAGTAAAGGAATCACAATACCTTATACTAACCTACAGTTGAACCCTTACCCCAATACCCAATTGGACTTGTTCTGTAGTGACAATTTCCCCTTTCGATGTACGGCTCTCAAGTACATGACTAACCAATGTGCGAATCCTAGTATGCGACTTCAATCACCAACTAGAGAAGGTTGTTAGCTACAAAGTTCTTCGGTTCATCCCAACGATGAAGATCAAGAAGATGCTTAGTTACAAAATCCTACGGTGCACATACACAACAACTTCTTCACAAGAATGATGAACTAGGACAAAACTTTGTCTTTGGTTACAAATTGCTTGAACAGACTTTACTCAACACTTATGCAACTTGTATACATTTTGACGGCCCTTAAAATAATATTTTTATATGTCTAGGGTTAGAAGAAAAGAAAGCTCAAACACATAATCCTGGATTAGAGTCAAAACAGAACTAGAATTCTATTTTTCATAAAGCTCGACAGATAGCTGTTTGTCGAGATGCTGTCGAGCAGCTATTGAGCCACGGGGCTAGAACAGCTTCTTAAACTCGATGGATAACTAGCTGTCGAGCTAGCTGTTGAGATTTAATGAACAACACTTCTTTAGCTTGAATCTTGGACAGCCTTGCATGTCTTCAACACTTGATCTTGAAATACAGTTTCTTAAAGTATTAAACACATCCTAGATCTACCCAAATACAAATAAAGTGCATTTTGTCAAAGAATAAGCCAATTACATAAAATAGTGACATATGTTCCTAACATGTGAATTACATATGTCCTAACAGTGCCTTTTGTTATAGCCGGTTCATTGTGGGTTTCTTGGGTGAATAAATACTTACTAAAGGGTTAGTCTTTTTGGTCTATGAACATAATAACTCCTGGTGCTGGGGGATATGTAACATAGAGAGGAGGCAAGGCTATTGATAAGATACAGGTTGGGCAATGGAGAAAAGATCTTTACTTAGCATGACCATTGGCATCCTAGGGGTGCTTAGATGATCCAAGCCTTTGGGTCACGGTTGATTTGGGATTATGCCAATAGCTCAATTGCAAAACTCTCAGTTTATTCTCGGTCAGCAGTGGAATTGACCAATGGCCAGATCTGAAGCTTTGGTACAGATAAAAGCTGAAGTATTCAACTTGCAATTAGGTAATGAAGATGTTTCTGTATGGTTGCATTCTTCTACCAAAGGCTATGTATGTCACGGGAAACCATCAGAAGCAAGAAGGCCCCTATGAAATATGAATTGATTGAAGCTTATTTGTTTCCTTCTTCTATTCCTAAGCATTCTTTATATGTTGGATTGTTGTACAAAAAAATTAAATAGGCTGCCAACTAGGAGGGACTGTATGGCTTCCTGAGGCTATCAGGGACACATGTTATGCTTCTTTTGTTGTAGCAAGATTAAACCGTGTGACCACCCATATTTTGAATGCTCCTTGTCTAATAGAATAGGCACTTCAATGCTAAAGAAATGCTTGTATTGTTGTCCTATGCTGGAATAGTTGACTGGATTGGGTTGTAAATAAGCTTAAAGGAAAGAACTTTCAGCGGCGTGTATATATTGTTGTTATCTGCCATCTTTGGCTTGATAGAAATGCAAGAATCTACCAAGGCCAGATCAATATTGAAGCTGGTATTAGTGTTATATTACGGAAAGTTGTATAAACTGTAAGACTTTGACTATCATTGTGCTGAAATATGCCAAGATCCATCAAGATCAGAGATTGGTTTAGTTTGTGGAAGCCTCCCTATTCTATTTTTAAGCATTAATATTGTGTGCTGTTCAGTGGCTATGTATAACAAATCTGTCTGCGTGATCTAATTTGTTTGTAAGTGTTTGTTGGTTCTAGATTCAGTAAGTAGCTGTTAAGTGTCACGTTTTGTTGTATAAACCTATTATTTGGGTTACCATGGGTCCGTATTCTGACTTTGCGAGCTTAAACCATGTTCTTTCTGGTCTGTTTAAAATAAAAGTCTTTCATTCATTTTTTTTTTTTTTTTTAAAGGTCAATAATGTATGCCATATAAACAGTAGGCACCATTTATATATATATATATATATATATATGTATGTATGTATGTATGTTTATAACAAAAACAAAACAACAGGCAGAAATTAGCTACCTAAAATTAATTCGAGTATGCTTCTATATTTGAATTGATTTCATTGTGCTAAGAATATCAATCTCCACAGAATCAATACATATCCACAACATTTTCACAATAATTTTATAATAATTTCTAGGTGACAAGCTGTTATTAGTTTTAAACTTGGCCCACCATTGACATCATTTTTTTTTCTTGTCAATTATATAACTTGCCACGTAGAATTTTTAGTAAAAATGTTGTGAAAATAACATTTTTTTATTAAACTAATAGTCAATGAAAATGCAAGATGCCAGCCAGCTTCAATCATATTACCTTTCTCAAAAAAAAAAAAAAAAAAAAAAAAAAAAAAAAAAAAGGGCTTCAATCATATTACAGAATAATTTGGACTAACAGCCTGGTATGTAGTTATTCCAAATTCCAATGCATAATAGATATTTGATAAATAAAAAACATTAGGTTTACAGTTTTTATTTTCATTTTTTATGCATCCAATATGTTGTTTTTGCTGTCAGAGTAGAAGACTTAGCATTCGAATTACTCGTATTCCAGAACCAAATCGGCTTAGAAATTAAACTTGGTTTGTTATAAGTTGTGGCAATACCATTCAACATTCGACTGATGCTAAAATGAATCTTCTTTTCTTTTCTTTTTTTGGTGGTAAGAGCGAAGAACATTATTCAAAAGTGGTGAAAACAGAGGCAAACTTACAATTATTAAAAGATATGTACATTGAATTCTCTAAATTAACTGCAGCTTGCTTGCTACACTAGAATTATCCTTTTAGAAGCCCATCAACCAAATTCAATAATATTCAAAGAGGAAAAAATTTTGCCACTGAATTTTGCAGACAAGGAGATCAATGTTTTTCATTTTCAAGCATCACCCACACACATTATCTCATATATTGGTTGTGATAACATGGTCGTCTCCACCCTTAAAATGGTCCTCTTTTTGTTCGTCTAAGAAATCTTCCCTAGCATTGATAGCTAACATAAGGGCAACCATCCATAAGAGAGCTGCATCCAAGGACACAAAAGCACCACCACCAAGGAGGCCTGTTTTAGCTGTGGGACATTCTGTTTCGAGGTTATGATGGACATTGTGTGACCGGTGAAGTTGCTCTGTGATGGTTGGCCATAATAGAAACATTGCTCCCATTCCAGCTGCAAACCTGAGCGGACAAAATTTCACCACCATCAATCATCTTTAGTTAGTAAACCACAAGAGCTATAACAAGTCAATTTGAAATAGATCCTAATTTGGATTAAATGATGTGACAGTCTATATATCCTGTTAAATCCAGAACAGGATCATCTTTATTTCAAATGGAGATAATCCCAATTCAGATTAAATTATGTGGCTAATGGCTATTTGTATCCTATTAAATCCGGAACAAGATCCTCTCTATTTCAAAAGGAGATAACTTTTTCATGGTAAAGATTCTTTTTACTTGAATCTGACAATCTACATAATGCTTCATCATTTAATATTTCACATGATGTAACATTAAGTACAAACTTTTAGTTTTGTGATAATTAATCCAAATCATGAAATTCGGTAAATGGTTTTGGATGTTGTTTGGCCCAATATATAATGATTAAATAGTTAAGGAGCCTATCTATATAGTATTTAACAAATAGAAGGATTTGAGACCGTATAAAGAAATAATACTTACACAGAAACGTTGAAGAAGATGGTGAAGTTCATGCTTTTAAACAAAATGGACTGCGGAACCTGTTTTCCTCTGTAAGGGTAAAAGACTGACAAGTAGCCAAATACAGATGAAGCTATAAGAAACACAAACGAGAGAGAACCCAAAACAACTGTGGGACTCGATGGGTACTTGCAAATGACGACATCTTTCCCAGGAATTGGGGTGCCAGCTGCAGGCTATCAAAGCCCAAAAGAACAAAAATCAAGGATAATTTCATTGAAAAAGAAATGAAAAGACAATGCATATGATTTAATTTAGTAGTTAGTACCACAAATTAAACTTCCAAAGGTAATATACAGACAAATGGTAACAATTAATTGGGAAAAAAAAAATCACTTAAAGGCAAAAACAATACAATAAAAAGATAAGTTGACATCTCAGCAATTGTCGATCATCAGTTGTGAATTGTGATTGGAGTTAAAAATTTTAACTTGGGTGCTTCATTAACCTCACTTTTATTATGCAAAATCATATCAATAATTATGAAAACAGAGAGAAGATTTGCCCCAAGACTTGTTTCTCCACAATGTGCACATACATACATGAACATAAATAAGCGGAAGTGTAACATGAGAGCTTTAAAAGTAAGAGGGATAAAAATACCTTCTTAGTTTCAGCTAATACTCCTAATATGAAGGAGATCAGACCAAGTACACCCACAATAATCGCCATCTGTACCGCAGTTATAGCCATGTTGCTAACCAATAATGCAACGATGAACTCCTGCAAGGGTCAACGTGAAAATTAGGAAGAAAAGACATGAAAAATGAATAATACCTTCTTAGTTTTCAATTTTTGATAAGAAAAGAAAGGCCACCCCACCTCCTTAACGTGTATTTTTTATTTTTTATTTTGGTTGGATTCATTTAGCAGAAAATTCAAAGCATGTTGAAAATAGGCAAAATTCTCCATAATATTATCAGAGTTGAAACAAAATTCAGATCGTTCAAAATTATTTTTATCATAAAGGAGAATAATTTGGAATAACCCATGAGTCCAATTAGTTAACAGAATGCAATAATATTCACAAAAGGAGAATATATCAAAAGCAACAGAGATAACTATTAAATCAACCCTTCAAAAGATTAAAGAAAAGAGAGAGAAAAATGAAAAGAAATGTTACCTTAAGTCTGCTTGCCTCTTTGAATGTTTGAACTCTGTTGTGCAATTGAGAATTGTTTGATTATAAATAAATAAGAGAAAGGCTGCGAATTCAAACATGTTTAGAATTTCACGGCATAAATTCAGGAATTGAATCTTGGACGATTTGATAGCACAGATTCTGAATCTTGTTGGAAGTTTAGCTTAAATAAGTGCATTTGGCTGTCAGTCCAAGTTTTGCTAGCTGTGTTATACCGGTTTTAACTTTTAATGACTTATATTTTAGAGGATAGTCTAATTTATTCCACAATTTATTTGGTATTTTTGGCTTAGCTCCTATTTAGTTTTGGATTTTCTATTTACGCCCTAAAGGACTTTAATCAATTTAAAACACCCAAGTCCCTTTACGTTGTCCTTCAAAAAAAGTAAAAAAATTCCCTATTTTGGGAAGAAAGTAAATACTTGTTTTACATACAGGTAACCTCTCACTCAAAAGGTGTGGATCATATTTTTTTAGGAACTACACATTATAAGTGAGAGATTACATGTATTGTATATGCTATATAACCCCTCCTTTTTAATGATGGAAATTATACACAAATACATTAATTACACTAGTGATAACTACTATAGCCTATATTAGAAGAAAAACGTTTTTATAATAAATTTTAAATGGTAGGTTGTTATTAGCTGTTATAGATGGATAAAAAAGTGATTTAAGTTATAGATTCAAATTAGAACCAATAAAATCTTACCATGTAACATTTGTTATAAAAGTGCTTCATAATAAAATGTATGCAAAAGAAGATTATACTTTTTCTAACTTTTTTTTTTTTTTTTTTTTTTTTTTTTTTTTGAGAAGAAGAAAAAGAAAAAGAAGAACTGAAGAAGAATATTGTTCAAACTAAATAACCAAATATTGAATTGGTAAATCTTTTAATAGTGTAGTTTATCTATAGGCAGATAAAGCTGCATCTCTGTCTGTAGAATCGGTTTGGTTGGAGGATTTATCTCCTTGTTTTTATCCTGCTTTGTTAGCTGATGTGTTGTGAATTGTGATCGTCTTTTATTAATAAAGATTTCTAACCTTTTATATATAAAAAAATAATAATAAAATAAAATAAAATAAACATAAATAACTAAATTTGTGATAACTTAGATAGTATTTTTTAAGGAAATGTTTTAGGTAAAGGAAATAACAATTTATTATGAAAAAATTTCAAATGGAGTGACAATAAATGTCATTAGTGTCAAATCAACGTCATCATAAACAACGTTCTCAATATTATTTTGTTGTGGGTTTAATTCTTTTTTATTGAAAGATAAAATATAGAGTTTATATATAAGGGCACGTTGGTAGACTGTAATAAACACTGTAATGTAATAGATATTCTTATGACATAACTATTCGGTTGTTTGGTTATGTTTTTATTACAATGAATAGTTATTCCTTATGAATAGCTATTCTTCAAAATAAGAAATAACTATTTCTTATCAAAAGTACTGAATATCTATTCCTTCAACTTATGTAATAACTTTTTAAAAAAATTTCCTAAATAGCCATTAATTGCCACATCTTCAAAAGGAAAAAAAAAAAAAAAATTCCTTGTTGTTAATTATTAACTCTATTTTGAACACCCTAAAATAAGTGTATTTTAGGAAATTTGACTTAAAATTGATTTAATTACACCTTCTTTTTATACTCTAATAAATTGTGAATGTATATTCAAGATTCTATTATTAAATGGTCACCAAACTAATGAATAATAATACTTATTACATTTCAACTTAATGTATTCCTTGTAAAACTTATTTCTATTCCCATGTAATAATCATTTCAATGTATCAAACGTGCCCTAATAAATATGGGTTCAAATTACATCTGGTGTAATTTTTGTAAAATTACATAAACAGTACAGTATCTAAGGGATTTGATGGTAAAAAAAGGTCAATTACTTATGATATTATTACCACATTATTTATTAGAACTATTTAAATAGAGCTCTTGAAAAGAAAAACACCCAGCTGCAAGAAGAATAAAAAAATTCCCAAAAACAACGTCCTGCGCTTACAACCCAACCCCAAAAGATTTAAGATTAAGATTTGCTTCCAACGCTACAGGAACAGGAGGAAATTGAATAAAAGAAATAGAGCTTGAATTGGTTGCAGATAGGAAATTTAAGTAACTTGTTATAGGTTAGGGTATGTTATATTTCATGTCACACAAAAAAATACAGTAAAATTACAAGCAATAGTACCCGTTTAATCCACATATACGACATATACCCCCTCCCAAATGTGCATTCCCCCCCAGCACATCTATAAAGCAAGTTAATTATGTACAAAATTCATTATCATCATATATACCTCATTGCTCCAATGTCAACATTTTCCAACATATGATGGTATATGAGGTATATGCATCAATTTTATGATCGAAATAGAAGTTCAGGGCTGCTTGCAGAAATTTTACATTATTAAACTCTATAAAGCAAAAAAAACAAAAAAAACAAAACCAACTTGCTGTGTAGCAACTTATTTATAAAAAAATTGATATGGGTTGAGTTTGATTCCTCAACCCAATTAGTAGTACCTCTAGAGTCTACTTGTACCCCATATTATGAGTGAGAAACGAAAATTTTAAGACTACCATAAAAACTGCCCAAACGTGACTTACCTACATCAACTCTTAGTGTTATAATATTTACAAGTGATATATAAATAACCATGTGTATTAAAATAAAAAAAAGAGGTAAGGTAAAGTAAAATAGTGTTTAAAAATGAGATAGAGAACTGTAAGAAGTTGAAACCCAATGAAACATTTGAATTTATTAATTGAGATAAGAATTGTGATAAGTAAAAAAATTGAGATTTAAACAAAAAAAAAAAAAAAAAAAAAAAGATGATATACGTTAGTATAAATGGATGGGAATTTGTGATACCTGTGTATAGAATTTGGATAGCAGAAATTTTGGAATGTTTTAAAGTTTTTTCTTTAAAAAAAAAAAAAAAAAAAAAAAAAAAAAAAAAAAAATTTGGATAAGAATGAGTAGTTTTTATGTGAGGTAGTGGGTTTTTTTTTTTTTTTGAAGTAATTTTGTATTTTTTTTAATAAAGATAATTAAAATATTTGAATACAAATAGATAACAAACACATATAGGAATCAGACATATAAATACAAATAGGTAATGAGAATAATAGTTTTTTTCCCTTTTCGTACGTGAGATTGTATACAGATAGGAATCAAACATTTGAATACAAATGGTTAGTGAGAATAATGGGGTTTTTTTTTCCCTTTTTTACGTGAGATAGTATTACTATTTTAACCTTATTTATTTTTTGTAGGGAAAGAAAAAAGAAAAAAAAAAACTAAAGGGTATGTTATTTCAGAATTTGTATAATGGTATTTTGGTGCACCAAAAATTGAAAACGAAACTAGGGAATCCTCTTATTAATAGAATCCTCTTTTAACATTTTTTGGAAGAAGTAATTATGTATTTATTTTATAAAGATAATTGAAATATTTGAATTCAAATAGACAACAAATACAGATAGGAATCAGACATTTGAATACAAATGGGTGGCGAGAATGACAGTTGTTTTTTTTTTTTTTTTTTGGTACGTGGGATAGTATTACTGTTTTAAACTTTTTTCTTTTTTGCAAAGAAAAAAAATAATCTAAAAGGATATATTATTTTAGAATTTGTATTAGGGTATTTTGGTACGACAAAAATTAAAGACGAAACAAGGAAAACTTCTTATTAATTGTACATATTACTCTTATTTATGCACTCTTAAATTTAAATCATACTCTTTCTCCAAAAAAAAAAAAATTAAATCATATTATTCCTAGGACAAAGGCTTGTACTTATATATCTTAGCCTCTTTCTTTCTAAAAGCTTAAAAAAAAAAAAAAAAAAAAAAATTGTCCAATAAATTACATTGTTTAGACAATCAATATTAATTATATGAGTTGGACTTTTGGAATAGCCAATGAAAGCTTTTATTTTTTTTAACCTAATGATAGGTAGAGAGTAGAGCAAGGGGAAGTGGGGTTTGAAGCAAAAACATTTTTATATTCTATAGTAGATTGTAAGGAATTTTTTTTTTCATTCTCAGGTCATCTCAAGGCATTGTGGGGCCTGAGGCGGCTACTTTAAGTGGGGTATATTATTTTATTTTAAATATTAAAAAAAGATTTATTTAACTTTGGTTTTTTTTTTTTCATTTAAAATCTATTGTTTAGATGCAAAATTATGAATTAAAACGAATCCATTGTATTACTAAATGACTTTACAACCAAAATAAACACTATCTATTGAGTGAAGCAACCAAATACTAAAACTTTTAATTGAAGTTTTTAATAAAATTTTATGTTTAATATCTTCAAATAAAGTTTGAATATAAACTTATTTACTAGTAATTAGTTATATATTTATTTAATTTTCTTATTATATAGAAGTTTTGACTTGGACAAAAACAAAGAAAGTGTAGGTGAAAATTTATTTTTTAAAAAAATATTAAAAAAAAAGACTTTCAAGAACAAAACAAAGAGAGTGATCTTTCAGCATTTGTGTGTGAGAGATTAATGTGTTCTACACTCTAAAATTAAGAACAATTAACAGTCATTACCATATCCAATGAAAAGATTTTTCTTTTTCTAGTTTTTCTTTGATTAAAAATTTATTTTTTACATATTGGCTAATATTTGGGGCTTAATTAATACTCCCATTGGTACATAGATATCTCTATTGGATATAATTTGGGAGCCTTTTTTCATCGGGAACTTAGACGGTTGCCTATTTGCCTCATACCACTCATTCTCTTTTTCTTTTTTTTTTTTTTTTTTTTTTTTTCTTTTTGTTAATTATTATTCATTCTATTATGAATATTTTTGTCATTCTCTTATTTGCCTTCTTGGAAATTTATTTGTTTTTCGATTCGATTCTTTATGATCTTTGTTTTTCACTCAATAACCTTGTTGGAGATTTATTGTAGTCCTATCAACAGCATCCGAACTTTTGCAATATAAAATTCAGCTTGTCGTTTTAGTCTTCTCATTTTTTTTTTTTTTTTTTTTTTTGGGGGTGGTGTGGGCAATTGACTATTCTGTTTTTGACAGAAGGATAATTGACTAATTGAGTTCTCGTTTGAGCTCTCAGCTACATTTTGATTGACCTGTTAATATTGTTTCTTTTGTGCCTTTTGGCCTAGTATTTTCGTTCACAGTCAAAGTCTATAATTTCTTTAGTAAAGAAAAAGTCTTTAATTTCGTTTCATCTTTGGAGTAATTATTGAATACTTCTGGAGTACCATAAATGCGTACTCCTTTTCTCACATAATTGTGAGTCTCACTAATTAAATTCATGGTAGGACCTATAATTTATGTGAGAGGGAGGAGTACGCATTTATGGCATTCCCGAAATAATTAATAATTTTCCTCACCTTTGTGCCTCAACTTTGCTATTGTTATTTATTTTCCCCCCCAAAAAAAAAAAGTTTGCTATTATTAGATACTAGCATTAGCTATTAAATCCTAGTTTCATTTATCCAATAATGATAACTTCCTTAAAATAAAGAGATGGAATATAAGTAATCTTATTTGGGAATAACATAGAGGGAAAGAAATGGAATCATTTTATAACAATATTACTATTAAACCTCAATTTTAAAATAAATGGCTGAATATATAGGGGTATTTTGGGAGTTTTAGTAAAATTAATTAACTCTAATTTCATTCCCTCCAATTCCTCCCAATTTTGGAGGAATAAAAATTTGAGGTTTTAAGGGAGTAGAGAGGAATGAGTGTTCCCTCCTACTCATTTCATTTTCTCTCACTTAAACTTCCAAAAAAAGGAATGGAAGAATATTCTAAAATTATTCTCTTCGTTCCTTTCCATTCCATTCCCTCCTCCCAAACAAGAGCTAAATTGAGTTTGGCTTGAATGCCTCATAGTGAAGAAAAAGAAAAAAGAAAAAAAGAGGAGAGAGAGAGAGAGAGAGAAGGCTAGTGGTGCATGACGGTAAACTCTAGAGGTGGTGAATGGCGGTCTGAGGAAGGAGCAACATGGCTTGAAGTTTGGCCATGGAAATCCAAAAAGTGAGTGGAGAGAGAGAGAAAGAGAGAGCAGAAAGCATGAGAGAGGGAAAGCAGTGAAAGTGAGAGAGAAAGAGAGAGAGTCATATGAAAGTGAGTTGGCTTTGCCTTTCTTATTTCCTAGCGAGGACCAAGGCATCGCCAGACGTGGCGAGGGTCACTCTAATGTTAAAATTGTGGGACAAAATATTGAGACTGATGCATGAGTTTTTTTGAGTCTTTAGTTATATATTTGCTGAAATATTAAAATAGTTACATTGATGTGAATGCTCTCATATAGCTAGAAGTGTGATAAGACCTGACATTCAAAATAGCATTGAAGTCATTAGTTTGTTTGGGTGTGTTCATTTCTGGTGCTAGGTCTCATCACACTCCTAGCTATATTGGTGATTGGTAAATACATAAATATTGTTGGACAAATGCATAAACCTCAAGTTAGAATGAATGAAAAAAAAATTTTGAAATTAAATTTAAAAAAAAAAAAAAAAAAAAAAAACCTCTAAGCAAGCGTGTAGCACATGCAAAAAGGCTAATATTCCACAATTATCACTTTTTTTTTTTTTTTGGGGGTGCTAGCCTCCACACACTCTTGGCTATCAATAGTTTACAAATGCATAACATAATTGACTAAATGTGTAAACCTCAAATTTGCATGAATAGAATTGATCACAAAACAAAAAATAATGATAATAATAATAATAATAATAATAATAATAAGTGTGTGATGGGGCTAGAAATAATAATGATATTCCATAAATATCATCCATTTTTTGTGTTGATTCTAATTTGACTATTAATTTTTTAATTATTGAAACCTCAATATGATTAGAATTAGAAATTGTAGAACATAAGTCAAATTGAATGCTTCTACACTATGGGTGTGCTCAATCCTCTTTTTCTTTTCTTTTTTGGGTAAAATTTTCATTTACTTGTTTTCAGTCTCGTTCTAAACTTATGCTTTTGTCTAATGACGTAACTAAAATATATAATGAACTCATAAAGAAAAAAATATTTGAATATTAAAAATGTATTCTAAAAATTTCACCAACCCATATATATATATGAACAAAGTTTTTGTCTAAACTAGCTTAGAGAGAAACTTTATTCTATACTTGGTTTTGAAACCCAGATTGGATCGTATAGTCCAATCGGGTTAACCAGGAACCGTTCATTAAAAAGGTTCTTTTAACCTTAATAATTGGCCTATACAAGAAAATCCGTGAACTATGAGAATTGCGGTTTAACCTCCTAGGTTTGAAAACCGTAAGCGGTTCTCACAAGTCAGAGTTAGACCTTTTTTTTTTTCAAGACTTCAACTTTAACCACTCATCGTGAGACTAACAAACTTAAGACTGCACTGCCATCTTCTTGTTCTTCTTCTATGTCTCGCTTTCTCTCTCTCTCTCTCTCTCTCTCTCTCTCTCTCTCTCTCTCTCTCTCTCTCTGCATTTTATGACATAAAAAATATATATAAAATATAAATCTTTATATTTAGTTGGATTATTTTTGTTAATTTTCAATTTTTACTAATTTAATATATTTATTTATCTTTTAAATAATTATTATATTAATTATGACATCATCACGGTTAGACCTCAATCCAATCGTAAAAATCTTAAACCTCTTTCTTTTTCGATTCTTTGAACGGTCCGGGTTTGAAAACCATGGTTCTATATATATAACCGTATACAATGAAGAAGATAATGATTCAATGTCTTTTGTACGGCCTTCCAACTCTTTTACAGCGACATTTGATTAACCTAAATGGATGATATTTACGCTAATATCAAACATTTTCGGAGTTTCTTCCAATTTAATTATGTTAATTGTTCCTTTTTTTTTTCTTTTTTTTTTTAAATGTATAAGATTCGGAATAGAGTTTTTCTCAAAACATTAGTCAAACTGAATGCTTCTTATCTTAAATTAATGGCACAGAACGATATGCATGTGTTAAAATGCCCTTTTTTCAAGGGTGTTTTTTTTTTTTTTTTTTTTTTTGGTTAATTTAAAATTTTAATCCTTCATATTTTTAGTGTCCGCTTTGTCATAAATATAGGTTAGCTTTCCTCCAAAAAAAAAAAAGGATTCTGAGTTTGGACACTCTTTAGGTTTAGTCAATTCATGGGTACATCACATCTCTAATTATATACAATTTGGTGAGGTTTTTTTTTTTTTTTTTATACATCCATGCCCTTCCCAAAAAAAAATTCAACTTGCTTACTTCAGAATTTTGTATTTGTTGAAAATGGAGCCTCATGGCATTATGATTTATGCGCCTTATTAGAGAAAATTCAATATTTTTAACTCTGTTGTTTGAAGTTGCTTTTTAATTGACTGTTTTGGCGGGGTTTTATAATTGTATGTTATATTTCAAAGGAACCACCGTTGTGTCTTGAACCTGAGAAATTAAATTATCTCACTTCAAATTAAAGGATCACAAATCTAGTTTCTTTACTGCAAGTTTTTCACACTGTTATGGTTATTTTTAAAGTTTCACCATAAAAGATAGTGTAGTCAATTCGAAATGGCCAATCTCCTAAACTTAGGGAGATAAAATAGACATTTTTTTATTAAATTTTCTACATAAATTACATTCCTACCTTCACAGTACATATATAAGAATTTTAATGATATAACTATCTTAACAAATAGAAACTAACTCCTACCAAATAAAAATTTGAAACAATAACAACCTAATATATTACTACTAATTTATTATTAAAATTCAATCAAATCCAAACCTCATCAGTTGCTACATAATTATCTTCCCTGTGGCCTTGGGACATAATATTCTCTTTCCCTTCAGGTGAGTCTTGTCCCCATAAGGGCAGCAGCACATAGTCTTCAGGGGTTCATTTGAACCCCGAGTTTGCAAAAGAAATTATAAAATATATATATATATATATATATATAATATTTTTTATTAGTTTAATACCTTTAAAAATATATTTCACACCCTAGTTTAAATCTTACATACTCTAATCACAAATCAATTCAGCCTAAAAACAAACAACAGCACCGATCAGCCCATCCCAAAACCAAACAACAAAATAGATCACAGATCTCTCTCTCTCTCATTTTCATGAATCTAATCTCATCTTTCTTCTCTATTTGACTATCTTAGTATTTCCAACTCTAAGAGTAAAAGCATGGTGTATTATTATGTTATAATAACTCTCTATTATAAATTTATTGATTCAAGAAAAAAAAATATTAAAGTTGGTGATTATTCAAGCATTTGAGTGATTAAGTAGATACTTAGTGTATTATTTATGTATGGATGAATGGTTGTGTGGGTCAATAATTAATACAGTGTCTGTGAGTTGAGTTTTGTCATTTAGTTTAAAATATTTTTATAAAAATAATGACAAATAGACAATAACAGCTGCATAAAAATAAAAATGTTGTACAAATTTAACAAAATAAAATGGTGGCACCTACCAACTTTAACAATAGATAATGACAATTGACAATGAATTATCATGTAATGATTTTGAAATACGAAAGCTTGTAGAAAGAAGTTGTAAAACTTCATGTATTTTTGTGTGTGTGTGTGTGTGTGTGTGTGTGTGTGTTTTTTTTTTATTAATTTAATTTTGATAATGACCCCCTAAAAAAAAAATTCCTAGAACTACCACTATGTCACCAAGAATCTGAGACATGGAAATTGATGCTTGCTCACATCAATTAGAGACTACTCAACCTTGAATTCTAATGTGTTGAAGGATAAAAATATGAAACATGAATACTTGCACCAATTCTTTAACCACATTTGCAAATGAAAAAGTCTTGATTTTACATCATCGACCTTATTGGGAATGACAAAATCAATGTGTGAAAATGTGAAATAGAGTACACTTATTCAAAATTACAAGATCTCTTTGATCTTTAAATGCAATTACTCTCTAGAATTGCTGGTGATTTTTGGGGGACATTATGATTCTTCAAAATTTCTTAAGATCCTTGCATTTTTTATTGTTCTTTGATTTCCAAAATTTCATTGGATTGTTTATCTAAGATCTTGAACATTAATTGATGCCACGAATCATGCATCCTATCTTGCATCCTTACTATTTTTTGGACATGACCTTGGTAATATCTAACATTTGATTAACAATCTCCAACATACTCTCCATTTACCAAGTTGTTGTCGCAGAAGCTTGAAGGAAGTGCACACAGTGCTCCCTTTGATGGACAAAAACTAAACTATTAGTTTCTGTGCAGTAAACCTTGAATCCATAAGGGGTTCCATGAATCCACAAGGTGATAAAACTAGAATCCACTAAAAAAAAATTTGACAAAACGTCTATATTTTTATTGATAATAATATCTGAAAAAACGTTTACAGATTAAGGAGCCTATTTAAGGGCTTTGTAAAACTTGACATACAATAAAATATATTCTAAAATAACTCATAATTAATACATAGCCATAATAGGAACTAAATTTGACCTAAAAAGCATTAAAAACACATAAAAACAAGGAAATAAATGCCCTAGACCAAAAATAACGAAAATTACATAAAAATACCAAATATAACAAATTACAAAAATTGAATTGTAGATTCTGTCCTACATCAGACCCCTCCACTTGAAATAAACTCGTCCTCAAGTTGATAGTTGAGATTTGAAATCTTCTATGCCAAGAGAACAAATACTTTGAATACTTCATCTACTTTTTATTCTTACCAAACTTGAAATTCATCAATTGGGCAACTTGAACTTCTTGTCCCTTGATCCTCATGCAATGGAAAATATTCACCAAATAAGAGTCAATGATCAAATCAAATCTTTCCACCCCAATAAAATCAATTAACTTTGTTTCAATGTCTCCCACTTAAAAAATAGGAGTTTGAATGTTGCAATCATCTAACTTGATTTCATCGAGATCGTTGACAATTTCCTCTATGATTTCTTCTTTAATGGTTATCTTGACTTTAAGATCTTTATGTATACTAGGATCTTCATTAATCTCCTCCACATTAATCTTGATTTCATGATCTTCTTCTATAATAATGCCTTCATTAATTTCCTCATAAATCTCTATATTTTTTTTCTTTGACTTCTACATAATCTTCAAGAACAATATTTACTTCAACATGAAATTCTTTCTTTAATGGTGGAATATATGGCTCTTCAAAATAAATTAAGTATGAACTCCGTGGCCAATAATAATCCTACATTGTATACAACAAGATTTCTTCACAATCCAAGGGATAAAATTTGATAGCAAGCATCTTTTTCATCCATGGCCATGAACATATTTTTTCTTTACCTTATTAGATTCTATCAGATTGTACTCGTTCCCACCAACGTACGTAAGGCATACTCACTAAGTTTATACAAAGGAAGTCCAACTTTTCTCTCATAATAAATATTCTCAAAGTCAAATAAATCCTCTAGATCAAGTAACCAATCAAGAAAATCTTCTTTATAAAAATAACCACTAAAACTTGCAATTCTTCTATAAGGCCTATATGAAATTTGCTTACTAATTGGTTGCCTGTGAGTTATGTCTTCGTGATAGTTATCCCTATTGTTTCCATGCTGCAACGACAGCATCCTAGCAAAGATATTTGTGAGTGCTAATTGTACGTCACATAATACTTGTTAAGCTGGAATTGCTACCATCTCATACATTAGCCAACAGACCAGGATAACTCAAGACTTTGATACCAATTGATGTTGTGGAAGTCTAAAGAAAACACACACAATACTCCAAGAGGTGATAAACTGGAGTTCACCAGAGAAACATAACAGGAACTAAATTTGACCTAAAAAGCATTAAAATCACATAAAAACAAGGAAATAAATGCCCTAAACCTAAAGTAACAAAATTTACATAAAAATATCAAATATAAAAATTACAAAAATTGAATTGTAGATTATGTTTTACATCACAAATGGGTCTTCAAATATTCTTTTGTAGGTCACTGATTGGCCTATATAGGGTGTTGGTGGTTTGGTAAACTAGACTTTGATGAACTGGGTGTAATGGTAGCTCTGGGAGTTTCATTTTTTTTGGGGGGGGGGGGGGGGGGGGTGGGGGCGTTCAATAAGAAGATGAATCTTGTGGCCTACATGGTTTTCATATTACAAATTTGTTCATAGTAAGTACTACCGAAAGAATAAGAAGAGAAATGCTACATCTATAACATTTTCACAACACTTAAAAAAAAAAATCTTATGTGATAAGTTATTATTGGTTCTAATTTAAATCCACCACTGAAATTTTTTTTTTACCCTTCAATAACAGTTAATAGAAATCTATTACTTAAAATTTGTTGTGAAAATGTTGTAGACATAGCATTTCTCATAAAAGATAAATTATAAGTAATCTCTAACTTTCCCAATCTATCACTCTCGAACTCTCTCAATCTCTAACTCTGTAATTCTTTCAATCTCTCACTCTCTCACTACCATTAACCCATGCAACTAACCCACACTACTGATCCAAGCAATAAATCCATGCTGCCGACCCATGCCCAACGTCGATCTACAAAGCCCAAACCATCGACGCATTTCCCTTTCCCTAGATCAGTGTTGGGTGGCTAGATCGGTGGTGGTTTGGTGTTGGGTGGCGGGATTAGTGATTTGGATTGCAAAGGTACTTTCTTTTCTTCATATATTTCTAATTTCATTTTTTACTTATTTTTTTTGTAATTGCTTTATTAATTTTGTGTTTGAAATTTTGTAGGTTTCAATGGGGTTTGAAATTTTGTGTATTTTGAAATTTTGTGTATTTTGAAAATTTGGATATTTTGCTGTTAACAGGGTTGTTTGGATGGCTAGACGTGCTAGGTTTGGATTGTTTGTCATGTTTGGGTGGTTGGATATGGTGGGTTTAGGTTGTTATTTGTTTTTTGGGTAGCTGAATATTCTGGTTTTTTTTTTTTTAATTATTTTTTTTATGGTGGTTGCTGGTAATAACATCTGGATATTTTGCTGTTAACAGGGTTGTTTGAAAGGCTAGATGTGCTAGGTTTGGGTGGCTGGATATGCTGGGTTTAGGTTGTGATTGGTGCTTGGCTGGTTGAATATGCTTTTTTTTTTCCTTTCTTGACGATGGTTGTTGTCTACAACAGTGTTTTAAAACGCATATATAGCCAATTTAAAATAATAATAATAATTTGCCTGAAATAGCATTTTAAAAATGCCACTACAGCGCTATTTCAAAAATGCCACTACAGGTCTATAGTCACGAGGCAATAGCAGCATTTTATGGCATCATTATAGAGAACACCTCTATAACACAAATGAATCTATAACAGCATTTTTAGGACTTATAGTGGTGTTTTACAAATGCCACTATAGACTTGTAATTTGTAGTGCTTCTTAGAACAAACTATTCCTCAAGATCATTTGCTGATTATATTATTGCAGATAGTAACTCATAGTAGAAACTAAAGTTAAGTCGGGGAGATTGCTATGAAAAAAAAAAAAAAAAAAACCATTTCGCATCCATAATTTAATCTTGGAAGTGGGCAAGATGGTCGTTTTGCATCCATAATGAGATAGTGATTGTAATTTAGTCACTAACTCATTAATTACATTTCAAAAAAATGATCTTAAGGTTTCAACAATTACAACGATACATTCGTTTACTCAACGGACGATCGGATTAAAAGATATCACAAGATCAAATTTTGGCTGTTGAGATGTCGATTGGGTGAAACTAATGACACATGCTTAGTTGAAATTACTTTTAATAGGTCACTAATTAAAATTAATCCAATGAAATTTTGTGATTGGTTGAGTCTATGTCCTAAAATATAGCTTTTGTATTGGATTAGAATAAATGAGTTGATAATATTTAAAGACTATTAGATAATATGATCTTTAACTAATTATATTCATGAAAATTACTTTAAAAATTCTAATTATCACTTTGTAATATGCTTTTTCATGAAAATACATTAAAAATTTGTCCAAATACAGTGTTAAGTTTGAAAAACAATCCAATGCTAATCAAGTAGCAATTTTTAGTCAAGTTGCAAGATGATTTCAGAAAACGTCGAGATTTTGGACTGGGCTATTTCTAGCAAAATTGTAAGGAATTAAATTTTCCTACAAGTGTCAAAATATCAGCTCAATAAGATTTTTGAGCAAAGAGATAGGATCAAAAAACTGAAATTCGTTCACATATAAAAAGAGTGCTTTAGTTATTGTTTTAATATAGATTAGATTTCCATACATGGTAGAAATCTGTAATATAGAAAGAAAAAGATTTTTAATAATCAAATTTTTTATTCAATCCATCAATGATTCTCTGATACGTTTCGAACATGTTACAAATGGAAGGTGGAAAAGTCTTTTGGAGATATGTATAACATAGAAGGTGATAAATCATATACCTTTCTCTATTAAACAAATATATCCATTAATGTCATCAAAAAAAATAAATCCATTAATTTGCTTTAATGATGTCTCCACTAGGCCACATAGGAGTGCCTATATAATCCTACCTCTATAAATCCTATACTCCAAGCCATTAGTTTTTAACTTCACAATAGTGTTCAATCCAAAAGAGAATGGAGAAGAATATAATGAGTTGTTTAGTATTAGCCTTTGGGTTGATGATTATTTTGGTCCTAAATGCAAGTGCAAGTCCATCAGATGGCATAACATGCGAGGAGGCTTTAACACAATTGATAACCTGCAACCCATACTTCCTAGGTTCTGTTCCATCGCCCAGCCCTATATGTTGTAAAGGTGTACAAAATGTATCGCAACAAGCAAACACCACTACAATACGCAGGTCTTTGTGTGAATGTTTCGAAACTGCTGCAAAAGCATTTCAAATTATACCTGAAAGACTAAAACAGCTTCCCCAACTTTGCAAAGTCGAAGTTCCTGTTCCTCTTGACCCCACTGTGGATTGCAACACGTAATCTCTCTTTCTCTCTCTCTCACACACACACATTGTGTGTGTAAAAAGGGTCATAAACTCATAATACATATCAAAAAAATATTTTTTTTAATGAATCTTCTCATTTCCTTATTAATACGTTTGTGTTTCTTGATGTGCAGTGTCCCATGATGCTCTATGGAGTGGAGATGTTAGTTAAATAAACATGGAGAAGCAAGCATGCAATATATATAACCAGTTCTGTGGTGCAGAACTTATCTGAGCCTCACTCATTTTAACTACTTTTTATATTTGTAACACCTATTGTAGGTGGAATGAATAAAAATATTCATAGTTTATTTATCCAACAAAAATAAACGAATGAATGAATAATTTCTCGCTTAATGAATCTCGCAAAATATTATTTCTCTCTACTTGCTTAAATTTGTGTTAATATCCATACTAATATTGCTGGGGCCATGGTAGAAATTTGAACAGACCAATATTATTTGTAATAATCCATTTTTATTTACAGATTAAGTAATTTTATAATATGATCCAATTAATATGTAATTAATACTGCACAGACACAAAGAATGGTGCATCAGTAATTTTTGAAAATTGACTATCGAAATTTGATCTTAATGCTTATTATGATAGAGTCGATAGCAACTTGAAATGACAAGCCACAATTAAAAATAAACTAGTTTATAATTCATGCATACATAGGTAAGTATTTAAAAATAATTGTAATTAAATGCATATTATCATTCCTTCTAGAGTTGAATACTTCTAAGGGTCATTATATATATATATATATATATTTGTCAACTCTAAAAGACTTTGTAAAGGTATTATTTGGTAGTCTCTGTAGATAACGTATTTTTTCCAGACTTGATAAATTTCAATTCAGCATTTAAAATTCCAAAATATTCATTTTTTATCTAGAAAATTTGGTAATCACTAGAAATAAATAAATTTCTACGATGTTGAATGCACCAATTTGATGGTTTGAGAGCCAAAATTCAAAAATTATCCATAATGAGATAACTTTGGCAAACTTGATCAACAGTCAAACAAACTCAAAACATTCTCCAGCCACCAATTTTCATCTCATTATAGCCAAATTCAACATCCAAGATCATTTGACAGGCCCTAACTAGGATTTGACCTCTACTAGACCAATCAAATTGTGTCAATTTCAAGCTTATGAGAAAGATCATGAAATGTCTATTAAAATAACTGTTGTAGGCCCAATTCAGAGTTGAGATGAACAAGATATCATTATAATGTTGAAGCTACATCAAAGTAGAAAGAAGAAAATGCAGACAAAACGGGATCGTTTTGAAAGAAGAAAGAATAACGACATTGTTTTCATTAATGAAATCAGCCATAAACAGAAGAAAACAACATCGGATTACTTTGGTATGAGGAATAAAGAAATACAAGAAACGGCTGCGTTTTGCTTAATGAAAACACAAAACCAAAACCTACGAAATTGCAAGCCCAAATCTGTTACAAAGAGAGCCAGTTGTTAGTCTCTAATTTAGTCCATTTCTTCTCTTGCCCTCTTTCTTGCTTTCTCTTTTATTGTCTAAATAGGCAAAGTAGATATTTACCTTGTTCACTCATTTTTCTTTTCTTGATTTAATAAAAAGAAATTCTTTTATTTAGAGAGCTTTGTATTTTTTACACATAAAGACACTGAAAATCTAACCAAAAGATTTACCCAATTATTATAGAGTGTCATAAATCATGGTTATGTATTAATTATTATTTAATCATAACCAAACCACATCAAATTGGTAAAGTATGGTGTTGTTACAAAGGTCTAGTGATGAATCTTAATTTGGCAAGCTTGGTCCATGAAAATTACAAACAAGCAAGGAAGAACGTCTATGACAAATACCGAAATGAGATTTTCAAGTAAAAACTTGTGTTTGGTACCCATTTTCAAGGTTTAAACTTGCCGAATTCAAAGTCAAATTCTACAAAGACATTTTATTTGAAACAAATCTTTGTCCGAAAGGTCATAAAGTAAGTTTCCCAAAGTCTAAAAATAAAATTTTGGGTAAACCTATTTTTGGGGTCCACGACTAGCTTAAAAGGCCAACTTTGCACCTAGATTTGCTGCAAGTCATGTGTGGGTTATCCAAAATCTTCGTACTTTTGTAAACTTGGATTGCATATTTACGTCACTATAATGATCAAGGGATATAGTGGCGTTTATAAAAAAAAAACGCTGCTATACGTACTCTATAGCAGCATTTTTGTAAAACGCTGCCACAGGTTTTCTTTAGCCGTGTTTTAGATGGTCTATTGTGGCGTTTTAAAATACTAGGCCTATAGTAGTGTTTGAGATAGCATATATATAATAGCATTTCAAAAACGCCACTATAGGTCTTGCCTTGACAATGACTTATAGCAAAGTTTTAACAAGCGACACCATAGGTCCAACCCAAAAAAAAAAATTAGGGACCTATAACTGTGTTTTTTACACACAACAATTGGTCCTGGTCTTACAAGAACTTATAGCAGCATTTTGAAAGCGCCACCACAGGTCTAACCCAAAAAAAACAATAATAATAATAATTTTGTGGACCTATAGCTACGTTTTTCAAATGTCGTAATTGGTCCTTGTCTTACAAGTTTCTATAGCCCAATCCAAAAAATAATTTAAATAAATAAAAATTGAGGGACCTATAGAGGCATTTTTCAAACGCCACGACAGGTCTAGGTCTTACAAGAGCCAATAGTGGCGTTTGGAAAGTGCCACTACAAGGGCCTATAATGGTTTTTGGAAAGAGCAACTAGAACCCAACTTGGAAAAAAAATTGAGTGACCTATAATGGCGCTTTTCAAATGCCACCATAGGCCCAGGTCAAGTAATTTTAATATGGTAGAACTTGGGTTTCATTTTTGTGGTGTTTGAAGCTTGGGTTTTAATTTTAGCTTTGTATATGAGAGTTTGTATGAGTTGTGACCCTAATAAGTCAAGTAATTAGTCCACATATGAGGAAGATTAAACTTGCCCTCACAATATATATTGGCTTTGAGAGCAAATTCAACTCTAATGCTTTAACTAACTTTTTCAAGTCTACATATTCTCAGTTTTCATTACCAAATTCTCATTTTTCTTCTCATTAGTCCTTTAATTTTTTACATAAATCTGCATATTTCTTTTTAATATCTTGATTTTTAGATTCTTGAGGGAAGAAATGAGGAAAGAGAAGAAGACTAAAAGATTTGACAGATTTCGAGAGCTCCACGTCTCACATAGGACCTTTGATCAATGATGCTAAGCACTACTCCTATTTGTTTGAAAAATTACTGTACTCTCATGTAACGAGAGATTGTAATGGTGTTGCTCATAGTTTGGCCAAATATGCACTTAGCATTCAAGACTTTTTAGTGTGGATAGAGGAAACCCCACCACAAGTTTTTCATGTACTTCAGGCTTATTTAGCCGGTTTATTTCAATGAATTTACCAAAAAAAAAAAAAAAAAAGAGAGAAGAAGACTAAAAGAGAGTTAACTGTTTAATTATGTTCATTTTCAATGTATCACTTCAATTTTGAAGATCAATCATACGAAATACATGTGAATTTTGTATCTAATATTTTAGGCGCTTTGAATACTGTATGCATAGAGTGAGTATGCTCCAGCATTATAGTGTTAAACCTATTCAGGTATTTGATGGGGTCTTTTGCCAATGAAATGTGAGCAAGAGAACAAGACATATTTTGATGTGTCACTTCCACTTGACTAATGAAATTTTGGTAAAGTTTTGTTCAGTTGTGATAAAGCAAAGAGGACAAAAAGGTTTTGTGGTTATGTAATAATATGCATTGGGTGCGTGCACTGTTAATGGTGTTTTTTGTAAAGTTATGATTTCCAACTATGCTGTGTTGGCTTTAATTTCGTGCCAAATTTGATTGTAATTTTTTCAATCATTTTCCTTGTATGTATGTGGGATTAATTGTAAGGGATAAGTGTGAGAGATCGGTGAAGACTCAAGTTTCAAAGAATGTACAAGTGGATTTCGCGACTGGCTCGCGACTGGCTCGCGAGAAGCTTACCCGTGAAAAGAGCCATGTGTAGAGCAGATGACTGGAAGATGAAGAGTCGCGCCAGGCTATATTTTTAGGAAGTGTCTTGCGGGCAAGGCCAACTCGTGAAGGATCTGCGAAACATTCTTTTTGGCAAAAAGTTATGTTTCATTGTACCCTATCTTTACACACACTATATATACCCTCATTACCCACAAATTGTAAGGAGTGCTTTTCAGAGATAAAATCCTAAAAAATACACTTAAGAGTTAGAGATTGTCATACCCACAATCATCTACACATTTCCTTGTTGTTTTCCTCAACTCTTACCTCTCCATCTCTATATTCTTGAGAGGTTGCTAGCCCAAACACTTACCACACTCATTCTGAGTGTAAAATAAGATTTTTGGTGCTACTGGGGAGCATTGGAAGAAGCAATTCATTGGCGGATGCAATCGGGCTAAATTGTGGGATTCGGAAAGCTAGAGAAGACAAGGCTCCGAGAAGTCAGTTGGTAGCAGGAGCTTAGAGGGCTCAAGTACATGGGGTAGACAAGGCTTGGAGAGTCTTTTGTTATTCGTGTACTTCTACTTTATTCTCTAGTGGATCAATTTTGACTTGGAGGGTCGCGTAGAGGTTTTTCGCCGAGTTCTTCATTTTCCTTTTCAATAACACGTCTCGGTGTTATCTTGTATTTGCATCTCTCTTCCCTATTCTTTAAGCTTTCATTTTATTGTTGATGATGGATGAATATGGATTAGGGTAGTGTTATTAGTTCATTGTGTTTATATACTCTTGTTCCGCACTTAGTCTAAGTTAAAGTAAAAGCAATCTAGCCGTAATTTTTAATTGGGGGTCTAAACAAGATCTTCTGTTTTAGCACAAATCCGAGCTTTCAATTGGTATCAGAGCGGGTAAACTTATCGGATTTCATTATCCTAGTGTGATCCTAAACCCCCAGTGAGATGGATAGATCTCAATCCCTCAATGCTCCTCCATACTTCGATGGGAGTAACTATGCTTTTTGGAAAGTACATATGTGTGCTTTTCTTTATGCTATTGATGAGACGGTGTGGGATTTTGTTGAAAATGGGTATATAAGACCCACTACTACCAAATCCAAATGGGATAAGGTTGCTCTTGCTTTGGCAAACACCAATAGCAAAGTGATTAACACTATTTTCTGTGGTGTTTCTACTGATGAGTTTCATAGGATTTTGCATGTGAAGACCGCCAAAGAGGCGTGGACAATTCTTGAGACAACCTACAAAGGTACCAAGAAGGTTAAAGACTAAATGCTCACTACTTAGTTTGAAGAAGTAAAGATGAGCAATGATGAGTCGTTTGATTCCTTTTATGGGAAACTTAATGAGATAGTGATTGCCAAGCTCAATCTTGGGGAGAAGATTGAAGACGCCAAGGTGGTGAGGAAGATCTTAAGATCCTTACCCAAAAGCTTCTAGGCTAAGGTCACCACCATAGAAGAGAGCAAAGATTTGAATGAGATAAAATTTCAAGAACTCACTAGATCTCTCCAAACCTATGAGCTCGGACTACCCTCTCACAACTATAAATAAGCGAATGGGTGATTCCTTCAATAAAGACGACGTAGAGAAGAAGGAGGCATTTCTTGCAAAAAAATTCCAAAAATTTCTCAAGAAGAATAATAATAGGAAGTCATTTGGCAAAGGAAAATTTTCATCCTCAAAAAATGACAAGGAGTTCAAGAAGAAGGATGATAAAGACTCTTCATCAACTCAAAGAATCGTGTGCTATGAATGTAATGAGTATGGACATCTCAAGAAAGAATGTCCAAACTATCTGAGAGGAAAGGGTAAAGTGTATGCAACCACCCTTACTGATTCAGAAAGCTCAAATTTCAATGCGGAAGGAGAATGTGATAGTGAGGGAACCTATTCAGCTTTCATGGCAATTATCGCAGTTCACTCTAGAGATGAGTTGAGCAACTTGGTTGATGAGCTAGGTGTACATTCCAAAAGTGTAGAAGTTGATGATTCAGAAGATGAGGATGTGTTCCTCAACGAAGGTGAGAAGAACCTTTAAGAAGTGTATGAAGCGTTGCTTGAAGATTGTGGCAAATATGCCAAAGTTGCAAAGAATGCGGTTAGAATGATGAAAAAAATTGAAGAAGAGCAAAAATCCACACTTGTGCAACTTAAGGAAGCTAAATGTGAAGTTGAAGAAATAAAGGAAGAGTTGTTGAATGCGTATTCTAAAATCAAGTTCCTTGAACTTGAAATAATCCAAGCAAATGTCAAAGTGGCACATTTACAGCAAGAAGTTTGACAGTGTGCTTTCTTCTCAAAAAATTTTAAATGACAAGACCAGTTTAGGCTATACCAGTGAAGGAAGCTCAAGCAGTGGGCCTAAGAAGGAAGTGAAGTTTGTGTCGACAAAGAATGTAGAAAAGCCTAAAGTGGAGAAGCCCAAGATTGAGACCTCTGTTGTTGCAAAGAGAACCATTGGTCCAAAACCAAAGGAAAAAGGGAAGTCATTACCTAAAAGTCAATGAGGACCTCAAGTGAAGCATTTTTGTTATCACTGTGGCATGCAAGGGCACACAAGACCAAATTGTTTCAAGCTTCAGGCACTCAAGAGGGCTGATTGCATGGCCAAGACAACTCAAGAAGAATGCCAAAGGAAATTCAAGCTAAAGGAGAAAATGAGGGAAAATTCATTGGAGGTGTTATGTTGATGTAGAAGAACATTTCATCATGCCTTGCTAGCTTCACCCTAAGGTTTGAGAGTTATGTCGGTCGTACCCCTCCTTCCAAGGATCTCACCCAAAACACTCGAACAATGTGGGTGAAGTAGGTTTTCTCATGCATGATCACTCACTATGCCCATGCATTAATACTTCCAACATATTAGGGTTATAGTTTCATGAATCATGACATATGCAATCTTCTTGTGTCATTGTTTCCATTTTAAGTGTGTTTATTTTACAAGTTTTTGTTTGTTTACCATTTTTTTTTTATTGATCTTACTTTGTTTGTTCTATTTTTTAGTGTGTTAAAAAATTCAAAAACCCATAAAAAGTGAAAAATATTAAAAAGTTTGATCATTTGTGTTGTGTATATCATATGTGAGTTTGACCTAGTACTTCCGTACTAATGGCATAGTGCATTTACGAGCTTAGCTTGTTATGTATGCACATTCTTTAAGTGTGAGTGACATCTAGAAATCTACGTTTGATTGTTGTAAATAGATCTTTGAGCTTGTCATAAATGATTGGTCAATAGTTTTGCTTGATCTTGATACATGCGTAGACTTATGTCTATATAGCTCCTCACATATTTTTTTTTTCTTTTTCAAAGAGCTCTACAAATGTCTATCTCTAAAAGGAGGAAAAGAGCTGTAAAAGCCTTGCTTTGAAAACTAGTTTGACTAGGAAAAGGTGGAGCAATTTTGTATTAAAATGTATGGTTCCAAAGCCAAAGGCTTACTTGTCAAAAATATATCAAAAAGTTCGTGGCATCGTTTCTCAAGAATTTGAGTTGTATTTGATCAGAAGCATGAAAAATGGAAGCCAAATGAAAAGCTTTCAATTAAAATGTAAGCACATTGATGAGGGGTCATATATGTTCATTTCTACAAGTGAGATAGGTCACTTGACTTTGTACTAGTTGTGTATGACTTGATTGAATTAATCATTGAAGGTTCATACTAGACTATGGACTAGTTCATACTTGATCCACACACACAACACATAAGTCTAATGTCCAATGAATGCTTATTCCATTTGTGTGATTGTACATGTTCAAATGTGATGTGTATACTCAATTGCTTGATGATCAAACCCAAAAAGATTTTTGAGTATTTTATATGTTTTTGAAAGTTTTTTTTTTTATGTATTTTATGTGTTTAGAGTTTTGTTTTCCATCAGTCCATTTCTTTTAAAGCCAAACAGTGATAGTTTTTCAAGTATCTCTATTTTGCCTCCTTCATGCCTCTCTCAACCCAAAACACTTTCTCTCTCAAAATCTCACCCAAAACTCAAGATCAATCCTTCCTAAAACTGATCTAAGGTATGTTTCAACATTTTTTCACTCTTGTTTCCTTAGATTAAGTCTTAGATTCTAGGATTTTTAGGGTTGGGTTATTTTTGTAAAGGGTTGGAAAACTTACTTTTCTTGCAAATTTTTTAATTTTCTTGATTGGGATATGTCCCATTGTGTTTGTTTGTGTTTGTGTTGACCCGAAGTGGCATTTTTAACATGTATTTAGGCAAGTTTTCATCATTTTCATGCATTGTTTTACATGTTAGTGGTTTGTATGCATTCTAAGTGTTTGATAAAATGCCCAAATGGCATTTTCTCATTGTTTTGGACTCCGATGAGTACCAATTTATGGGGATTACTATGTTTTTACATTCTTAACATATTTTAAACATTGTTTGTTTGTTTCACACACCTTGCCCCATAAGTGCCTTATCATGCATTGCTCATGCATCTCTTATGCACACCACATGCACACCTGATACACACACTTGATCACTTGACATGTTTTGCATTTCACTCATGCTAGATAAGTCTAGTTAGACTTTTATCACTTA
This sequence comes from Quercus robur, assembly GCF_932294415.1. Taxonomy (NCBI): domain Eukaryota; kingdom Viridiplantae; phylum Streptophyta; class Magnoliopsida; order Fagales; family Fagaceae; genus Quercus; species Quercus robur. The sequence continues at coordinate 23,989,073 of NC_065537.1, forward strand.
AAACATGGTCTTCTGCTTTGTTTAATTGTTTTTATGTTCTTTTTAGGACTTTTGTTCGTTTTTATGGATTAACTTGTATCTAATCAAGTTTGTTTCCTTGTTTGCTTTCGTATTTGTTTGTGTGTTTGTTCTTTTTGCAGATGTATCATCGTTCCTCTTGCGGCAAAGAACGAGTGATTGACCTCATGTCCTCCCCTGTATCAAAGAGGACACGTCGTTCGTCCGATGATTTTGATAACGAGAGATTCGAGAGTGCTTTTGAACTATCAGTCTTTCTCCAACAGCTTTGAGAGTGCACCTACTGTGGTGGAAAGGGTTGTACAGTTTGACACCCTGGGATCCACCTTCATCCCTAAGATATTTGTGGATAAAGATTGGGCAAACTTGTTCAGAAACTTTGAGGATCCCGTTGACGAATTGGTTAAAGAGTTCTACTCGAATGCTTGGTTCACCGGAGTTGAACTGAAGTGCTGGGTTCAAGGAAAGGATTTTATCATCACTCTGGATTATCTTGTGAAGATTCTTCACATCAATCATTCGGAGAATGTGGACATTTCACCATTCAATGACAGACTTGCTCCAGTGACAGAGATTCTTGACACCCTAGGAGTAGATCATGAGGTCTCCTCCAAAGGCACTTCCATTGGTACTACAAAGTTTGGACCAGAATTGAAGACTCTCACATTGATCATGTTTTTCAACCTATATCCTCTGTCCAACACCGGTTTCATCAATCTTGGAAGAGCACAGTTTCTATGTGATCTGATTAAAGGAGCTCAAATTAACATTTGTGCTCACATATTTCAGACCATGGGGAAAACGGTAGGACGATCAGCTGCAGGAATGTGTCTTCCCTTCTGCAGTCTTGTCATGAAGGTCATGGTTCTTAAAGGTGTTCGTCCACCAAAAGAAGGAACTATCTTGCTTCGTCAATGACCAATTTCAATGATGTCACCCCAAATGAGCAAGAGTCACTCCTCTATTGAAAGGGCAAAGCAAAGTCCCTCTAAAACTCCAAAGAGCAACTCCTCCCAACATGCCACTCCTTTTAGACAATGATCAGTTGCTCACACTATCCCTAGGCATCTTGAGATTGCATTTCCTCACACTCCTGAGATAGAGCCTACTAGCACTCAGCCGGGACCATCTAGTTCTCATTCCGATAGGTTGACAACCTTGGTTGAGGGATTACATGAGCGTATTTCAGGTCTTGCCAATGTAATATACTCTACCAAGCCAGGTTTAGATTTGTCTAACCACCATTAAGGCACAATTGGATGAGATTCAATGCAAGCTAGAGGACAGCCTTTAGCTATTTATGCCAAAAAGGGGGAGGGCAACTCATTGTATATCTTTGACTATAGCATATAGTAAAGGGGAGAGCATCACATGAAAAGAGGTGTGAATATTGAAAGGGGGAGATTTGTGGGCTCAAAAGGAGGAAGCTTACCTACAGTCACACACATTTGGATAGTCTAACCATTGTTTGGCTAGTCTAGTTTACTTTAAGTTTTTATAGCTTTTGGATATTTACTATGCTTTTGTTTAAAGCTTTTAAGTACTTTAGTTTAAAACTTAGTTTTTCTTTAGTATTTTTTTTTCTTGCTTTTCGTAGTTGTTTCTTGATGCTTATCGCATTCTATTGCTCATAGCCGTACTTTCTTTAATGCATCATGTATTTGTTCAACGTGCAATTGTTTTTTACATTGCTCTTAATTGCATTGCGTGTCCAGATGATCATTTACTTGATAAATTTTCATTGTGGTCATTTCTTAATGACTATTCATGTTTGATCAAGCTATGCTTTATAGCTTACATTTCTTTTGGTATCTTGATCACATTTTACTTGTTCCTATATGATAGGCCAAGAATGTAATGACCTCTTGTGATGAATTAATTGATTAATTAGTTAAGTTTATTAATTAATCAAATTAACATACAAAATGTGTGGTAGTACAAACAAATCACCAATTAAACTAAATGCAGCAGAAAATAAATTAACATGGTGATTTGTTTACAAATGAGGAAAACCTATACGGCAAAAACCCCACCGTGTAATTTTAAGGTCACCACTCCCGAGAATCCACTATTATCAAAACAAGCGGTTATAAGTAAAGGAATTCCAGTACCTTATACCAATCTACAGTTGAACTCTTACCCTAATACCCAATTGGATTTGTTCTGTAATGACAATCTCTCATTTTCAATGCACAGCTCCCAGTACGTGGCTAACTAATTACGTGGATCTCAGTACGGAACTTAATCACCAACTTGAGAAGAATGTTGGCTGCAAAGTTCTTCAATTCATCACACGATGAAGATCAAGAAGCTCATTGGTCACAAAACCATGCGGTGTACAAACACAACAGCTTCTTCAATAGAAAGATGAACTAGGGCAAATTCTATCTCCGGTCACAATTTGCATGAACAAGACTTTGCTTCACTCTTGTGCAACTTGTGTAACCTTTTACGGCCCTTAAAATAATCCTTATATATGTTTAGGGTTGTGAGAAAAGAAAGCCTAAACACATAGTCACGGATTGGATGAAAAACAATTCTTAAAAACTAAGTTTCATAAACCTCGATAGATAGCCATCTATCAAGCTAGCTGTCGAGCCATGGGCTTTAACAGCTTTTAAATCTCGATAGATGCTATCTATCGAGCTAGCTGTCGAGTTTTAAAATCTAGCACTTCATTACTTGATTCTTGGATAGACTTGCATGGCTTTGACACTTGAACTTGAAATCTTGTATCTTGAAGCATTAAACACATCCTGGATCTACCAATTACAAGTAAAGTATGTTTTGTCAAAGGATTAGCCAATTACATAAAATATTGACATATGTTCCTAACATTGAATCACATATGTCCTAACAATCTCCCCATTTGGCAATCCGTGACAAAACCACAACAAACAAATGAACATATGAGAGAAGTCACAAATCATTCAACTCATACTCACTTGTTGAATATAATAAAATCTACCCTAACACAAACTCTTGAAAAACTTTGCAAGAAGAGAGTTTATGGCAAGAAGACTTTGACAACCTATATTTTTGAAACACTTTAAACAAAACTCATCATAGCATCTTAGTGTGAAACAGAAATAGTAGATTGCATACAATAAATAAGAAACATGCGTATAAAGAGAGAAAAGAAACAACACATGGAGAGATAGGTGAAATAACATACATCAATATATATATATATATAAACCAAATATAAGTACAATGTACGTCAAATGGTCATAAGACCAATGTACAAGAGATAATGTATCTAGAATAGAAAGAAAAGAAAAGATACAAAAATTCTCACTACATCCCTCATAAACACTCCCCCTATCTCCTATACTAACCCTCCCCCTATAAGTATGACTACTCTCATCTCAAAACTACTCCCCCTTTTTGTCTCGAGTGACAAAAGGCAAGTAAATCAAGTAGACATCTCATCATCACTAGGTAAGCCATCATCATCATCCTCATCAACGTCATCACTGCCTGAGCCATCATCACTCTTATCTTCAAAGGCTAGCAGAGATGGAGTGGAAGCGACAATGAAACAACCAATGAAAGCTTGTCATTGTGCGATACGACCAACACGGGTGTTCACCTGACATAACTCATCGCTGAAAGTGTCAAGGCGAGCATCCATGCACACAAGCTATGCCATGATGACCTCAAGTGTCACTCCACCCGTTGAAGATGAAGGAGCGGAGGTGGATGGAATGGTAGAAGCTGGAGGAGCTGTCGTTTGAGTTTGGGGCTGCCTCGATCTCAACTGTGTTGCGCTCCGTCAAACGGTAGCTGCATCTATGGCACATATATACGTGAAGTGGGTAGACTCAGGATAGAAGACGGAAAAATGGCGAAGGAGCCTCATGATAACAGAAGGAAAAATGAGCTTATCAAGAGTCGTCGTATCCTTATAGACATCTATAAGGGAGAGTATAAAATGAGAAGGAAAGTCAATAAAAAGATCTCCAATGAGGGATAACAAAAAGTGAGCACGAGGCTCTATGATAGTGTTATAGTGTGACAATGGATGAAGAATAAATGTCATCACCATGTTAAAAAGTCTCAGTCCTTTAGCAAAGGCCGAGTAAGGGGTGTTTTGACGCTCACCTCAAGAAGATGGTGTCTCATAGAATAAAGACGCGAGTTTGTCTTTAGACACATTCCTCAGACACTCAGAACCAAGGTCATTAGGATGCACTACCCTGAGAACATGTAGTACCTTGGATACAATATCCAGAGTAACTACCATGCTTATACCCCAAATGCGAATGACAAACTAGGGTATAGAGTAATCAAATCTGTGCATATTGGAGTAGAACTCCTATATGATTATGGAAGGGCACATGACCGGGACGCCACAAAGTGACTCCCAACCCCTACTATGGATGACAGTGGGTAGGTTAGTGTTAAAAAAGTCTGACAAAATGACTTGGCGTTCTGAATGAATGCCGCGTCATGAAAAGTTCTCCAAGAAGTTTGATTTGGCCTTCTCATCATAGAACTAGACATGAGAGGGAGTGAGGTCAGATGAAGAAGAAGAAGAAGATGCCCCGGAACGAAGAGGGTTCCGAGACGGAGTAGACTTACGTTTAGGTGCCATGATGCAACTAATGTAAGAAATAAAGAGAGAGGGAGAGAAAGAGATAATCAGAAAAGCACCAACAAGATACAATATAACAAATATAGAAACTTGAAGGTACGTATGCATGAAAATGTATGAACATGTGACATGCAAATTTAAATGCATCATGGGCTCAGCCCAATCCAAACCTACCAGCACACAACATAGCAACAAAGTAAACACACATCTAAAATGCATGAAACATTGTTATAATGCACATGTGATGCAATGCATGAAGCAACACCCAACCCAAAAATTGCACAAAAACTTCATTAATTTTGAAAAACCCCAAAGTTAATAAAAAATCCCAAAAGTTAGGTCAAAAACATGAAATGCATATGAAGATAGGGATTAAGGACCTTACCAGTGAAGAAAAGTGAGATTAAGGTCGAAGAACACTTGGGAATGAAGTTTTTAGTAAGTGAGAGGTGTTTGGGAGGTGAAAAGACTCAAATCAATCGAGAGAGATCGAAGAGAATAGATCTGAAATCACGAGGCGCGTATATATACGAATATCATAAACCTCGATTGATTGAGAGCAATCGAGGTTTAAAAATGTACCTTTTAGCTATAGAACTAGCTATCGAGGATCTAATGAGAGGTTTTCTCAACAAAGAAGCTCGATGGATTGAGGTAGCTATTGAGAAGATATCGAGGAGACAGAAAGTTTCTTGATGGATTGAACTAGCTATCTAGAGCTATTGAGAATGCGATAAAAAGCAGCCGAAGGGTCTCGATAGATAGCTTATCTATCGAGAGCTATCGAGAAGCTATTGAGATTGCTTAAAAATAGTATTTCAAAGAAGAGAAAAACACAGATATGAATGCAATCAAGCATGCTACTCAATCAAAGATCCAAACAACATTTTAAGCTCTCAAAAACATCTCTCAACATGAAAAATGTTAAGCACATAGATCCCTAAACACACACACACACACTAAACAAGTCTAACTAATTTTATATTTTAAAAACAAGTTAAGATAGTTTAGTGAACATACATTAACACATGTATTCCTTGTGATGGTCAAATCACATTGTACCTGCACATGTATCAAAAGTAGCAAAGAATATTGCATGTTATATGTGAAAAACATTGCAAGATTGCATAAATGTCTTCATGTTATTATGATTTGAGATATGAGAAAATCACTTTAACTCACACACAATCATAACTATTTGATGGGGACTATCACCTTCGAGGTACATCATATAACTCCCACATCTCCTAGAATATACGCTTGCAATCATATATAAAGCATTTGATTCTTTTTTCTTTTTATTTTTCTTTGCATAGTTTTCTTTTAAGCAAATCATGCATGGGCATATAAGAGAGAGAAAAGAAATACCCAATGATGTTAAGCATTTGACATTCCACTTTTGCTATGCCGAAACATACAAATGTCATTTCATGATTAGCAGGCAATAGTGATGAGATGGTTATTTATGCCTTTCCATTAGGATTTTCTAGTCATTCCCATCAAAAAGAGTGATACGAGTGTTAAGTACAATAGATCACTTAACCTTACTCATCACACACATGAGCCACAAAGCTCACTTGCTTAGTTATGCATAGAGATACTCATATAAGCTACAAAAGATACAAAGTATAGAAAACTTTGTTTCAATGGCCATCCAAGGTATACAAATACCAATGTACACAAACACACACTGTTTTTGTATCTTTTTTTATATGAAAAACAAAATAAAACAAAACTGAAAAGTAACCAAACAAAAACATGTTAAACAGGACAAAACAATGCATAAAACTAGACTGACTCAAAACATTAAAGCAAAAACAAAAACATGAAGGAGAGAGAGAATAAGTGACAGAATCACTTGGAGCCCTTTTCCTTCCACACCATGGAAGAACCTTTTCATTTAGTAAACCCTTGATTCGGCGGTGAGGGGGAAGAGTTAAAACCGTTCAAGTTCGAAAGGAACATGAGGACTTTGAGAAGATCTCCAAGAGGAGCAAAAGAGGATGGAAATTGATTTTGGTCTCCTGACGCGATCATGTTGTTGCTCTATTGAGTGGCTAACCACTTGTAACAATTCAAACGAGTATGTCTAGCTGTGCCACAGTGATGACAAAAATGCTGCTTTTTCTGTTTGAGCTTTTGAGTATTTCCCTTCTTAACCCTAGAGTTCTTAATCTCTTTCTTATCAAGCTTAGGGGGTGCTTCTAAGGTAGATTTACCCTTGTCTACGTTCTCACTGGCTAACATCATTGTTTCAACATTATTAGCAGGAGGAACAAAATCAATAGTACTAGTAGAAGCAATACTAGGAGAAGAGAAATCATAGCTTAAACCGGTTCGATCAGAAGCAGATTTCTAAAGACTGAGCATTTCATCGAGCTTAGCACTTGAAGTCCTTTCCAGTTGAGCTCTAACTTGGAACAGTTTTACCTCAAGCTCCTTGGTCTTCTTAGCCAAGAAATTATTCTCAAATCTCAGTACTCCAATAGTCTAATTAGCTACATCAAACTTTTAGTGATTTCTTCTCACTCAAACTCCACATCACTAAGCTTCTTGGTGGCTAAACTATACAACTTCTCATGCTTTTCTAAGACCTTGTATAACTTTGCATAGGCTGTGTGGATGTCATCTTGTTCATCCATCTTCTAAACGTAGACTCCACCAATTCCTCTTCTTCATCCACATCTTCAACAATCCCCTCAGTAGGATTTACAGTGGTAGTGAAGGCATTTAGGATTCCATCATCCTCATTATCAAAGTAATCCTCAAGCTCAATGTCGCTCAAGGTAGCAACAAGTGCCTTGCTTTTTCCGATGGTCTTAAGATAAGTAGGGCACTCTTGTTTCATACGATCGAAACCTTGACACCCAAAGAACTTTGGTGCTGAGGGAACAGTGTATTGGCCGCCATCCCTAGCATCCTTCTTCCCTTTGTCTTGACTCTTGAATTGCGAAGAACTGGATTGCTTTCAGTCCTTGTTAAATCCTTTCGCATTGGCATTCTTCATAAACTTCTTGAACTAACTCGTGATGTAGGATTTCATCTTAGAATCTTCATCGTCTGAAGACTCATCAGTGTCACTGCTCTTGGCTTTCAAAGCCATGCTCTTGCTCTTGCTCGATTTCCCGATCCTTGTCAAACCTAACTCATAGGTTTACAGATTGCCAGCCAACTCTGTCAAAGGAATCTTGTCAATATCCTTTGATTCCCCAATTGTAGTGATCTTGGCATAAAATCTCTTGGGTAGAGATCCGAGCACCTTTCTCACAATCTTGGGTTCAGAAATGGTTTCCTCAAGATTAAATGCTGATTTTACTATGTCCTTGAGCTTGGCATAGAACTCATCAAACGACTCATCCTCTTCCATCTTGATCTCTTCAAAGCTTATAGTGAGCCTCTGAAGTTTTGAATCCTTGACAGCCTTGGTTCCTTCATAAGTTGTCTGAAGAATGGTCCATGCTTCCTTAGCAGTTTTAGTATAGGATATCTTCTTGAATTCCTTATTCGTGATTGCACTGAATAGAGCATTCAATGTGCTGCTGTTGAAGTTTGCTGCCTTGATCTTAGCATCATCCCAGTCGGCTGTCGCTTCCGTAGGCTTGGTCCAGCCTATCTCCACAGCTTGCCATACTTTCTCATCTAAAGACTGCAAGAAAGCTCTCATGCATATTTTCCAGTATGCATAGTTTGTGCTATCAAATAAAGGAGGTATAATAAGAGACTGTACTCTATCCATGACAAACAGGGGTCAATGGATCACACAATAAAGATTAACCCTAATTAGAGTGTGTCTGCTCTGATACCACTTGATAGACCAAGAATGTATTGACCCCTTGTGATGAATTAATTAATTAATTAGCCAAGTTTATTAATTAATCAAATTAACATACAAAATGCGTGGCAGCACAAACAAATCACCAATTAAACTAAATACAGTGGAAAATAAATTGACACGGTGATTTGTTTACAAATGGGGAAAACCTACACAACAAAAACCCCACCGGGTGATTTTATGGTCACCACTCCCGAGAATCCACTATTATCAAAACAAGTGGTTATAAGTAAAGGAATCCCAATACCTTATACCAACCTATAGTTGAACCCTTATCTCAATACCCAACTAGACTTGTTCTGTAGTGACAATCTCTCATTTTCAATACACGGCTCCTAATGCGTGACTAACCAATTGCGAGGATTCCAGTATGCGACTTAATCACCAACTTAAGAAGAATGTTGGCTGCAAAATTCTTCAATTCATCACACGATGAAGATCAAAAAGCTCATTGGTCACAAAACCCTACAGTGTACAAACACAGTAGCTTCTTCAAGAAAAAGATGAACTAGGGCAAATTCTGTCTCCGATCATAATTTGCATAAACAAGACTTTGCTTCACTCTTATGCAACTTGTGTAACCTTTTACAGCCCTTGAAATAATCCTTATATATGTTTAAGGTTGTGAGAAAAGAAAGCCTAAACACATACTCACGAATTGGATAAAAAACAACTCTGAAAAACTAAGTTTCATAAACCTCGATAGATAGCCATCTATTGAGCTAGCTATCGAGCCACGGGCTTTAATAGTTTTTAAATCTCAATAGATGCTAGCTGTCAAGTTTTAAAATCTAGCACTTCATTACTTAATTCTTGGACAGACTTGCATGGCTTTAACACTTGAACTTGAAATCTTGTTTCTTGAAACATTAAACACATCCTAGATCTACCCAATTACAAGTAAAGTGTGTTTTGTCAAAGGATTAGCCAATTACATAAAATATTGACATATGTTCCTAACATTGAATCACATATGTCCTAACACTATACGTAACTTGTGAGCTTAATGAAAGTTTGTTTTATGTGCAAGTGTTTCAGGATATAGGTGTATAAGGTGCAAGTGCTTCACAGCTTCTAGAATTAGGTGTGAGTGAGTTTTGCCTATGTTTCCAAGCTCATGTTTAAGTTTAGAATCTGTTTAGGGGTTTTGTCACAAAATAACCAAAGGGGGAGATTGTAAAGTTGTGATTTCCAACTATGTTGTGTTGGCTTTAATTTCGTGCCAAATTTTATTGTAATTTCTTCAATCATTTTCCTTGTATGTATGTGGGATTAATTGTAAGGGATGAGTATGAGAGATCGGTGAAGACTCAAGCTTTAAAGAATGTACAAGTGGATTTCGCGACTATCTCACGAGAAGCTCACCCACAAAAAGAGACACGTGTAGGCACATGACTAGAAGATGAAGAGTTGTGCCAGACTATACTTTTTGCGAGTGTCTCACGAGTAAGGCCAACTCGCGAAGGACCTATGAAACATTCTGTTTGGCAAAAAGTTATGTTTCGCTTTACCATGTCTTTACACACACTATATATACCCTCATTACCCATAAATTGTAAGGAGTGTTTTTAGAGAGAAAACCCTAGAAAATACGCTTGAGAGTTAGAGATTATCATATCCACAATCATCTACACATTTCCTTGTGGTTTTCCTCAACTCCTACCTCTCCATCTTTATATTCTTGAAAGGTTACTAGCCCAAACACTTACCACACCCATTTTGAGTGTAAAATGAGATTTTGGAGCTACTGGGAAATATTGGAAGAAGCCATTCATTGGTGGATGCAATCAGGCTAAATTGTAGGATCTAGAAAGCTAAAGAAGACAAGGCTCCGAGAAGTCAATTGATAGTAGGAGCTTGGAGGGCTCAAGTACATGGGGTAGACTAGGCTTGGAGGGTATTTTGTTATTCGTGTACTCCAACTTTATTCTCTAGTGGATCGATTTCAACTTGGAGGGTCACGGAAAGGTTTCTCGCCAAGTTCTTCGATTTCCTCTTCAATAACACATCTCGGTGTTATCTTGTGTTTGCATCTCTCTTCCCTACTCTTTAAGCTTTCATTATATTGTTGATGATGGATGAATATGGCTTAGGGTAGTGTTATCGGTTCATTGCGCTTATATACTCCTGTTCCACACTTAGTCTAAGCTAGAGTAAAAGCAATCTAGCCATAATTTTTAATTGAGGGTCTGAACAAGCTCTTGTGTTTTAGCACAAATCCTAACTTTCATGTTTTATTAGTTTATTTATGTTTCAATAGGATTTTAGTTGCTAAAACATAGAGGAAAATAAAATATATACACTTTCCCAATTATGGTTCTTTGCGAATGTTATTAATGATGTAGTAAATTGTGAAAATTAGAGAATGAGGGTAGTCACTAAAATGGTGTTTTTTTTTTTTTTTTTCTTTTTGCAAATATTTGGTTGATTTTGAATTACATAATTTGAATTTCACTGATAATTGGCTAACGAAATTTAATTTTAATGGGAATCCTTCTTAATAATAAAAATAGAAATAAAAATTAAGGCCAATTGTTGAAGAGGAGAAGGGGAGATAATAATTTGGGATATTTGTTGAAAGTTTCAAAGGATTTCGTTTTTGAGGTAATTTATAATTAGTTTCAGCAATATTTCACCAAGTAAATATAGTTGATAGAAATCTGTACAATCAATTAATGAAATAGAATTTAAAAAAAAAAATAGATTTTTTAGTAACATTAGTTTAAGTAGTTCCTTACTTCTATGTTTATATAGTATTTGCTATATGTTCATTTTTAATTAATTAGCTAATGATGTCTTCAATATGTAACACAATGAACAAAATAATATCATCAAAATTACAAGAAAAAACCATTTTAATACCTTTATATGTCCTATTATTATTTTATTATGAATTTTCGGGATAACAAAATCAGATGATCATTATACTTTCACAAACATACATTTTTCCCTTATTTATTTCACATTGTATTATAGAAAATAATTACTCCAAAATACAAAAGTTTTGGTCGAACTAATATTCTATATGTTTGATAACCCATGCTTAATATTAATAGTACCACTACAATTGAATATTCTCATTTGTAAACATGGGTTAGTTGCTAGTTATTATAAAGTGTCATAAATCTTGGTTATGTATTAATTATTATTTAATCATAACCAAACAACATCAAATTGGTAAAGAAAGGTGTTGTTACAAAGGTCTACTGATAAACTTTAATTTGGCATGCTTGGTCCAAGAAAATTATAAACAAGCAAGGAAGAACGTCTATGGCAAATACTGAAAAAAGGGTTTTTAGGTAAAAACTTGTGTTTGATATTGAAAGCTCGGATTTGTGCTAAAACATAAGAGCTTGTTCAGACCCCAATATTAAAATTACGGCTAGATTGCTTTTATTCTTACTTAATCAAAGTGCGGAACAAGAGTAAGTGAAGTGCAATCACTGAAACTACTCTAGTGCACAAACATGAACAATAAGCAATAAATGTAAAGCACAAGAGTAAGGGAAGAGAGATGCAAACACAAGATCATACCAAGACGTGTTATTGAAGAGGAAACCGAATAACTCGGTGAAAAACCTTTCCACGACCCTGCAAGTCGAAATCGTTCCACTAGAGAATAAAGTTGGAGTCACGAATAACAAAAGAATCTCCAAGCCTAGTCTACCCCATGTACTTGAGTCCTCCAAGCTCCTGCTACCAACAGACTTCTCGGAGTCATGTCTTCTCTAGCTTTCCAAATCCTGCAATACGCTCGATTGCATCCGCCAAGCCTCATCGACTTCTTTTGGCAAATCCCTAAAACTTCCTAAGCTCCAAAACACTCTACACTCTAAAAATGTGTGCATTGTGTTTGGGTACAAATCTCCTCTCAAGGTATGACAATGGAAGAGGGAAGGAGAAGAGGCTACAATGATTTCTCACTAGGGATGAGTATCTCTCTTTCTAAAAGTTAGGTGTGTTGTGTTGTAAAAAACCTATCTAGGGTTTTTCTCTCTGAATAGCCTTCTTACTTTTGTGGGTAATGAGGGTATATAGAGTATGGGTGAAGGGTAAGAAAGTCACACTTAAAATCCTCCAGGCAGAATGTTTCGGGGGTACCTTGCAAGATGGCCTGTCTCGCAAAACACTCACGAAATGTAGCCTGGCTCTTGACTCTTTAGCTTCCAGCATGTGCTTCTCACATGCCCTTTACGCGGGAACCTTTACTCGCAAACTTCTTGCGAGCTAGTCGTGAAACTGCACTAATCTTCGTTTCACTTTCGATTCTTCACCAACTTAATACTAAACCCAATACAATAAAATCCCACAAAATACAAGGAAATAAATTAATGCAATTACAACACTTTTTGTTATGGAATAAAGCCAACATAAAACATAGTTGTAAATCACAAGTTTACAGGTACCCATTTTCAAAGCTCAAACTTGCCAAATTCAAGGTCAAATTCTACAAATTAGGAGTCTTTTTAAAGTTTAGCTCACGAATTTTCCAAAGACATTTTATTTGAAACAAATCTATGTTCGAAAGGTCATAAAGTAAGTTTCTGAAAGTCTAAAAATCAAATTTTGGGCTAAACCTATTTTTGGGGTCCACAACTAGCTTGAGAGGTCAACTTTGCACCCAAATTTGATACAAGTCATGCATGGGTTATCCAAAAGCTTCATACTTTTATAAACTTGGATTGCATATTTACATCTTGGAACAAACTGTTCCCCAAGATCATCTCCCAATTGTATTATTGGGGATAGTAACTCATAGTAGAAACTTAAGTTAAGTCGAGGACACTTCTATGGAAAAATAAAAGAACTCAATTTCACATCCATAATTTAATTTTGGAAGAACACAAGATGGTGATTTCAAATATTCAAAAGTATAATTGTAATTTTGTCTCTAACTCATTAATCACAATTCATAAAAATGATCTTAAGGTTTCAACGATCATAATGATACGCTCAATTACTCAATCAAACAGTCAGATTGAAAGATATCACCAAATCAAGATTTAATGGTTGAGATGTTGCTTGGGTGAAATTGATGACACATGATTAATTGAAATTACTTTCGATTGGTCACTAATTAAAATTAATCAAATGAAATTTTGTGATTGGTTTAGTCTATGTCTTAAAATATAGCTTGTTGCATTGGATTAAAATAAGTGAGCTAATAAGATTTCAAGACTGTCAGAAAATATGATTTTTTAAGTAATTATATTCATGAAAATTATTTTAAAAATCCTAATTATCACTTTGTCATGTGCTTTGTTATGGAAATACATTAAAAATTCGTCCAAATACAGTTTTAAATTTGGAAAACAATCCAAAAATGTACTAATCAAGTAGCAGTTTTCAGTCAACTTGCGGGACGATTTTAGCATATTAAACGTCATTGGACTAGGCTATTTTTGGCAAAATTATAGGGAATTGAATTTTCCTACAGGTGTCAAAATTTTAGATCAATAAGATTTTTGAGCAAAGATATAGGATCAAAAAACTGAAATGTGTTCAGATCTAAAAATAGTGCTTGAGCTATTGCTTTAATATATATTAGATTTCCATACTTGGTAGAAATCAGTAAACAGAAAGAAAAAGGTTTTTAATAATCATGTATTTTATTTAGTCTGTCAATGGAAAATTCTTGGATATGCTTCAAATATTATTAATATTGCAAGGTGGAGATTTCTTTTGTAGATATGTACAACATAGAAGGTGATAAATCATATATCTTTTTCTATTACAAAAACAATTAAATTGATAAATTTGCTTTAATGATGGTCACCACCGGGCCACATAGGAGTGCCTATATAATCTTACCTCTATTAATAGAAAGGTTGCACCTATACTCCAAACCATTAGTTTTTAACTTCACAATAGTGCTCAATCCAAAAGAGAATGGAGAAGAAAACAATGAGTTGTTTAGTACTAGCCTTTGGGTTGATAATTATTTTGGTCCTAAATGCAAGTGCAAGTCCTTCAGATGGCATAACATGCGAGGAGGCTTTAACACAATTGATAACCTGCAACCCATACTTCCTGGGTTTTGGTCAATTGCCCAGCCTTATATGTTGTAAAGGTGTACAAAATGTATCGCAACAAGCAAACACCACTACAATACGCAGGTCTTTGTGTGAATGTTTCGAAAATACTGCAAAAGCATTTGAAATTATACCCGACAGACTAAAACAGCTTCCCCAACTTTGCAAAGTTGAAGTTCCTGTTCCTTTTGACCCCAATGTGGATTGCACCACGTAATCTCTCTCTCTCTCTCTCTCTCACACACACAGTGTGTGTGTGTAAAAAGGGTCATAATATGTATGAATTATAAGAAAAAAAAAATCATTTTTAATGAATCTTCTCTTTTCCTTATTAATACATTTGTGTTTCTTGATGTGCAGTGTCCCATGATGCTCTATGGAGTGAAGATTTTAGTGAAATAAACATGGAGAAGCAAGCTTGCAATAAATATAACCAGTTTTTATGGTGTAAAACTTAACTGAGCCTCACTTATTTTAACTATTTCTTATATTTGTAACATCTATTGTAAGTGAAATGAATAAAAATATTCATACTTTGTTTACCCAATAAAAATAAATGAATGAATGAATAATTTATCGCTTAATGAATCTCACAATATATTATTATTTCTCTCTACTTGTTTAAATTTGACTTAATATCCACACTAATATGTTGGGGCCTTAGTAGAAATTTTGAACAAACTGATATTATCTATTATAATCTATTTTTATTTACAGATTATGTAATTATATAATATAATCCTACCAATATGTAATTAATATGGCACAAACATAAGGAATGTTGCACCTACAATTTCTGAAAAATTGACTATTGAAATTCGATCTTAATGCTTATTATTAGGGGGGTTAATTTGGGTGAGTGTGCAGGGTTCATGTCATGTCAAGGTAGGGGGATTTGACTAAATGCCTCAACCTGAATCCGACACATTTAATAATCATGTCATGTCACTTCAACCGGGTTGACACGAATGTGGCACAACCCATTTCAACCCACATAATATTAAATATAACAACCATATAAAAATAAGTTATTTACATCCCGAAAGTAATGCATACACTTCAAGTCTTCAACCCACATTCAAAATAGCATAGTTCAACAAAAATATAGCATCCATCTAGAAAATAAGCCCTTTACATTCCAAAAGAAGTGTAGACACTTCAACCCAAATTAAAAATAACATAGTTCAAACAAAATATAACATCCATAGAACTTGCCAAATGCAAAGTATCAATATTGAAAGAGTTGTTGCAAATGGTAGACTAATCGTGACTATGACGATAAGTATCATCCATAGATTCTTTGTTGATGTCCAAATTCATAACATCTTCCACAAGCTCATCCAATTTCATTTGTGCAAGTTTTAAGCAAAAAAATATATAATTAAGTATTAGTAGTTATAAAAAAAAAAAAAAATGATCATTCCTCAACAATGTTACTAGAACTAAATAATTATTTAAGAGTAATGATAATAAAAAAAAAAATAGATATTTATAATAAGGTTTAGAGATTTAGGGTTTGTAGGGTTTAGACATCTAGAGTTTGTAAAATTTCAATTTACAATTATATAACTTATAAGTTTTTGTAATTACTCTCATTTCATTTTAAGTTTAAAATATAGGTTGGATATAAATGGTACTTGACAAATATAAAATAAAAAGAATATTTATTTGTTATATGAGTAAAATGAGCTTCATTAAATGGGTCATTTTGGGTAGACACAAATAAATTGGCATTTCTAGCGTGCTAGTGTGAGTCACACGGGTTGACCCGCTTATGACACATTTATTATCGTGTTGCTTTCAGGTCAACCTGTTTATAACCCAAACCCGCTAAGGCCCAACCCTTACTTGCAAAAACTTGTGTCTTGTTCATGTCGAGTTTGTGGATTGGGTCAAACATTGACACCCCAACTTATTATGATAGAATCAATGGCAACTTGAAATGATAGGCCACAATTAAAAATTAAAAATAAACTAGTTTGTAATTCATGCATACACATGTAAGTATTTAAAAATATATATATAATTAAATGCTTATTATCATTCCTACTAGAATTGAATACTAATAAGGGTCATTATTTTTTATTTTTTGTCAAAACTTTTATATATATATATATATATATATATACACAAAATAGAAATTTTACTCTAGTCTAATCTAAGTGTATATATGTGTGAAACTCCCTTCTGGAAACTTGAACCCGAGTCTTTACCCCCTACACCTCACAAACACTTATACTTGTGAAGTGACCACCACGTCAAAGGTGTGTGGTGTTTTGTCAACACTAAAAGACCTTGTAAAGATATTATTTGGTAGTCTCTGTAGATAACGTATTTTTTCCAGACTCAGATAAATTTCAATTCAGCATTTACAGTTCTAGAATATTCATTTTTTATCGGGACAATCTGGTAATCATGAGAAATAAAGAAATTTGTACCAATCAGATGTTGAATGCACCAATTTGATAGTTTGATAGCCAAAATTCAAATATTATCCAGTCAAATGAACTCAAAACATTATCCAACGACCAATTTCCATTTCCATCTCATTACACCCAGATTCAACATCCAAGATCATTTGATAGAACCTGACTAGGATTTGATAGGTGAGAAATTCAAGCTTATGAGAAAGATCATAAATTTCTTATAAAATAATTGTTGTAGGCCCAAATCGGATTTGAGACAAGCAAGATACATAAAGACACTGAAAATTACAAACAAGCCAGGTAGAACATCTATGGCAAATACCGAAAAGGGGTTTTTAGGTAAAACTTGTGTTCGGTACCCGTTTTCAAAGCTCAAACTTGCCAAATTCAAGGTCAAATTCTACAACTTAGTAGTCTTTTAAGGTTTAGCTCACAAATTTTCTAAAGACATTTTATTTGAAGCAAATCTATGTCCGAAAGGTCATAAAGTGAGTTTCCAAAAGTCTAAAATTAAAATTTTGGGCTAAATCTATTTTTGGGGTCCACAACTAGCTTGACAGGTCAACTTTGCACCCAAATAAAATTTGCTACAAGTCATGCATGGGTTATCGAAGAGCTTCGTACTTTTATAAGCTTGGATTGCATATTTACATCTTGGAACAAACTGTTCCTCAAGATCATCTCCAGATTGTATTATTAGGGACAGTAACTCATAGTATAAACTTAAGTTCAGTCAAGGAGACTACTATGTAAAATAAAAGAACCCTATTTCAAATCCATAATTTAATCTTGGAAGAGGCCAAGATGGCCATTTCACATATTCAAAAGTATGATTGTAATTTAGTCATTGACTTATTACTCAAATTTCATAAAAATTATCTTAAAGTTTCAACGATCACAATGATACATTCATTTACTCAACCGGATAGTCGAATTGAAAGATATTAAAAGATCAATTTTAACGGTTGAGACGTTGATTGGGTGAAACTAATGATACATGATTAATTGTAATTACTTTTGATTGGTCACTAATTAAACTTAATCAAATGAAATTTCCTGATTGGTTGAGTCTATGTCTTAAAATATAGATTGGTTCCTTGGATTTAAATAAATTAGCTTATAAAATTTAAAGACCGTCAGATAATATGATTTTTAAGTAATTATATTTATGAAAATTATTTTTAAAATCTTAATTATCACTTTGTAATATGCTTTTTCATATAAATACATTAAAATTTGTAATACATTTTTAAGTTTGGAAAACTATCCAAAAATGTATTAGTCAAGTAGCAATTTTCAGTCAAGTTGCAGGACAATTTGGCATAGTAAATGTCAGAGTTTAGACTAAACTATTTTTGGCAAAAATTGTAGCGAATTAATTTTTCCTACCGGTGTCAAATTTTCAGCTCAATAAGATTTTTGAGCAGAGAGATCGGATCAAAAAATTGAAATGTATTCAAATCTAAAAAGAGTGCTCGAGCTATTGCTTTAATATATTTTTAGATTACCATACATGGTAGAAATCCGTAATATAGAAAGAAAAAGGTTTTTAATAATCAAATTTTTTATTCAGTCCATCAATGACAAATTCTCGGATATGTTTCAAACAAGTTAGAAATGGAAGGTGGAGATTTCTTTTGTAGATATGTATAACATAGAAGGTGATAAATCATATACCTTTTTCTATTACACAAATAATTAAATCCATTAATTTGCTTTAATGATAGTCACCACCGGGCCACATAGGAGTGCCTATATAATCCTACCTCTATAAATAGAGAGCTTGCACCTATACTCCAAACCATTAGTTTTTAACTTTACAATAGTGTTCAATACAAAAGAGAATGGAGAAGAAAACAATGAGTTGTTTAGTATTAGCCTTTGGGTTGATGATTATTTTGGTCCTAAATGCAAGTCCAAGTCCTTTAGATGGCATAACATGCAAGGAAGATTTAACACAATTGATAACCTGCAACCCATACTTCCTTGGTTTTGGTCCATTGCCCAACCCTATATGCTGTAAAGGTGTACAAAATGTATCATAACTGAAAGTTCAAATATGTGTAAAAACACCCTTGAACGTTTAGACCCCTGTTGAGGTCTAAAAAATCACAGTAAAAATAAGCCCAAGAAAGAATAAGCTAAGCCCAAGAAAGAGTGAGTTAAGCCCAGAAAAAAAGAAAACGCAGACCAAGTCCAAAGGGATTATACGAAAGGCCCTGAGGATCCCGAAGCCCAGAAAAGGAAAAGCAACCAAAGAAAAAAGAGAGAGAACATCACAGCAAAGTATAAGACGCAAGGATCCTCAGGCACCATCAATAAGCGCAAAGAAAAAGAAGACCAGGACAGATCGATAGAAAGAAGACAGAAAAAGAAAACAAGAAAAACAAAAGAACGCAAGCGACCCTTCATGGCACAGACAGAAAAGGCGTCGGGGAACCAAGACAAGGAAGAAGAATGATAACAAAACAATTTCAAAAGAGCAGAACAGGATTCCGCCCAAATAGGAAAGAAACAGAAAGGTAAAAGATGCCAGAAGTGAGGATGCCGAGAAGGGCATACCTCAGCACATCCCAAAGAGGATGGCCAACCAGAAGCTTTCGAAGGAATCAGAACCAAGAGAAGGAAAGAATGAGAGAAAACGGAAAAGGGGACTTACCGAGATGATGAGGACAGAACATACTCTGTTTGCAAAAGACCAAAATAGGGGAACCAACGGTTCCCCAAGACGCCCAGAAAAACTCCACTATAAAAGGAGAGGATGGGTTGTGAAGAAGGCAGCGAGAAAAAAAGAAAGGAACAATAGAAAGAAGAGATTCCCTAGAAAAAATTATCAGAAAGTCCAGGCAGAAAGAGAATACTAAGGGAAAACAAATATTGCTTCCCGATATCCTGAAAAAGCAACTATGGCACATACTCGAATCCAATGAGAATCAAACTTCGCAAGTTTTGAAGGCTGAAATAGCCATTCAAGGCTGCAATTTTTGAGCTCGATTGGACCTTGTATCACGTCCTAGTAAGCTTGTTGTAATCAAACAGATAATGCTTTAATGAAATACTGTTTCATAATTCCCAGGATCCCCACAGTACTTTTTTTTATCGTCTTGCTAATCCTGTTTTTCTTTTCTTTCTGAGCTTACGTTGTTAATTTCTGGCACTCCTCGATATCCTTGTTTGTCATTTTTCGTATGTTGTCAGGAGTATTCTCTGCATTCACTTGATTCTTAAACAGCCATTTAGCTGCGGTGAGTCAAGGCCCAGTCCACCAAATCCTTTCTTTTTCATTCAGGCTCGGGATCCTTGGGCCTGAGTATCCCGAAAAAAGCACTCTCACAACCCCCAAATACAAAATAACCAATTCAAGCTTTATGACAAACAACAAGTGTGCGGAAAATGAACATAAGCTATAAACAGAATTGGAAATCAATCTAAGCCAATTATAAATCACATACACAGCAGAAAATAAAAGGCAAAGATAAAGGGAAGAGAGATGCAAATACAAGGACAACACACGATGTGTTATCGAAGAGGAAACCGAAGCCCTCGGCGTAAAACCTCTCCGTCGCCCTCCAAGCGGTCAATAATCCACTAGAAAATGTAGTTGGGATACATGAACAGCAATAGACCCTCCAAGCCTAATCTACCCGATGTACCTAAGCCCTCCAAGCTTCTTGCTCCAACGAGGTTGCGCCGAACCTTTTTCTTTTCTAGCTTACCAGATTCCGCTATAATCCATAGCATCCACCATCCTTGGCATCTTCCAATGCTTCCCAAAGCTCCAAAAATACTCAACACTCTAAATGGGTGTGGGTAGTGTTTGGATAGAAATCTCCTCTCAATAAGTATGACAATGAGAGAGGAAATGAGAAGAGACTACAAAGATTTCTCTCTAATAATGAGTAGCTCTCTCTAATTGAGTGGGTGTTTTGAAGAAACCTCTCTTAGGGTTTTTCTTTCTAAATAGCCACACCTATTTTGTGAGAATGAAGGGTATTTATACTGGTATGAGGATGGAATGCAAAGAGTCAATTTTTCCAAAACAAGGCTGGCTGGCGACTTGACCTCGCGACTTGACTGAGTCACGAGTTCAAGCCACGAGCTAACTTAATGGTCAGTCTGGATTTTTGTCCTGTAGTGCTCCAGGTGGCATGACTGTTTAGCTCCCCTGCATGCTCTACGCGTGTGCAACTTTTGGCGGCTTGCAAGCCGCGAGCTTCCCGCAAGATCAAGCCGCGAGTCCCTGCTTCACTGCACAGTCTTGAGCTTTTCTTCACACTCTCTCACACACTACCCTTACATGATCCCCACCTAAATACAAGGTTTCTGAGTGCTGTATTATAAGTAAATTTGTTACGGAATAAAGCCAACACATGGTTGATTAAATTCAACCTTACAATCTCCCCCTTTGGCTATTCCGTGACAAAACACCCTAAAACAGACTCTAGACTTAAACGTGAATTTGGGAACAATGGCAAAACTCACTCACACCTAAATCTAGAAGTTGTGAAGCTCTTGAATCATATGAACATGAAACTCCTGAAACACAACAATACACCATGATCATTGTATGCAGAAAACATGAAATGCATATGAAACAGGCTTAAGGTGATCAAGCAAAGATGAAGTGAGGTATCAAATCATGGCTTGATCAACCAAGTAATCACCACAAGGTAGTGATCACAATATTCATTCACACTTGGAATGAATACTTGAACATACAAGTTAACAAGAACAAAGCAAGTTACATGTATGTCCAACACTCAACCAATGCATAGTACACTAAGTATATGCATCTAGGAACAATCCTACAAGGGCACAAGAGTGACAGTACTTAAAACAAAATGCAAAACATTTAGATAGAAGTACTGATTTAAACAAAGTATAAAAGGCTGCATTAAGCAAGGTACAAACCATAAAGCCTATAGAAAATGATATCAAACCCTAAAAGCTTACAAAAGAAACATGAGTACAAAGCACATTATATTGAATAAAAACTTAAACAATATAAACTAAAAGTGCTTAAAGTTTCTCCCCTTCAAAATGATGAGAAGCTGTGATGCACTAGGAACATATATACTTGTAACCTGAAACAATTGCACAAAACACATTAGACCCTCAAGGTAAAGCAAGTAATAAAAGGACAAGTATAATGTAACAGGTAAATTGCGATAAAGTAAACATGATGTGAAACATGTGAGCAACTTGATCATACACCAAAACAGTCATATAGAAATGACTACAATGATCACATAGCAAAGCAAATGATCATCCGAACATGCATTCAAAGAAGCACAATAGCATAGGGATATATGCATGTCTAAAGCACAAACATGATGCAATGAGAACAACAAAGCATAACTCAAAGCACCATAAAGCCAACAAGAAAACAAACAGAACAAAGTTTTCTAGTTAACACAATGTCTTCTCCCCCTTGGTATATGCATCTCCACTATGGAAAGTCTCTCCCCCTACAAATGTGCACGAGAAATAGAATTTCTCCCCTTAAGGATGTGCACAAGAGTCATAACAAGAGTCATATAGAAATGACAAAACACTCCGGTATACTCTCTAGAATATACTCTCCCCCTTTTTGTCAGGAATAGACAAAGGGTCAAGGAGAAAAGAGTGCAAGAGATGAATGAGCGAACAATGATAATGATGCATGAGGGGAGCGAGGTGAATGAGAAAATGAAGCTCAAACCTAAGACAATGTAAAATGCTACTGAGCATAAGGTAGACATGACATGCTAGGATGAAGAAGCAAGGTCTATACCAATGCATGATAAGGGTAGCAAATGTGTGTGCAAAAGGTGGCTAAGTGCAATGCATGACCAATGCATGAAAAATGCACATGTGGGGTAAGGTGTGTTAAATACACAACCAATGAACCAAACATGTTCCTAATGAGGAAACATGAGAAACCCCAAAGTTTGGTACTCATCGGAGTCCAAACAAGCGAGAAAATGTCTAAGAGGCATTTTATCAAACACCAAGCATGCACACTATGAACAATAATGAGAAACAATGCATGAACATCATGAAATCCACCCTTAATACATGTTCTAATTGCCACAAGGGGCCAACATCCAATGCAAATCAACAAAATAAACCAATCCCATGAAAAAAATTTGACAAAAATTAAGTTTTCCCAACCCCTATGATGAAAATCCCAACCAAGAGCACAAAAACTCTCCAAAACATAATCTAAGGATCAAAATCAATGAAAAGAGTTTATAATTACCTTAGAAATGTTAAAGGAATGAAAAACCATTCAAATTGATTGGGTTTTGATGAAAAAATAGTGAAAGAGGGGTTTAAGAGAGGATGGGAGAGGTTTAAAACAAGTTTCCCACAAAAAGCCCTTTAAAAAGCTATTTTTGGGCATTTCGCGACTGGGCGAGTCGCGAGGTTCAGTCGCGAAAATTTTCGCGAGTCGCGAGTGAGTCGCGAGCAAGCCGCGAGTCGCGAGATTCAGTCGCGAAAATTTTTGCGAGTCGCGAGCAAGCCACGAGTGAGTCGTTAAAAGCTTCTGGATGAACTCGCGACTAGGGTTTCGCGACTGGCAAGTCGCCAGCTGAGCCGCGTAAAACTCTGACACCTGTTTTTCAAAACAGAACATGTTTAAACAATGAAAAACAAAGTAAACACTAAAAATGAACACAAAGAGTGATAAAAATCACTTCCAAAAACATATAAAATGATCAAAAATCTTTTTAAATTAATCCATATAAGATTGAGCACACACACATCACATTTAGACAAGTACAATCTAACAAATGAATAAGACATTCATTGAACATTAGGCATGTGTGTTGTGTGTGTGTATCAAATGTGGAATAGTCCTTAGTCTAGAGTGAAACTTCAATGATCAATTCAATCAAGTCATATACAACTAGTACTAAGTCAAGTGGTCTATCTCAATTATAGAAGTGAACATATATGACCTCCCACAAGAAAATGATTACATAAGATTGAAGCTTTTCATTTGGCTTCTTACAATTCATATCATTTGATCATTTTGAATCAATACAACTCATTTTGAGCAATACATCTCATTTTTGAGATTGATGCCTGAAATTTTTGACATTTGAATTTGATGAACAAGCCTTTGGCTTTTTGGGCATCATACATTTTCATATAAGTCGCTTTCCCTTTTTCCTAGTCGAATACTAGTATGTGCGACGGCTTTTGCAGCTCATTATCTCTTTTTATTTTGAGATTTACATTTATTGAGCTCTTTAAGCAATAAAAAAAATAAAAGAGTGGGAAGAAATATAAGCACAAGTCTACGCATGTATCAGAACCAACATGACTATAGACTAATCATTTATGACAAGCTTGAAAATCGATTTACAACAATCACACAAAGATGTCGAGATTTTTCCACAAAGATATAAGTGCAAAAATAACAAGCTAAGCTTGTAAATGCACAAAATCATTTGTACAAAGGTACAAGGCCAAACTCACATGTGATATGTGCTCAAACATATACGATCAAACTTTTTGAATTTTTCACTTTTTATGTAGTTTTGGATTTTTTACTCACACAAAACTGAAATATAAAAGTAAGATAAAAAACAAAACAATGCATATAAATAAATGCAAGATGCATAAAATGCATGAAGATATGACATTTAATGCATGAAGGGTCCTACAAAGATCGAAAGAATTAGATCAAGGACCAAAAGAGTAAAAGCTCAACCATAGGAACCCTTTCTCATCCAAACGGAACGATTGTTTGGAATGAGTGTCTCAAAAAAAGTGAGACGAGGGTTAGAAGAATGAGAACCGGAAATGCACTTAGTCAAGGAGTTAAGAGCATTAAACATTTTCTTTAACAACATGCTATTTTCACTCAAAACCGGTTTACTCTTTTTAGCACAACTTCCAAAAATCTGAAGTTTTTCTTTTCTTTTGATTCTTTTAAAAGCATGAAATTTAGAGCATTGAGGTCTTACATGACCAAAGGCACCACAATGGTGACACACAATGTGTTTAGGTCTACTAGGCTTTTTGGGAAGAGATCTAGCAACATTATTTTGTTCCCTTTTCAACTTGGAGCATTGAGGTCTTATATGACCGATCACACCGCAATGGTGGCAAGTTGGAACAAACTTAGATCCATTCAAAACCTTAGGTTGAAACCTAAACGGAGGCTTTGACTTAACAGCCTTTCTCTCCACCTTTTGATTTCTTTTATGTGGAGGAATGTACACCGATTTGTCCTTTAAGGTAGAACACACACTAGGCACAAAATCGGGTACCACAACATGATTGCAACAAATATTTTCATCATTTTTAACAATAGGTTTAGCAATCAAACACTTGGCATGCATCTTAAGAGATTCATTTTCACATTTAAGATCATCGACAAGTTTGATAGACAAAACAAGTTTAGCATCCAAGTCCATATTCAAACATTCAAACTCTTTCAGCTTTTCAAGAGAAATTTCAGCAAGTTTTTTATATTTTTCAACCAATTTGTTGGATTCATTGAGCTTAGCAATCAAATCATCCTTTTCACAAAATAACTTGCTCAAATTTTTTTGAAACTTCTTAGCATTTTTCTTCAAGAGTTTGTCAACAACACCCATAGATTCAAATAGCATATCATCACACTTATGAGGATTAACACTCATAGAGGCATTTTCACAAACATGTGGCATGTTACATTCATCACCAACCAAATCATGTAAAGAGGCATACAAAGCACAATCCATGGCAAATAAACACAAGAGGTCAAGGATCACACTTAGGTATTTAAACCACAACAAGTGTACCTGCTCTGATACTAAATGAAAGTTCAAATATGTGTAAAAACACCCTTGAACGTTGTGAGAGTGCTTTTTTCTTTAGCACACAGGCCCAAGGATCCTGGGCCAAATAGTTGTGTTTTGGTGGACTGGGCTTGGTTCACCGCAGCTAAATGGGGGCTGATTACGAACCAAGTTGTGCGCAAGTCACATAAATCTCCTCAAGGCAAAAATGAGATTCCTCCCCGGGCGTACTGTCGTGGGATCCCGGGACGTACTGTCGTGGGATCCCGGGGCGTATTAGGCCTGTAAGAACCCAGAATCTCTGGTTCTGTGTACTATACAATCTTTCTCCATGCTTGTTATGCAATGAAGTTTTGTCCTTTCCTTTTACCTCTATAGGTCCTACACAAGAACAACTATACAATGCACATATCTTCAAATAATTGTTAGTTTCTTAGATTAGGATATATATATATATATTAATACATATACATATACGTAAATGAATTTCATAAGAATGATTCAGCCACGAGGATCCTGACCCCAATTCTCACAGACTTATACTTTTGCACAAGACTTGTGGGATTTGGAACTCAAGTCTGAGTGGCTTTGCTTGGGCAGGGACTCAGCTTTACAAGCAAGAATATATATGTATTGAGCAGTAAGAAGCAGTAAAGAAATATGCAAAGTAATTGTTAGAAATTCTCAAATCAATATGAGATATTTCATTATTTTTCTTGATTGTGGATTACAAATGTGCTCACTAAGACGTGATACAAGGTTCAAATAAGCTCAAAAATTACAGACTTTGATGGCTATTCAAGCCTCTAAGACTTGCAAAGTTTGAATCCTTTTGAATCCAAGTATGTGCTACAGTAGCTATTTCTGGGATACCGGGAGACATTCCTCTGTTTTTCTTAAATTTTACAGAGCTCTAATGACTCTGTTATGATATTCTTCCTATTGAAAATTCTCCCCCCTTCAACATGGGTTTTCTCTTCCTTTTATAGCGTGTTTTCTAGGGTTCTGAGGTACTAGTGATTTCTCTCTTTTGCCCTCAGAGCTCGTGCTGTGTCATTTTCTTAGGAGCTAGTCTCTTCCCTTTTTTCTCATGGTTTTCATCTTTTAATACTGTTTCTCTAAAAGTCACTTGCTGAGTTTCCATTCCGGGGCGTCCTAGCCTTCAATCTCTCTTCCTTCAAGATTTCTCACTTTTCAGACTCAGCTGCGGTTGTATTTCCTTGCTGTCATTATTCCCAAATAGTTGGAATCTTTTACTGCTGGGTTGAAAGTTCTCTTCCAATTGCTTCTACGTATGATTTTCTCATTCTTGGTTCCTTGTGGTACAACTCCTTTGTTCATGAATGTTTGCTTTATACTTTCTGATTCTTTGCTGCACCACTGGGTACTTGAGAAGGACATCTCTGTTCTTCATTTCTTGTATTTCGTGGTATCTTTCTTGAGTTGTCTCAATCCTACAGTAGCTGTCCTGCATTACCTGAGGATCTCGGGCGTCTGGCAACCTCTGGGTATCCCGGCCCTCTGGCAGCCTCTGGGTATCCCGGCCCAGTTCTTTCACTGAATTTTGCTGGACTTTTTTAATGACCTTTTTGCTGGAAATCTGAACACAAATAGGGCCTTAATGTTGATTCTTCTTGCTGCTTGAATTGGGCCTTCTTTACTTTTCATGGAATGTGAAATTTTAGCCTTCAACATTAGCCCCCCGAGCTCATGGGTTACTTGTAGCCCACGTGCGAGAAAATAAATTGTTTTTGGACACTTTTCTGGTTTGTAGAACCAATGTGTAGATCAAATAATTCTTGAGGGAAACTCCAAAGGAATTGCTGCACTTCCTTCATGGGATGAACTTTCTTTTGTTGAGTCGAAATACCTCCAAGCCTTTGGTGAGTTTGCACCTTGTTGGAGGAGGGAAATGTCGCTAGCTGGTTTGTAATGTCATTGACTAATCTCTTTGTATAGAGACTTGCAAAAGCATCCATGCTTGTGCGGCTTCGAGTGATGTACTCTTAGAATTTTTTTTTTTAAGTTACACCTTCCTTGCTTCTTTAGGCTCCCTTGAACCAATTCCTTTCAAGGAGGTCAATCTTGTGCACCTTACACACCCACTTTTGGGTTTTCATACCCAATCAAGGCTCTTTCTCTTTGTACCCCTCGTTGGGCTTTGCTTACAATTTGCATCCTTTGCTAGGACATGCTACGGCTTGTACCTATTGCTGGTATGTACTACAGTTTGTACTCAGTGCTAGTACGTGCTACAAGTTGTAGCCATGACTGGGATATGCTTACAATCTGCACTTTTACCTATTACTGGTATGTGCTATAGCTTGTACCCATAAACTTTTGCTTTTGACCATTTTCTTGGTCGTACTTGGAAACTTTTGCTCTTGGCAAATTTCTGGGCCATGTATTTAGAAAAATTGTTCTAGGCCAAGTCTTTGGCTAGGTACATGGAAAGTTTGCTCTTACCAAGTCCTAGGCCATGTCACTTGGGAAAATCTATTTTGGTCAAGTCCTGGGCTAGGTACATGGAAAGTTTGCTCTTACCAAGTCCTAGGCCATGCCACTTGGAAAAATTCTGTTCTGCTCAAGTTCTGGGCTAGGTACATGGAAAATTTGCCTTTTCCCAAGTCCTAGGCCATGCCACTTGGAAAATTTGTGTTTTGCTCAAGTCCTGGGCTAGGTACATGGAAAATTTGCCTTTTCCCAAGTCCTAGGCCATGCCACTTGGAAAATTTCTGTTTTGATCAAGTCCTGGGCTAGGTACATGGAAAATTTTCCCTTTCCCAAGTCCTAGGCCATGCCACTTGGAAAATTTCTGTTTTGCTCAAGTCCTGGGATAGGTACATGGAAAATTTGCCTTTTCCCAAGTCCTAGGCCATGCCACTTGGAAAATTTCTGTTTTGATCAAGTCTTGGGCTAGGTACATGGAAAATTTTCCCTTTCCCAAGTCCTAGGCCATGCCACTTGGAAAATTTGTTCATGACCATTGAATTTTTCGATCTTCAGAAAAAGTTCCTTCATAGCCCCTCGTTTTCAAGTGAGCTCACTGAACTGATTTCTTTTCTTTTCTTTAAAGGGTTGAGGATTTGTTTTCTTCTCCGAGGATCTTCTAAAATGTCCTCTCTTAGCTGTGAACAAATCCTTTATGGAAATAATCTTCTTTTATGAGTCATCTAAGATTGCTCTCACTGGTGGACTGATGGCCAGGAGCTCCACCAAGATGATTCTGTCATGGTGTTTTCTTCAAGTGGGGGATCTTCGTACGGGGATCTTGGAAGGGGATGACTTCCTCTAGGCATGCTCGTTGAAGGCTGTCTTCACAAACCTCATAATCTGTTTCTTTACAAGGATCTCTACTGCTACTACTTTTTTAGAGATCTTCTCACTTAATAGGTATTTCTCTTCTTCGGGGAACTGGGTCAGTGGGTTTGTTACAGCTTAGCTCTTGATAGCTCTGGGGATCCTTCAGACCTATGTTGTTTTGGGAAATTAATATTAACCACCTAGCTACTCTTCAAGATTGCAAGGGCTGATCGAGGAGGGTTTTTATTGGATGAGAGCTTGTCACCAACAGGATTTGGTGGGATGAAAAGTAATGATTCAGTTGTTGAGATGCATAACTGCCATACACGCCCTTTCTATGTTGGGATACCTCATTTCAGTGTCCTTCAATGCTTTGTATGCTTGGGATCAAGATCCCAGGTACAACAATAGTGATTTTGCCATGGATAGTACCCATATGGTAGGCAAATGACTCATGATCTGTTGAAGTTTTATGAAAGACATTTGGTTGCTCAACTGCCCATATGAAAATATTCCCCTTTTTCAACAGTTTGGATAGTCCACTACTGACCAAGGTTGGTCTTGGTGTGAACTTCCTAATGTAAGAAACTCTTTCTAAGAAGCTCTTGAGTTCCCTGATCGTGGCATGCCTCTTCATGGTTGATATTGTTGTTGCCTTAGTTGGATCTATGAGGAGATCGATGTTAGGCAAAGGAAATTTATCCTTTGGACGTGCCTTATTTAATTTGAAGGAGTTCACGCCAATAAATCTTCATATTTTTTCAATAGCTCCACCAGTTGCTCTTTTTTCTGTACTGACTGCTGATTAGGATGGGCCCTGGGTTCCTTGCGTCAGCCCCCAAGTTCACCTCTTCTAGTTTTTCCTTTGGTAAGATTTATGTCTTCCTTTCCATATCTGTAAGTTTCTCCAGGATCTTCGTAAACAGTATATTAGCCTTCCTCCTTCTTTCTTTTTCTGTCCAAGGGATCCCTCAAACCATGGGCATTACTTCCTTCTTCTAGGATGGGAACCCCTCGGGATCCTGGAGATGGGAAATTCTGACTCATCGTATCCCCAGGTTCCTCCAGGATCTCTTCTTGGGCTATCATGTAAGATGGTGGACCGAGATCCTCTTGTAGGCTACATTCAGGTCCCGCGTGCCTTCATAAGCAATATTCTGCTTTCCCTCCAGGTTTCTTCTTCTTCTGCGATAGGAGCCCACGGGATCCCAGATATGGGAGCCCTCCGAGATCCTAACAATGAGATATTCTTCAGCTGGAGCTGATTCATCATAAAGTATATTTTCCACAAAGTTTATTATGTGCTGGATGAAAGGACTAAGATTGGCAGCGACTTTTATGGGCTTCCCATTCAATCCCTCTTTCACGTGCTAATGGTACATTGAGAGGATCAGACAATACTTGTGATGTTGTGGTTGGCCTTTAAAGCTAGTTGTAGGTGTTCTTCAGTGGTCTCTGTATCTCCTCCAAATCTTGTTATTTCCATGGGTGAGCCCAATCATTGAGCTGCAAGAGATGATAGATGCACTGTATAGTTGTTGAGTTTTCAATAATGTTGATTTTGCTGCTGACTTGCAATATAGTGTTTCTATTGATTTTCTTCAAAATATATTTAAGGTCCACTGCATAATAGGCTTTAGCCCCCAAGACATGAGGTGGTTGTTGAATCATGCTTGATCCACCTTCTCTTGATGCTATTATGGAACTTCTATCCATTTTCCGGATGCCTCCATTTTTTTTTTCACAACCATTTTACTTTGCTGGATTCGTGGAAATACTTCGCCTTTGCTGGAACTAACGATCTTTTAGGCTTTGTTGAAATTGAGGGTGTACTTAGCCTTGTTGGAATTAAGGATCTCCTCAATTTTGTTGGGATCAAGGATCTCCCAGGCTTTACTTTCCTGGAGTTAAGGATCTCTTAGACTTTGCTGGAATTAAGGATGTACTCAGCCTTGCTGAAATAAAGGATCTCCTCAGATTTGTTGGAACCAAGGATTTCTTAGGCTTTGCTGGGATCAAGGATCTCCCAGGCTTTGCTTTCCTGGAGTCAAGGATCTCTTAGACTTTGTTGGAATTAAGAATGTACTCAGCCTTGCTGGAATAAAGGATCTCCTCAGCTTTGTTGGAACCAAGGATTTCTTAGGCTTTGCTGGGATCAAGGATCTCCCAAGCTTTGCTTTCCTGGAGTCAAGGATCTCTTAGACTTTGCTGGAATTAAGAATGTACTCAGCCTTGCTGGAATAAAGGATCTCCTCAGCTTTGTTGGGATCAAGGATCTCCTCAGCTTTGTTGGGATCAAGGATCTCCTCAGCTTTGTTGGGATTAAGGATCTCCCAGGCTTTGCTTTCCTGGAGTCAAGGATCTCCTAGACTTTGCTGGAATTAAGGATGTACTCAGCCTTGCTGGAATAAAGGATCTCCTCAGATTTGTTGGGACCAAGAATTTCTTAGGCTTTGCTGGGATCAAGGATCTTCAAGGCTTTGCTGGGATCATGGAACTACTCCATTTTGCTAAACTCGTGGGTGGAGCCAAGGAACTTGTCCATTTTGTTAACCTGCGCCATATGATATTATTATCAAGTTGCTGCAAAATTATTTAGCCCCACAACGTGAGGAAATTGCTTTGCTATGTAATTTACATTTCATCAATTCTCTTTGATTCACTTATTTCTCTTTCTTCTTTTTCTTTTTAAACAAATGAAACAATATCATGAATTTTTTTTAAAAGAAAGAATACATTAGCCCCCAAATGTGGGGCCATTTCTCTATTATGTAGCTCATACAATCTTCATTTCATCAATATATTTTATTTGTTCACTTCTCCATTTTTCTTTAAAGTAATAAGACAATATTATAATTGTTTAAATATTACTACATGACCCCCTGTTTTTCTTTTAAAAAGCAGGGCAATGATCTATTATGTTCAAATTGTAAAGCAGAGAAAATAATAACGCATAAAACTTATCTTGTGTTGGGAAATTCCCCAAAATTCCATATAGAGTCTCTCGGTAGAACGTTCGTTGGAGGAACCCACACTTTTGGGATCTTGATGTTGAATGCACTAAGAGGAACTTTCCTTCCTCTAGGTGTTTCCTAGCTTTGGAGCCATGCTTGCGAAGGGACTGCTTTTTCCCTCTCCTTTTTCCCAGTCCCCAGTGGAGTCGCCAAAATGTGAGAGTGCTTTTTTCTTTAGCACACAGGCCCAAGGATCCTGGGCCAAATAGTTGTGTTTTGGTGGACTGGGCTTGGTTCACCGCAGCTAAATGGGGACTGATTACGAACCAAGTTGTGCGCAAGTCACATAAATCTCCTCAAGGCAAAAATGCGATTCCTCCCCGGGCGTACTGTCGTGGGATCCCGGGACGTACTGTCGTGGGATCCCGAGGCGTATTAGGCCTGTAAGAACCCAGAATCTCTGGTTCTGTGCACTATACAATCTTTCTCCATGCTTGTTATGCAATGAAGTTTTGTCCTTTCCTTTTACCTCTATAAGTCCTACACAAGAACAACTATACAATGCACATATCTTCAAATAATTGTTAGTTTCTTAGATTAGGATATATATATATATATATATTAATACATATACATATATGTAAATGAATTTCATAAGAATGATTCAGCTACGAGGATCCTGGCCCCAATTCTCACAGACTTATGCTTTTGCACAAGACTTGTGGGATTTGGAACTCAAGTCTGAGTGGCTTTGCTTCGGCAGGGACTCAGCTTTACAAGCAAGAATATATATGTATTGAGCAGCAAGAAGCAGTAAAGAAATATGCAAAGTAATTGTTAGAAATTCTCAAATCAATATGAGATATTTCATTATTTTTCTTGATTGTGGATTACAAATGTGCTCACTAAGACGTGATACAAGGTTCAAATAAGCTCAAAAATTACAGACTTTGATGGCTATTCAAGCCTCTAAGACTTGCAAAGTTTGAATCCTTTTGAATCCAAGTATGTGCTATAGTGGCTGTTTCTGGGATACCGGGAGACATTCCTCTGTTTTTCTTAAATTTTACAGAGTTCTAATGACTCTGTTATAATATTCTTCCTACTGAAAATCCTCCCCCCTTCAACATGGGTTTTCTCTTCCTTTTATAGCGTGTTTTCTAGGGTTCTGAGGTACTAGTGATTTCTCTCTTTTGCCCCTCAGAGCTCGTGCTGTGTCATTTTCTTAGGAACTGGTCTCTTCCCTTTTTTCTCATGGTTTTCATCTTTTAATACTGTTTCTCTAAAAGTCACTTGCTGAGTTTCCATTCCGGGGCGTCCTAGCCTTCAATCTCTCTTCCTTCAAGATTTCTCACTTTTCAGACTCAGCTGCGGTTGTATTTCCTTGCTGTCATTATTCCCAAATAGTTGGAATCTTTTACTGCTGGGTTGAAAGTTCTCTTCCAATTGCTTCTACGTATGATTTTCTCATTCTTGGTTCCTTGTGGTACAACTCCTTTGTTCATGAATGTTTGCTTTATATTTTCTAATTCTTTGCTGCACCACTGGGTACTTGAGAAGGACATCTCTGTTCTTCATTTCTTGTATTTCGTGGTACCTTCTTGAGTTGTCTCAATCCTACAGTAGCTGTCCTGCATTACCTGAGGATCCCGGGCGTCTGGCAGCCTCTGGGTATCCCGGCCCAGTTCTTTCATTGAATTTTGCTGGACTTTTTTAATGACCTTTTTGCTGGAAATCTGAACATAAATAGGGCCTTAATGTTGATTCTTCTTGCTGCTTGAATTGGGCCTTCTTTACTTTTCATGGAATGTGAAATTTTAGCCTTCAACAAACGTTTAGACCCCCAAATACAAAATAATCAATTCAAGCTTTATGACAAACAACAAGTGTGCGGAAAATGAACATAAGCTATAAACAGAATTGAAAATCAATCTAAGCCAATTATAAATCACATCCACAGCAGAAAATAAAAGGCAAAGATAAAGGGAAGAGAGATGCAAACATAAGGACAACACACGATGTGTTATCGAAGAGGAAACCGAAGCCCTCGGCGTAAAACCTCTCCGCCGCCCTCCAAGCGGTCAATAATCCACTAGAAAATGTAGTTGGGATACATGAACAGTAATAGACCCTCCAAGCATAATCTACCCGATGTACCTAAGCCCTCCAAGCTTCTTGCTCCAACGAGGTTGCGCCGAACCTTTTTCTTTTCTAACTTACCAGATTCCGCTATAATTCATAGCATCCGCCATCCTTGGCATCTTCCAATGCTTCCCAAAACTCCAAAAACACTCAACACTTTAAATGGGTGTGGGTAGTGTTTGGATAGAAATCTCCTCTCAATAAGTATGACAATGAGAGAGGGAATGAGAAGAGACTACAAAGATTTCTCTCTAATAATGAGTAGCTCTCTCTAACTGGGTAGGTGTTTTGAAGAAACCTCTCTTAGGGTTTTTCTTTCTGAATAGCCACACCTATTTTGTGAGAATGAGGGGTATTTATACTGGTGTGAGGATGGAATGCAAAGAGTCAATTTTTCCAAAACAGGGCTGGCTGGTGACTTGACCTCGCAACTTGACTGAGTCACGAGTTCAAGCCGCGAGCCAACTTAATGGCCAGTCTGGATTTTTGTCCTGTAGTGCTCCAGGTGGCATGACTGTTCAGCTCCCCTGCATGCTCTACGCGTGTGCAACTTTTGGTGGCTTGCAAGCCGCGAGCTTCCCGCGAGATCAAGCCGCGAGTCCCTGCTTCATTGCACAGTCTTGAGCTTTTCTTCACACTCTCTCACACACTACCCTTACATGATCCCCACCTAAATACAGAGTTTCTAAGTGTTGTATTACAAGCAAATTTGTCACGGAATAAAACCAACACATGGTTGATTAAATTCAACCTTACAATAACAGGCAAACACCATTACAATACGCAGGTCTTTGTGTTAATGTTTCGAAATTGCTGCAAAAGCATTTCAAATTATACCCGAAAGACTAAACAGCTTCCCCAACTTTGCAAAGTTGAAGTTCCTGTTCCTCTTGACCCTACTATGGATTGCAACATGTAACCTCTCTCTCTCTCTCTCTCTCTCTCTCTCTCTCTCTCTCTCTCTCTCTCTCTCTCTCTCTCTCTCTCTCTCATTGTGTGTATGTAAAAAGGGACATAAAACTTATGGATTATGAAAAAATATCTTTTTTTAATGAATCTTCTCATGTCTTAATTAATACTTTTGTGTTTAATGATGTGCAATGTCCCATGATGATCTATGGAGTGGAGATGTTAGTGAAATAAACATGAAGAAGCAAGCATGCAATAAATATAGCCAGTTTTAGTGTAGTAGAACTTATCTGCACCTCATTTATTTTAACTATTTCTTATATTTGTAACACCTATTGTAAGTGAAATGAATAAAAATATTCATAATTTATTTATCCAATAACTTTTTGCTTAATGAATCTCACAAAATATTAACTACTTGTTTAAATTTGACTTAATGTCCACGCTAATATTGCTGGGGCCATAGTAGAAATTTGAACATACCAATATTATTTGTTATAATCTATTTTTATTTATAGATTACATACTTGTATAATATAATCCTACCAGTATGTGATTAACGCTATGTTTATTTCGATGGAAAACCTTGTGTAAAGATCGTTTTCTATGTTTTTCAATGTTTGGTGGCATCAGAAAAAAATGAGTCAGAGAAACTATTTTTGGTCAACAAAAAAAGTATGATTTATATATTTTTAGAGATTGTTTTCAACTAAATATTTTTGGAAAAATAACTATATCTCAAAGCAAACTAAATAAGAGATGTTAGAAAATTATTTATTAACTCATTTAAGGTTGCTACCAAACATTGAAAAATGAGATAATTTTATAGAAGATTCTTTTTTGAAAAATGACTCATTTTTTAGAAACCATTATTACTGAAATAAACAAAGCATAATACTACAGCTCAAACACAAAGAATGTCAGCACCAGTAATTTTTAAAAAATTTGACTATTGAAATTCGAGGTTTTGAAATCCGGACCGGACCGTATGGTCTGACCGGATTAACCGGAAACCGCTCCTTGAGACGGTTCTTTAACTTTCAAAACCCGTTCTACACAAAAAATGCAATGGACCGTACGAACCTCGGTCGAACCGGCTGGGTTTGAGAACCGTGAACGGGTCTCACGGTTCAGGCCTAAGCTCTTTCAAAAAAAAAAAAGAGAAGAAGAAGAAGAAGATGAAAGATGACGCCGAGAACATGGATTAAAAGTGATGGTACCGAAAACAATACCACCAATGAGTCACACGTTCCTCGTACGATCACTAATGGCACCTGCACAACGAAAAAGAATAACCTAGCGGGGAGTACCGGTGTGGTACCGGCCAAGTACCCTCCGAAGGTCAAATTAGAATTATTCTCACTGCTCTAGAGTGCTAGAGAGGGTAAATTACGCGTACCTTGGTTTGTGAGGGTGCTTGGGTTTTTATAGTAGAGAGGGCTGACCCTCTTTTCCTTGGAGTAGAAGTCTTTTCCTTATCGGAGTCTTCCTGGGCGTATTTTACGGGATCCTTTCCATATAGGAGTCCTTAGGTTCCATGAAACGTGGGGAGCAAGTTATTTATTTGTACATGTAAATGTGTAGAATAGGCGTTTCATAGACCGACCCCGTCAGTCTATGCGTCCCGTCAGTCTACACATATCCTATGACCTTCAGGACGTTCGTCTTTGTGTCCTTTTGCCTTAGGTCACCGTCAGCCTAGAAGGTATGCTGACGGCAATAACGTCTCGTCACCATTGCAAGGCATTCACCGTCTCCTTTGTTAAGTATGTGCCGTCAGTCTCTTTTTAGGTCTTCACCGTCGCTCTTGTCCGTTATGTACCGTCACGCTGGCCAGCATAATTTTATCCTCATCATTTGCCCCCTACTCCATAACTCCGTCACCCTCTGTACTGACGGGCTATGGAGTTTGTTTTTCAAAAGAGGCAGAAACATCGTTTGCGTGGATCTGAGCATTTAATGCCTTGGACAGGTGGCTCGTTCCCATTGGCCTCACTTCTGACGAGATGTCGCTTCGTCTTCCGCGCCATTTTTTCCATATATAAACAGCGTTTCCAGTCACTTTTTTCACTATTTCATCCTTGCTGAACTTGTGGAGAGACAGACCGTCGATCACCTTCCGTCAGCTTTAACTTCCGTCAGCTTATCCGTTGCTGTAGCCGTCCAGAGGGCTTCCATACCGGTAAGTTTTCATCCTCTCTCCTTCTCTTTATTTTTGCCTCATTAGTGAGGCCGTCAGCCTAGGTACTTAGTTTGAACCCGTCACTTGTAGGTAGTCAGATGTCGAGTGACGCGTCTTGTGACGAGTCGTCAGTCCGCGAAGGAGCGGGCTACGACGAGACCTTTGGCTCCGGAAACGAGTCGGACTTCTCCCTCCCGTCAGAGAGAGAGTCGTCAGCCCAATCTCCTGACGGCAATGAGAGTTTTGCTGAGGGAGAAGATGAGGGAAGAGGGGATGAAAATGACGGGGGTGGAATGGATATTGACGGAGGAAATAGTGACGGGGAGGAGAGATCCAGTGAAGGAACCTCGGAGGGTACCGTAGATAACCGTCCCTTCATTCTTCCTGAGGATTGGGCTGTCAACAGATTTTTGCCTGGGATGAGTGGTAAAGTTTTTAGGGAGTTACGGATCCGTTATCAGATCCCAGACCACATCCCCCTCCGTCTCCCTAGAGAGGGTGAGAGGTGTTACTCCGGGCGGACAGCGGACGTTGGCATGTATGACGCCATGTTTGCTGCCGGCCTGAGGTTACCGTTGACGGCTCTTCACCGTCAACTAGCTGACTTCCTTGGAATATCCGTCACCCAGGTTGCCCCAAACGCCTGGAGGACTTTTATAGGAGCTGAAATCCTGTGGGGCAGCTTTAGTGGAGGGCACCGTCAGCTTACACTCGGAGAATTTTTTTATTGCTATAGGCCTCATCACATTGCCTCGTCTAAGGGGACTTATCATTTTAATGCCCGAGAGAAAGGGCTACGGTTAGTGTCAGATATGCCTGACTCAAATAGGAACTGGAAGAGTAGGTATTTTTTCGTTGAGGGGACGGACTGGGTGTGCCGTCAGGAGGAGTGGGCGACGATGCCCAGTGGTTACTTTGACAATACCTGGGCCTTTGTCAAGGATTCAGGTTAATCCCGTCACCCATGAGGCTCGTGCGTTTTTTGAAGTGACGGTGCTAACACTTGTTATTTTTTCTTTTTCCAGCTTATACCCGTCCGCATATAACTGACGAGCAGGAGGAGTTCATCCATCGGATTCTAGAAATTCCTTTGGAGGACCGTAAGTGCAGGGATTTGATTACCCTTGACACCCTCCATCTATACTGTGGGGGCCCAAATCCGTCAGCGGAAGCTCGTAGGTTGGAGGAGTTTGCGCGACGTCGTAAGTAGACTTTTATTTTTCCGTCAGTTTCATTATTTCCGTCACTTTTCCTAAAGTGTTCTCTTTTGTGTTGTAGAGATGGATTCTGCGAAACAAAGGATACGGGCTGCCGCAGCTCGTCAGAAGGAGGAGAGGAAGGCCAAGGAAGCAGGGGGGGAAGCCTCGTCAACCCCCATGGCCGTCGCCAAAGTGGCGAAGAGGAAACCTGACGGGAGTGACGGCCGTCCCTCAAAAAAGCCTGCCGTCACTCCGTCAGTCGAACCATTGAAGGAAAAGTCCCCTCCGACGTCTGGCCATGGTGCGGGAAAGGGGGTGATGACTTCTGCTGGTCCCGTCACTGAGGGTCCGTGCCGTCTCCTAACCCACAAAGAATATGCCGTCGGGGAGGTTGAGTCCCTGATAAAACCAACGGACATGGAGCCCTGTGATCAAGTAGGGACGGAGGATTTAGGGGCGTCGGCCCTCTTTGATCTCTCCAGGGTAAGTTTCTCACATTTTTGGGTTGAACATACCGTATCTTGTTTTGGCGTACTTTTTATCTGACGGGAATGCTCTTTCAGGCCTTGGTTCGTGTCAAAGCCCTCCGTGACCGTTGCGTGGCGAAGGAGGGGGTCGTCAGTCGAGTTCGCAGCCATAACAAGAACTTGCTGAATCAGCAGGCTCAGTATAAGGAAGCCGTCCGTCTTCTTAACCAGGAGCTGCAGAAAGTCAAGGAGAAACTGACGACGATCAGTGGCGAGAACGTCAAGCTCCAAGGAGAGGTGACGGCTCTGGAGGAGAAGTTACAGACGGCGGGGGCTGACGCGATTGGACACTTCAAAACGTCGCAGTCATTTATTGACTCATGTGGTCAATATTACGGCACTGGGTTCGATGACTGCCTTCGACAGGTCGCGTCGGCCTTCCCAGAGCTGGACTTATCTGGGATTTCAATGGATGATGGAGACGACGTCTCTCTTCAGCCAGAACCCACTCCGGAGCGTGACGGCTCGGTAGTCCTGGCTCAGCCTGCTGCTAATCCTACAGCTTCAGATTCTCCAACCGTTATCGTGGATGTTGAAGATCATCAGGCTGACGGAAATCCTGCTGACGCTCCTCCTGCTTAACCATGGCTATGTAAAAATTTTTTGAAAATAGTTGTAATCTTTAGACGGTTTTTTGGAGAACAGTTGTAATTTTTTAAACAGTTGTAGTTTTTAAACAGTTGTAATTTTAAACAATTGTAGTTTTAAACAATTGTAATGTTTAAGTGCCCTTGACGTTTATGCATAGTTGCGCGTATTTCATTTCCGTCGCTTTTATCTCTATCTCAGACAAATGTTGGAAATTCCCGTCTGCTTTTAATACGTCGGCTTTTTAAACTGTTTGAATACCTCGTCAGCTTTGAGACCGTCAGTTTACAAGTGTTATCTTTTGACATCCTTGTTGGTCCGTCAGTTTTGAGGACCTTGCCTCAAAGATGGTTATTCCACCTTATCGGACCGTCAGCCCTTAGGTTGTTAGTCTTTTTTGGGCCGTCACCTTCTTGGCCTTGGCCATGATGTCGTTTGACATCCTTTTGGTCCGTCAGTTTTGGGGACTTTGTCCCTACGATTGTTACTCTATCTTGTTTGACTGTCAGTCTTTTGGCTTTTAGCCTTTTTGGGCCGTCACCTTCTTGGCCTTGGCCTTGATGTCATTTGACATCGTTTTAGCCCGTCAGCTTTTTAGGTGTTGATGTCTTGACATCTTTGTTGATCCGTCGGCTTTTTAGCCTTTTCGGACCATTGTTCTCTTGGCTTTTTTAGCCTTGATGCCTTGACATCTTTCATTAATCCGTCAAATATTAAGGCCTGGGCCCTGTGATGGTTACTCCATCTTATTGGACCGTCGGCTTTTTCTTTAGTCCGTGTGTTATGGACTTAGTCGTTTTTTGGGCTGCAAACTTAGTGGTCCGTCGGAAGGAAAATACACTTCAGCAATTTCTGAATAAAACTCCTCTTATTGCCATGCATTTAAATAAAAGTAATTAAAACCAAATCCTGCCCTTTGGGCTAAAAAAGTTGTTGCGAAAAAACTAAAATAAACGATAAATCTGAGGAGTTAAACTATAATTTGCTGAAAATATAAAAGGAGTTGGTCTTCATGCTGCTGCTCCTATTGGTAGTATTTCCGTAGGTGCTCGGTGTTCCACGGATGTGGTAGTTTCTGTCCCTCCAATGTTTCAAGGTGGTAAGTACCTTTTCTCTGCCACGACGAAACTCGGTAAGGACCTTCCCAATTGGGGCCGAGCTTCCCTTGGGTAGGGTCCCTAGCGGCGCCCATGACTTTTCTAAGAACAAGGTCTCCGACTTGGAAGTCTCTGTGTCGGACCCGAGAGTTGTAGCATTTGGCCATGCGATCCTGGTACCTAGCGAGCCTTTGTTCTGCTGCTGCCCTGATCTCGTCCACTAGGTCGAGCTGTAGTCGCATAGCCTCGTCGTTTCTGCTCTCATCGTGGTTGTGTACCCTGTAGCTTGCAAGTCCAACTTCGGCCGGGATGACTGCTTCGCTTCCGTACGTCAGGCGGAACGGAGTCTCTCCTGTGGGTGTTCTTGCCGTCGTTCTGTATGCCCATAGTACACTTGGCAATTCTTCGGGCCATATACCTTTTGCCCCCTCGAGCCGAGTCTTGATGATCTTTAGCAAGGATCGGTTCGTGACTTCGACCTGTCCATTAGCTTGAGGGTGGGCGGGGGAGGAGTAGTGGTTCTTTATTCCCAACTGTGAGCAAAAGTCCCGGAAGTGATTGTTGTCGAACTGTCTCCCGTTATCCGAGACAAAGACTCTAGGAATGCCAAACCTGCATACGATGCATCTCCAGACGAAGCTCCGAACGTTTTTCTCCGTAATCGTGGCTAAAGCTTCGGCTTCCACCCATTTCGTGAAATAGTCGATGCCTACTACCAGGAATTTCAGCTGCCGTATAGCTGTAGGGAATGGTCCCATAATGTCTAATCCCCATTGTGCGAACGGCCATGGGGCTGTCATTGGGGTCAGCTCTTCGGTCGGTTGTCTGATGATATTGCTGAACCGTTGGCATTTGTCGCAGGTCCTGACATAGGCTTCGGCGTCCTTCTGCATGGTGGGCCAATAATACCCTGCTCGTACAAGCTTGTGTACCAATGATCTGGACCCTGAGTGGTTTCCGCAGATTCCTTCATGTACTTCTCTCATGATGTAGTCTGCTTCTTCCGTACCCAAGCACCTTAGATACGGTCGGGAGAAACCTCTCTTGTATAGGACGTCTTTTATCAGGACGAACCTTGCCGCCTGGACCTTAAGTTTCCTTGCGGCGTCCTTCTCGTCTGGTAAGACCCCGTCTTTTAAGTACGAAACTAACGGTGCTGCCCAGCTGCTGTCAGAACATATTTCCTGCATGTTGCCGAGATCTATTAGCGGGGAAAGCTGTACAAAAGAGAGTACATTACCAGGGATGACCATTTGCTCAGCTGAAGCGGCCTTCGCAAGACGGTCGGCTCTCTGATTTTCTTCTCTGGGAATCTGGACGACTTTGGCTTCTAGGTCTCCCACCCTTGTTTTTACTTCGCCAAGGTACCTTTTCATCTTTTCGCCCTTGCAATCGTAGTCTCCGTTTATTTGGTTAGTGATGACCTGTGAGTCGCAGTAGATGACTACCCTGGCGGCTCCTGCTGCTTTGGCAAGGTCAAGTCCTGCTATCAGAGCCTCATACTCTGATTCATTGTTGGTGGCAGGGAAGTCGAAACGGACCATACATTCGATGGTGTCTCCTTCGGGCGACAGCAGCACGATGCCGGCCCCTGCGGCTTGTCTGTTGGACGATCCGTCCGTATACATGCTCCATTGAGGGGACTCTGCTGCCCCCTCATCTTCCCCATGGGTGAACTCAGCTATAAAGTCGGCGACGATCTGTCCCTTGATGGCGGTCCGCGGGCGATATTGAATGTCAAATTCGCTTAGTTCTATGGCCCAGAGTGCTAATCGTCCTGCCGTCTCAGGGCTGCTCATCGCCCGTCGTAGGGGCTTGTCCGTTAGGACGTTTATAGTATGAGCTTGGAAGTATGGCTTGAGCTTACGGGCTGCCGTAATCAATGCGAAGGCAAGTTTCTCCATGGGCGGGTATCTCTCTTCGGCACCGTGAAGCGCTCGGCTTGCGTAGTACACGGGTTTCTGCACCTTCTCTTCCTCTCTGACCAAGGCCGCGCTAACGGCTGCGGAGGAGACGGCTAGATAGAGGAAAAGTTCCTCTCCTGGCTGCGACGGGCTTAGCAGTGGTGGGGAGGAGAGGTAAGCCTTCAATCTTTCGAACGCTTGTTGGCACTCGTCAGTCCATTCGAAGGATTTCTTCAATGTTCGGAAGAAGGGCAAGCATTTGTCCGTCGCCCTTGACACGAACCTATTCAGTGCCGCTATCTTTCCATTGAGGCTTTGCACCTCCTTCACACTTCTTGGTGGTGCCATATCCATAATGGCCCGGATCTTGTCCGGGTTTGCCTCGATCCCTCTTTGAGACACCATGAATCCCAAGAACTTTCCTGCCGTCACTCCAAAGACACATTTCCCCGGATTGAGTTTCATGTTGTAAGAGCGAAGGGTGTCGAATGTTTCTTTGAGATCTCCTAAATGATCTTCCTCCCTTCGGCTTTTGACCAGCATGTCGTCTACATAGACCTGGACATTCCTCCCAATTTGTTGCGCGAACATTTTGTTCATGAGCCTTTGGTATGTTGCGCCCGCGTTCTTCAGGCCGAAGGGCATGACCTTGTAGCAGAATAGGCCTTGGCTGGTCACGAACGACGTTTTCTCCTGGTCGGCTTCGTGCATCAGGATTTGGTTGTATCCTGAGAAAGCGTCCATGAAGCTCAGCAACTGATGTCGGGCCGTAGAGTCTACTAGGACATCGACCCTGGGGAGGGGGTAGCTGTCCTTGGGGCAGGCCTTGTTAAGGTCGGTGAAGTCCACACACATTCGCCATTTTCCGCTCGCTTTCTTCACCATCACTACATTTGCTAACCAGTCGGGATAGTACACTTCCCTGATGAAGTTTGCATCCCGTAGTTTTCTGACTTCCTCTGCTATGGCTCGGTCCCGCTCCGGGGCAAACACCCTCTTCTTTTGTCTGACGGGTGAAAAGGCGGGCGACACATTCAGCTTATGCACCATGATTGAAGGATCTATTCCTGGCATATCTTCATGACCCCATGCGAATAC
This sequence comes from Quercus robur, assembly GCF_932294415.1. Taxonomy (NCBI): domain Eukaryota; kingdom Viridiplantae; phylum Streptophyta; class Magnoliopsida; order Fagales; family Fagaceae; genus Quercus; species Quercus robur. The sequence continues at coordinate 24,032,658 of NC_065537.1, forward strand.
GTCTTGGTTTTGCCTAAGGAATGTTATGAGCTCTTGACGGGTCGTGGTGTTAGCGAGTGTTCCAATTCTGGTCGTTCGGCCAGGATCGGAACTGTCAAGGGGTATCTCTTCTAGCTTCTCAACCGGCTCCGTTACCGTCCGGTGCTCTTCTATACTTAAAGTCTGAACCTGATCCTCCATTTCCACCATGGCTATGTAACATTCGCGCGCGGCCATCTGATTCCCGCGCAACTCCCCTACTCCGTAGTCAGTTGGGAACTTAATCATCAGGTGGTAGGTGGAGGTTACTGCCTTCCATGAGTTGAGCGTGGGTCGCCCGAGGATAGCGTTGTAGGCTGATGAGCAATCAACAACCAAGAATGTCACGTCCCTGGCTATCTGTTGGGGGTAATCACCCACAACTACGGATAAGGTAACTGCGCCCAGTGGGAATACTCGGCTCCCACCGAAGCCGACAAGCGGGGCATTTGTCGGGATCAGTCGTCCCCTGTCGATCCTCATCTGCTGGAACGCGGTGTAGTATAAGATATCTGCTGAACTGCCGTTGTCGACGAGCACCCGGTGCATATTGTAATCTCCTACACGCAAGCTGACGACGAGTGCGTCGTCATGGGGATGGTGAAGGCGTCGTGCGTCTTCTTCTGAGAATCCGATCACGGGACCTTCTCTTCTTGCTATCTTCGGCACGGCTCCCGTCAGTTGAACATTCTGTATCAGCCGGAGATAGGTCTTACGGGCCTTCTTGGATGACCCGGCAGCGGTTATCCCTCCTACGATCATCCTTATATCCCCAATTGGGGGCCTTGGTCGCTCATTGTCCCGTCGGGGGTGCTGGTCTTGTGCGGGGGGATCCGCCCTCTCCTTGCTAACGAATCTCTGCAGCTTTCCTTGTCTAATAAGGGCTTCAATCTGCTGCTTGAGGTCATAGCAATCTGCTGTGTCGTGGCCGTGGTCGCGGTGGAATCGGCAGTACTTATCTCGTGAACGTTTGTTGGGGTCACTCTTCAGCTTCCCTGGGAACGTCAGCGATTCCTCGTCCTTGATCTGCATAAGGACTTGATCTATCGGGGCTGTTAGCGGAGTGAAGCTTGTGAACCTTCCCCCCAGGGGCTTAGGGCGTCTTTCGTCCCTTCGGTCCGCGGTTCTTGCCTTTTTTCGGCTTTGGTCCTGCCGACCGTCTTCCTGCCGTTCTCTTTTTCTAGGCCTCTCTTCCCGAGCTAAAAGTGCATCTTCAGCGTTCATATATTTTGTGGCACGATAAAGTACTTCTGACATGGTTTTTGGGTCGTTTTTGTATATGGAAAACAAAAACTTGCCCTTCTTCAAACCATTCGTAAATGCCGCGACAAGTATCTTGTCGTCCGCTTCGTCGATTGAGAGCGCCTCTTTATTGAAACGGGAGATGTAGGCTCTTAGAGTTTCGTCTTCTCGCTGCTTCATACTCATCAAGCAAGCCGTAGACTTCTTGTACCGATGGCCTCCAATAAAGTGTGCGGTAAACTGAGCGCTGAGTTCCTTGAAGGTGCTGATGGAGTTTGGGGTCAGTCGACTGAACCAAATTCTTGCCGCGCCCTTTAGCGTTGTAGGGAAGGCCCTACACATGATGGCGTCCGCTACTCCTTGAAGGTGCATTAGGGTTTTGAAGGTCTCCAGGTGGTCCAGTGGGTCCTTGACCCCGTCATAACTGTCTATCTGCGGCATGCGGAACTTGCTCGGCAACGGGTAGGAGTTGACGGTTGTGGTGAACGGTGAGTCCGTTCGGTTGACAAGATCGTCAAGGTCGCTCGATACTCGTCCCTTGAGAGCATTCATCATAACCTCCATTTGTTCCTTCATGGCTTGCATCTCTGCGAGGACGAGGGGCGGAGTGGTTTCCGCGAGGGAGGGGATACTCGTGTTCTGTCGTTCAGGTTTGCTCGGGGCGTTGCTGGCCTGGGGTCCTTCCTGGTTTCTCCTGTCAGCGCTGGTTCCTTCCTGCTCTGCTCCTTGGTTATTGGGAGCTGCATTCTTCTGTCTCAGTTGCTCTTCTAGGTCGTGATTTTGCTTTGTGAGGCGCTCTACGGCGGCGGCGAGCGTTCTCACTTGTCTTTCAAGCGCGGTTGTAGGGGTTTCTTCTTCCTGAATGTCGTTGTTGGTCGCCATTGAGCGAGTGAGTACCATGTAACTCTCTTGTCTTGAAAGCGAGAACGCGCTAAAGCGTTTCCCACAGACGGCGCCAACTGATGGTACCGAAAACAATACCACCAATGAGTCACACGTTCCTCGTACGATCACTAATGGCACCTGCACAACGAAAAAGAATAACCTAGCGGGGAGTACCGGTGTGGTACCGGCCAAGTACCCTCCGAAGGTCAAATTAGAATTATTCTCACTGCTCTAGAGTGCTAGAGAGGGTAAATTACGCGTACCTTGGTTTGTGAGGGTGCTTGGGTTTTTATAGTAGAGAGGGCTGACCCTCTTTTCCTTGGAGTAGAAGTCTTTTCCTTATCGGAGTCTTCCTGGGCGTATTTTACGGGATCCTTTCCATATAGGAGTCCTTAGGTTCCATGAAACGTGGGGAGCAAGTTATTTATTTGTACATGTAAATGTGTAGAATAGGCGTTTCATAGACCGACCCCGTCAGTCTATGCGTCCCGTCAGTCTACACATATCCTATGACCTTCAGGACGTTCGTCTTTGTGTCCTTTTGCCTTAGGTCACCGTCAGCCTAGAAGGTATGCTGACGGCAATAACGTCTCGTCACCATTGCAAGGCATTCACCGTCTCCTTTGTTAAGTATGTGCCGTCAGTCTCTTTTTAGGTCTTCACCGTCGCTCTTGTCCGTTATGTACCGTCACGCTGGCCAGCATAATTTTATCCTCATCAAAAAGAAAGGACCCAGTCGTTTTGCTGCGGAGTAGACTCTTTGCTGGCTGTTGATGGCTACCATTGACTGGCAAAAGCTGAAAGGCTACCGTGCGGCTGGCAAAAACTGAGATTTGAACTAGCCTAACTTTGGGTGTTTCAAGAGAGAAAAGAAGGATTTGAGAAGAGGATGTTAACAAGAGAAGAGATAAAAGTGAGATTTGAAAGCTCTGGGTATCAAACAGTGGACTTGTGGCTGTGAATTTTTGGGATTTTTTTTTTTCCTTAAAGCTTGCACGCCACACGAGATTGAAAAATAAGTTCTGGACCTCCTCACCTCCTACGTGTTGTTGACTTGTTTCTTAGTTAATTTATTTATTTAGTTATTAGTCTAATTCTTAAATCTACAAAGTACAAATCCATCAATCCGTACATTAATTTATTAAATTTATTTATTGCTTTACATTATAAGATTGTCTGATAAATGTAAGATTTACACTATAAGATTAAACAAGTACACACACTATTATATACATCTACAACAAAAAAGATATATAATATTATACACGCTAATGTCCCCCACCATTCAAGTTATTGCTTTTTTTTAAAATAAAATAAATAAAAAAATTCGAGGGAAAATGTCTATTAAATTTTTTATTGGGTTTCATAAATTAATTTAATGTGAAATTTTTATTAGATCTCTATATTTATTTGGATTTTTTATGTAAATTTTCAATTTTTACTAATCTAATATATTTATTTATATTTTAAATAATTATTAAATTAATTATGACGTCATCACGATTCGACCTCGGTTCGATCTCAGTCCAACCTTAAAAATCTTGAACCTCACCCTTTTACGGTTCATTGAACGGTCCGGGTTTCAAAACCAATGAAATTCATTCACCACAAAAAAACAAGGCTTATAGTGGCGTTTTACAAATGACACTATAAGTCCTAAAAACACTACTATAGTTCCATTTGGGCTGAACTGGCACCACAAAACACTACTATTATACCATGGCTATAGATCTATAGTAGCATTTTACAAAAAGCCACTATAGGTCAATACCCTATGGTGGCGTTTTTAAAATGCTACTATAGACCTTTATAGTTTTTTAAAAAAAATTGGCTATTGCAGAGTTTCAAAACGCCACTATAGCCAACAACCACAAACAAAAAAAAAAGGTAAATTGCAAAAAATGCTACATAATTTCCATAATTTCACATAAATTAAATATATTTTAAAATTTATAAAACATAAAATTAAATTCTTTCAAATTTTAAATTTTAAAATTTCAATTTTAATTAAATTCAGAAATACAAAACATAATTAAAATAGAAAAAAAAAAAAATACAACTAAGAACACAAACCTAAAATAGTTAAACACAAGAACACAACACAGAATACAAACACAACAAGCTCCAAAATACAAAAACACAAACCCATAAAATCTCATCTCCTTCAACGAAATCAACCCAAATCCATTCAAGGAACCAAACCAAACACAAGAATACAAGCTCAAGAACACAGCCCCAGATTTAAACATAAACACAAGATCAAAAACACAAGAGCACAAATCCAAGAACACAAACCTAGATTTCAACATAAGCACAAGATCAAAAACACGAGCATAGATCCAAAAAATTCAAAATTCAAAATTAAAACCCAAATCCAAATCCAAATCATGACATAGACACAAACATAATAGAATATCAAATAGGAAAGAACAAGAAAAGAAGAAGCTAGTTCTACTAACCAAAACAACACAAAAAAGCAAAGAGAGAGAGAGAGAGAGAGAGAGAGAGAATGGCAGGGGAAGGGGATTAGGTCTAACTAGAGTTTGTCTGGGCAGGCCAACGGCGGATCAGCATTGGCGGGTTAGAAAGGGAGGAATCGACGTTGGCGTCGACGGCCTATGTGGGTGACAGGATCAATGTTGGGGTGGGTTAGCGGTGTGGATGGCCTAGGTGGGTCAGCAGCATGGGTGTTGAAAGAGGGTCACAGATTGAGAGTTAGAGAGTGAGAGACAGGTATTTTGTAATTTTCAAAACGCTTTTTTTTTTGTGCTAGACCTATAGTGGCGTTTGAAAATGCCGCTATAGGTCCCTCAAATTTTTTTTTTTTTTTTTTTTTGGGTTGGGTTATGGTGGTGCTTTCCAAAACGCTATTATAGGCCCTTGTAAAACCAAGGCCAATAGTGGCATTTGAAAACGCTGCTATAGATGGCTTAAATATATATATATATATATTTCCGAATTGGGCTATGGTGGCACTTTCCAAACACCGTTATAGGCCCTTGTAATACCAAGACCTATAGTGGCATTTGAAAAATGCCGCTATAGGTCCTTAAATTTTTTTTTTTTTTTTTTGGTGGACCTATGGTGGCGCATTCCAAACAGCGCTATATGCCCTTATAAGACTAGAACCTATAGTAGCATTTGAAAAACACCACTATAGATCACTCTTTTTTTTTTTTTTTTTTCTGCTAGACCTATGGTGGCACTTTCCAAATGCCACTATAGGCCTTGGTAAGACCAGGACCTATAGTGGCATTTTTAAAACACTACTATAAGCCATTTCAAACGCTGCTATAGACCCAATGTTTTAAAATGCCACTATAGACCCTTCAAAATGCAACTATACAAAACCTATGGCACTGTTCTTCAAAAAACGCCACAATAAGCCTTGTTTTTTGTTGTGAATCTTAATTCTTACTATGATAGAATCAATGGTAATGTCAAATGACAAGAAACAATTAAAAAGTAAAATTAAATAGCTCATAATTCATGCATACGTATACAAGTATTTAAAAATAAATAAACTTTAATGCAAATCATCATTTCTACTAGAATTGAATAATACTAAGGGTCATTATTTTTTTAATATATTTTTGTCAACTCTAAAAGACCTTGTAAAGATATTACTTGGGGGAGTCTCTATTGATAACGTATTTTGTCCAAACTCATTAAAAAACCCAAAAGATTCATTTTTTTTATATGGAAAATTTGGGAATCGTGAGTAAAAAATAAATTGGTACCAATCAGATGTTGAATGAATCATTTTCATGGTTTGAGAGACAAGATTAAAAATTATCAATATTGAGCTAATTTGGGCAAAGTTGGTCAACAGTCAAACCACCTCAAAACGTTCCCTAACCACCGAATTCCATCTTATTACACCCACATTCAACTTCCAAGATAATTTGTCACCAAATTCCTTCTTACTAGAGCATTTACATCTGTGCATCTTTTTTAATATTTCAGCAAATATATAGCTAAAGACTAAAAAAAGAAACTCACGCATCAGTCTCACAAAACTAGTGCAAAAAACTTAGTGAGGACCAATGCCATGCCAGATGTGGCGAGACACTTTCCTCACCAAAGTCAAATTTATTTTTCTTCTTTCAACTCTCTCTCTCTCTCTCTCTTCAAATCAAACCTCCATGGCCAAGCTCCTACTTGAACAAATCGATTCGGAGTGGAAGACACCATAACTAGTGGTTGGGTTGTGCTAATCTATGATAACTCTATGATGGTGAAGGCTGTGGCTATTCCTGCAGCTAGTCATTGACAAGAAAATTCCCCTTTTTGGACCAAAATTCCATGATCCAGATGATCTTGGCAAGGTAGGACATGAACTTAGAAAGAGCATTGGAAATGCTGGTGGCCGATTAGCTTAGGGTTTTTTTTTTTTTTTTTTTTTTTTTTCAATGATGGAAAAGAGAGATAGTGATACGAGGGAAAGAAAATGAAAGAAATTTTACAAAATGAAAACAATAGACTTCCCTGGGAACTGGGAAGAAGGAAATAGATAACTGAAGAAGAAGAAAGAAAAATGGATTCTTTTTTTTTTTTTTTTTTTTTTTTTGCATTTAGCTTTATTTTTTAAACATGTTAATTAGTTTTCATCTTTGCAAAACTATGTGACAAACTAGCATCTCGAGACTCTAAAACTCGATTTCAAAGATAGAACTCGAGTCTCTAAGACTCAAGTTCCATGTGGTGGCAATCTGATGTGGAAATAAATTCACATGGAACTCAAGTATATAAAACTCGAGTTCCTGTGTTCACCTGATCTGTCCTCTATTCATCTTCTTCCTCCATGGGTTCTACTTCTTCCTCTATTCTTCTTCATCCTCCATCAGTGATTTCTTCTCTTCCAGTGGCTTCTTTTCCCATGGGTTCTTCTCTTCCTGTGGTTTTTCTTTCTTCTTCGAATTCTTAAGACCATGGGTTCTTCTTCTTCAAATTCTTCAAAGCTCCCGTGGATTCTTTCTTCTTCAAATTCTTTTATGGAACTCAAGTCTTAGAGACTCAAATTCCATGTGGTAAAAATATCCATATCAGCAATCAAAACTCAAGCCTATAAGGCTCGAGTTTCTTCACTGAACTTGAGCCTCACGGACTCAAGATGTTAATTTCCTTGATAGTTGCAAAACCTTGCTTACTAACGAAATAGTTTCTAATAACCATGCTAAAGGGCAAATATCCCCAAGAAAAATGGGAGAAGAAGTATATTATATTATTATAGAGTGGAGATATTTGTAAGATCTTGTGGTGCAAATTAAACTTTGGAAAGTGAAACATTGGGTAAATCATTATATTTTAAAAGAAAATTGGATAAGATAAGAGTGTCGGTTGGCACTTGGTAGGTGAATAAAGAGAAAAATAAAAGAAAAGGAAAAGATCAAAATTTATTGAGGCTAATGCATCTATATGGAAAAAAAAAAAAAAAAAAATAGATAGCTAAACTAGAAAATTGAGTTTTTTAATTAATTTGACTAAAAAATTGAGGAGACTGATGTGAATGCTCTTATACCTTGATTCAACTTCCAAGATAAATTAACAGAACTTGACTAGGATTTGACCTCTACTAGACCAATTCAATAATGACAAATTCTAGCTTATGAGAAAGATCATGAAATTTCCTTTAAAATAACTGCTCAAGGCACCAAATTGGAATTGAGACGAAAAACATATCATAAAGACATTGAAAATCTAACCAAAGGACTTAGCCAATTATGAAAAAGTGTCATAAAGATTTGTAATTTTAATCATAATCAAATGACATCCAATTGGTAAAGTCAGGTGTTGTTAGAAAGGTCTAGTGATAAACCATATTTTGGCATTTTGGCATGCTTAAACCATGAAAATTACAAATGAGCAAGGACGAACTATGAAAAATACAAAGGGAGAATTTTCAGCTGAAAACTTGTGTTTGGTACCATTTTTAAAGCTCAAACGTGCCAAATTCAAGGTCAAATTCTACAAATGAGGAATCTTTTGAAAATTTAGCTCACAAGCTTTCCGAAGACATTTTGTTTTAAACAAATCTGTGTCCGAAAGGTCATAAAGTAAGTTCAAAAAAGATGGGAAAAAAAAAAATTGCACGAAACCTATTTTTTGGGTCTACAACTAGCATGAGAGATCAACTTTGCTCCCAAATTTGCTACAAGTCATGTGTTTATTATCCAAAAACTTAGTACTTTTATAAACTTGGATTGCATATTTACATCTTGTAACAAACAATTCATCACGATCATCTTCCAAATTGTATAATTGGGGAATGTAACCCATAGTTGAAACTTTAGGTAAGTCTATGGAAAAATATAAGAGATGCACACCTCAAAACACGTCTTTTTAAAGTATGGATTTGCACCTTGTATTAAGTATTTTTCTTTTATAATAACATCATATGATACGTCGTGGCTAGAAGATAATAGAAATGAAAATAATATGTGAAAAATTTATGAGCTTTTACAACTATCATTAGGTGACCAAATAGTCACATTAAATGCTAAATTCCTTATTACTTTTTCCTTCCAATTTTACAAAAATTTCAATTATCATTTATGTAAGTACTAAATGCATTTTATATTCAAAAAATTTCATTTCCAATCAATTATGGAAAAACAAAAACAAAAATGATGAAACCGATCAAAATAAACATATAATATAATACCGTACAATTGTAAGCATGAGAAGAATTTTAAACGGTGTACCTGTCTAATTAATCCATTGATTATGAAAGGATTTTCAGTGGTGATTTAAAGAAGGAAATTAGAAGAAAATTTAATGTTGAAAGCTTGTAGACAGTCAGAGTAAATCAAATACAGGGTAGGGACCTATGAAGAAAAAAATACATGGTAGGGTATATCAAATTACAATATATTTATTATAAATTAAAAAAAAAAAAAACAGTATATTTATTTGCATTATACCATAAGGAATTAATTAATTCACGAATTATGATAGGCTCTTTGGGAGGTAATTTGAAAATGACAAAGTTTAGTTACAGTCTTGGTTGTAGCTTTAGGTGACAACCTTACTTAATAAAATTTCTACGATGTTGAACGCACCAATTTCACGGTTTGAAAGCCAAATGTCAGAAATTATCCATGTTGAGATTACTTTGGCAAACCCGATCAACAGTCAAACGAATTCAAAACATTCTCCAGCCACCAATTTCCATCTCATTACACACAAATTCAACATCCAAGATCATTTGACAAACCTTGACTAGGATTTGACCTCTACTAGACCAATCAAATTTTGACAAATTCAAGCTTATGAGAGAGATCGTGAAATTTCTTTTAAAATAACTGTTGGTAGGCCCAAATCAGATTTGAGATGAACAAGATATCATAATAAAGTTGAAGCCGCATTAGAGCAGAAAAAAGAAAATGCAGACAAAACGGGATCGTTTTGTAAGAAGAAAGAAGAAAGAATAAACGACATCGTTTTCATTAATGAAATCAGCCATAAACAGAAGAAAACAACATCGGATTGCTTTACCATGAGGAATAAAGAAATACAAGAAATGGCTGCGTTTTTCTTAATGAAAACACGAAACCAAGACGTGCAAAATTGCAAGCCTAAATTTGTTATAAAGAGAGCCAGCTGTCAGTCTCTAATTGGTCCAATGATTAAGTCATCATTTAGTGGAGTTAGTTTTAGTCCGTTTCTTCTGTTTCCCTCTTTTTTGCTTTCTCTGTTATTGTATAAATAGGCAAAGTAGATATTTATCTTGTACACTCATTTTTCCTTTCATGACTCAATAAGAAGAAATTATTTTATTTAGAGAGCTTTGCATTTTTTACACATAAAGACACTGAAAATCTAACCTAAAGTCTTAGCCAATTATTATAAAAAATATGGATATTTTTCCCATATTGGTTGTGTGTGTCTAGTGCCCGTTGTTTATAACCACAGTCTACAACTACAAAGGTTAGGCCTTTTTGTAGTTGTACTTTGGCTATGTAATGTATTATAAACCCGGTTTAAAACACTATTATTACTATTTTCGTGTGAGTTCTAATAAGTATTACTGTTTGTTCAAAAAAAAAGTGTCATAAATTGTGGTTATGTATTAATTATTATTTAATCATAACCAAACCACATCAAATTGGTAAAGTAGGGTGTTGTTACAAAGGTCTAGTGATAAACCCTAATTTGGCAAGCCTAGTCCATGAAAATTACAAACAAGTAAGGAAGAACGTCTATGACAAATAGCAAAATGGGATTTTTAGGTAAAAATGTGTGTTTGGTACCCATTTTCAAAGGTTAAACTTGCCGAATTCAAAGTCATTTTCTATAACTTAGGAGTCTTTTTAAATTTAAGCTCACAAATTTTCCAAAGACGTTTTATTTGAAACAAATCTATGCTCGAAATGTCATAAACTAAGTTTCCAAAAGTCTAAAAAAAAAAAAATTGGGCTAAACCTATTTTTGGGATCCACAACTAGCTTAAGAGGTCAACTTTGCACCCAAATTTGCTGCAAGTCATGCGTGGGTTAACCAAAAGCTTCATAGTTTTATAAACTTGGATTGCATATTTACGTCACTAGAAAAAACAAGAGCTATAGTGGTGTTTATAAAAAAAAAAACATTGCTATAGGTACCCTATAGCAGTGTTTTTGGAAAACACTACCATAGGTTTTCTATAGCCGCATTTTGAAGGTTCTATAGTTGCATTTTAAAACACTAGGTGTATAGCAGCGTTTGAAAGAGCCTATAATATCATTTCAAAAATGCCATTATAGGTCCTGGTTTGACAATGAGCAACATTTGGAAAGCGCCACCATAGGTCCAGCCCAAAAAAAATATATATATTTAGGGACCTATAGCTATGTTTTTTAAATGCCACAATCAGTCCTAGTCGTACAAGAACTTATAGCAGCGTTTGGAAAGTACCACCATAGGTCCAACCCAAAATAACAATAATAATAATAATTTTACAGACCTATAGCTGTGTTTTTCAAACGTCATAACGGGTCCTGGTCTTACAAGGGTCTATAGAGGCGTTTGGAAAGTGCCATCATAGCCCAATCCAAAAAACTAATTAAAAAAAATTAAGGGACCTTTAGTGGCATTTTTCAAATGCCACCATAGGTCAAGGTCTTACAAGGGCCTATAGCGGCGTTTGAAAAGCGCCACTAGAATGCCTACAACGGTATTTGGAAAGAGCCACCATAGCCCAACTTGGAAAAAAATTTTGAGTGGCCTATAGTGGTGCTTTTCAAATGGCACCATAGGCCCAGATCTTACAAGGGCAAATATTGGCATTTGGAAAGAGCCACCATAACCCTACCCGAAAAAAAAAATAAATATAAATATAAAAAATGAGGGACCTATAGTGGCATTTTTTAAACCCCACCATAGGTCTAGCCAATAAAATAGAAATGGTTATTAAAACCAAAAAAAATAAAAACTCTCAATCTCTCCACTCTCTCACTCTCTCTCTCTCTCTCTCTCTCTCTCTCTCTCTAACTGTCTCAATCTCTCACTCTCTAACTCTCTAATTTTTTCAATCTCTCACTCTATCACTACCACTGACCCATGCCACCTACCCATGCTGCCGATCCAAGGCACTAACCCACGCCCAACACCGATCTGTTAGGCCCAAGCCATCGGCCCATTTCCCTATCCTTAGATCAATGTTAGGTGACCAAATCGATGGTGGTTTGGTGTTGGGTGGTGGGATCGATGATTTGAAATTTTGTAGGTTTCAGAGGGTTTGAAATTTTTGGTATTTTGAAATTTTGAGTATTTTGAAATTTCGTGAATTTTGAAATTTTTGCTGTTAACAGGGTTGTTTGATGGCTGGATGTGCTAGGCTTGGGGTGTTTTTCGTTTATGGGTAGCTGGATTTGCTAGGTTTGGGTTGTGATTGGTGTTTGGATGGCTAAATATTCTGGTTTTTTCTTTTTTTTTAGTCGATGGTAGCTGGCTTCAACGATGTTTTAAAACGCTACTATAGCCTTTTTTTTTTTTTTTAAAGAATTTTCCAATAGCAGCATTTTAAAAACGCCACTATAAGTTATGAACCTATAGTGGCGTTTTTGTAAAATGCCACTATAGGTCTATAGTCATGGGGCAATAGTAGTGTTTTGTGGCGTCGCTATAGAAAACGCCTCTATAGCCCAAATGGACCTATAGCAGCGTTTTTAGGACAAATGCCACTATAGACTTGTATTTCGTAGTGCTTCTTGGAACAAACTGTTCCTTAAGATCATCTCCTGCTTGCATTATTGAGGATAGTAACTCATAGTAGAAACTTAAGTTAAGTTAGGGAGATTGCTATAGAAAAATAAAAGAACCCTATTTCGCATCCATAATTTAATCTTGGAAGTGGGCAAAATGGTCATTTCACATATTCCAAAGTATGATTGTAATTCAGTCAATAACTCATTAATCACATATCATAAAAGATATGCTTAATTACTCAACGGACGATGGGATTAAAAGATATCACAAGACCAAGTTTTAATGGTTGAGATGTTGATTGGGTGAAACTAATGACTCATGATTAATTGAAATTACTTTAAATAGGTCACTAATTAAAATTAATCAAATGAAATTTTGTGATTGGTTGAGTCTATGTCATAAAATATAGCTTTTTGCATTGGATTAGAATAAATGAGTTGATAAGATTTAAAGACTATCAGATAATATGATTTTTTAATAATTATATTCATGAAAATTACTTTAAAAATTCTAATTATCACTTTGTAATATGCTTTGTCATGGAAATACATTAAAAATTTGTCCAAACACAGTTTTAAGAGTGCTTGAGTTATTGCTTTAATATAGATTAGATTTACATACATTGTAGAAATCCGTAATATAGAAAGAAAAATATTTTTAATAATCAAATTTTTTATTCAGCCCGTCAATGCCAATTTCTCGGATACTTTTCGAACATGTTACAAATAGGTGGAAAATTCATTTCGAGATATGTATAACATAGAAGGTGATAAATCATATACCTTTATCCATTAAACAAATAAATCCATTAATGTCATCAAAAAAAAAAATCTATTAATTTGCTTTAATGATGGTTGTTGATACCCATTTTCGCGACACATTTTCTACAAGCCCAATTCAACCAAGCCCGACTTCCTTGTGGGCTCAATTCATGTATTATATTATATTTTGTTCTTTTAAGCATGGCCCAAGCCCATGCGACTTATTTGGGGAAATTGAGGAGGTGTGGTTTGGAGGGTATAGGTCGATTCCTTTCAGACCTTTTGCATGAGCCCAGCCCATGCATGCTACCAAGTGGGCAAGGAACACTGGTAGCACCTCAGGCTCATGGAGGAGGCCTTGTATCCAAAATTTCCACCTCAAAAGAGCTTTTATGCTCTGGGTGATTGTGCCCCTAGTTTTCAACCCAGCTCCATTTTTCACACCAAAACACAGCTGACCCTAAACTAATTAGCTAGCCTATTGTAGCCACCAAATGCAACTATCAAAATCCTACAATGACAAGGAAACAATAGCTAATGGAGTCAGCCACTTTATTTCCAAAATCATGCTAAAAGCATGCTAAACTGTTCCCTAAACAAACGACCCAAGCCAAAACACCAAATTAGTATCATGGGGTATAAAAGCCTCTTCCACTACTCAAAAACCAGTCATTATTAACACCACAAAATCTATATAAAACTCTCTCTTCAGCTCAAAAAGAACCACGTTCTACCCACATACGTGAAACTTCAGAGCAAAAGCCCATTTAGCCAGTCAACAATCTCACAATTCTGAAGCTTGGGGGTGAAAATATGGGTATAGGGGAACCTTCCCTCTCTTCCTCACGACCTCCCTCAATTTCCTCTTCTCGGTGACTATGGGTCGAAGTTTCAGACCTGTTGAACCACATTTTCCCCATAGAGCTGAAACTTGAGAGCAAAAACCCACTGAGCCAGGAAACATTCTCACAATTCTGAACCTTAGGGGTGGAAATATGGGTATAGGGGAGCATTCCCTCTCTTCCTCACAACCTTTCTCAATTTCCTCTTCTAGGTAACTATGGGTTGAAGTTTCAAAGCTATTATGTTTTTATGCTTTTTCTGCACTTTTGTTATTAGCATTTTGATTCTCTCTTGTCAAAACACCATTAGCCTTTTGTTCATTATACATTTGGAATTTTGGGCTTGATTCTCCACAATAAACACTTCTAAAGAACCCAAGGGGAGATTTGGGCTAATATCACATTTTTGGCCCTTGTCGGAAAAACGTCCCCAACAATAGTCTCCACCGGGCCACATAGGAGTGCCTATACAATCCTACCTCTATAAATTAATAGCGAGCTCGCACCTATACTCCAAACCATTAGTTTTTAAATTTACAATAGTGTTCAATACAAAAGAGAATGGAGAAGAATACAATGAGTTGTTTAGTATTAGCTTTGGGGTTGATGATTATTTTGGTCCTAAGTGCAAGTGCAAGTCCTTCAAATGGCATAACACGCGAGGAGGCTTTAAAACAATTGATAACCTGCAACCCATACTTCCTAGGTTTTGGTCCATCACCCAATCCTATATGTTGTGAAGGTGTACAAAATGTATCGTAACAGGCAAACACCACTACAATACACAAGTCTTTGTGTGAATGTTTCGAAACTGCTACAAAAGCATTTCAAATTATACCCGAAAGACTAATACAGCTTCCCCAACTTTGCAAAGTTGAAGTTCCTGTTCCTTTTGACCCCATTGTGGATTGCAACACGTAATCTCTGTGTGTGTGTGTGTCATAAATCTTGGTTATGTATTAATTATTATTTAATCATAACCAAACAACATCAAATTGGTAAAGAAAGGTGTTGTTACAAAGGTCTAGTGATAAACCTTAATTTGGCATACTTGGTCCATGAAAATTATAAACAAGCAAGGAAGAATGTCTAAGAAAAATACTGAAAAAAGGTTTTTAGGTAAAAACTTGTGTTTGGTACCCATTTTCAAAGCTCAAACTTGCCAAATTCAAGGTCAAATTCTACAAATTAGGAGTCTTTTTAAATTTTACTCACAAATTTTCCAAAGACATTTTATTTGAAACAAATCTATGTTTGAAACGTCATAAAGTAAGTTTCCAAAAGTCTAAAAATAAAATTTTGGGCTAAACCTATTTTTGGGGTCCACAACTAGCTTGAGAGGTCAACTTTGCACCTAAATTTGCTTCAAGTCACGCGTGGGTTATCCAAAAGCTTCATACTTTTGTAAACTTGGATTGCATATTTACGTCTTGGAAGAAACTGTTCCTCAAGATCATCTCCCGATTGTATTATTGGGGACAGTAACTCATAGTAGAAACTTAAGTTAAGTCGAGGACACTTCTATGGAAAAATAAAAGAACTCAATTTCGCATCCATAATCTAATTTTGGAAGAACACAAGATGGTGATTTCAAAATTCAAAAGCATAATTGTAATTTAGTCACTAACTCATTAATCACATTTCATAAAAATGATCTTAAGGTTTCAACAATCATAATGATACGTTTAGGGGTGTGTAGAATATTCGCTTGACTCGCCAACCCGCCCGACCAGCAGCCAATCCACCCACCCTATGCGGGTCATTAAGTTAGGTGACCTGGGTTAGGCGTGTTAGACGCCCAAAATAGCGGATTGGGTTGGATAACGAATTAAAACATTGCCAACTTGCTACAACCCGACCCGCCTGTTTAATTATACATAAAATATATATATTAGTTCAAATTGATCGACCATATATTTTGTATATAAAGTTAATCAATTCACCTAATCAATTTTTACAGCTAATCAATAATCAATTCCTTATACAAAATATAAAAAGTAAACATTGAAACCCTAAAATCACTTCAACTGTATACTATATACACTCTATATTTAGCCTTCACCTTCATCCACTTCCTCTCCTCCCTCTTTCATGTTGTTCTGTCTTTTTCTTCCTCAACCTTTTTGAAGCCTCTTTATTTTTATCCCTTCAATTCTTCACCTTCCACCAACTGTGCACTCTCCTAGACAACCACAAAGTTAGTTGTTTCTATGTCTTGTATTGCTTAATGTTTGTATCTATATTTTTATTGAGTATGATGTTTGTCTTTTTGATTTGGGTCCCATATATTCTTGTAAATCTTGAGACCATTCATACCATTTTGAAGTTTATTTGTTATGTTGGTATGTTATTATTTTGAATCCTTGATGTGACTTTGAGAATATTAAGACTTTGGGTTTATTGATTTAATTTTCCTCAATTGTAAGACAGTAGCCTACTATTTTTTCTTTTTCTTTTTCCTTTTTGTGGAGACAAGGTCTATTAGAGATGATATATCTCTTTTTTATTGACCCTATGTTTGTATTGGAATTGAGATTATTCAATGAAATCTACCTTTAATCTTTTGTGTGCATTAGTTATATATTGAGATTATGCAATAATAAATTGTAGATTATGATAATGTTTTTAAAAAATAACATTGTTAATGCCAACCCACACAACCCACCGAGTTGAAACTGCAGAATTTGTAACCAATCTGCTGGATTTAGACTTTGATGGGTCGGTGGCGGTTTGGAATTTTCCCAACCCACTAGTGGCAGATTGGATAGAAATATTGGCTTTTACTCACTCAATCCGTCCCGCGCACACCCCTACATACGTTCGTTTACTCAATCAAACAGTCGGATTAAAATATATCACCAAATCAAGTTTTAATGGTTGAAATGTTAATTGGATGAAACTAATGACACATGATTAATTGAAATTACGTTTGATTGGTCACTAATTAAAATTAATCAAATGAAATTTTGTGATTGGTTGAGTCTATGTCTTAAAATATAGCCTGTTGCATTGGATTAAAATAAATGAGTTGATAAGATTTAAATACTGTCAGAAAATATGATTTTTAAAGTAATTATATTCATGAAAATTATTTTAAAAATCCTAATTATCACTTTGTCATGTGCTTTGTTATGGAAATAATTAAAAATTCGTCCAAATACAATTTTAAATTTGGAAAACAATCCAAAAATGTACTAATCAAGTAGTAGTTTTTAGTCACCTTGTGGGACAATTTTAGCATAGTAAACGTCATTGGACTAGGCTATTTTCTGGCAAAATTGTAGGGAATTGAATTTTCCTACAGGTGTCAAAATTCCAGATCAATAAGATTTTTGAGCAAAGATATTGGATCAAAAAACTAAAATGTGTTCAGATCTAAAAAGAGTGCTTGATCTATTGCTTTAATATATATTAGATTTCCATACTAGGTAGAAATCAGAAAACAGAAAGAAAAAGGTTTTTAATAATCATATATTTTATTTAGTCTGTCAATGGAAAATTCTTGGATATGCTTCAAAAATTATTACTAATGCAAGGTGGAGATTTCTTTTGTAGATATGTATAACATAGAAGGTGATAAATCATATACCTTTTTCTATTAAACAAACAATTAAATCCATTAATTTGCTTTAATGATAGTCACCACCAGACCAAATAGGAGTGCCTATATAATCCTACCTCTATAAATAGAGAGCTTGCACATATAATCCTACCTCTATATGTTGAAAGCTTAATGTTGAAAATTTAATGTTGAAAGCTTGTAGCCAGTCAGGGTAAATCAAATACAGGGTAGGGTCGTATGAAAAAAAAAATTACGTGGTAGGGTAAATCAAATTACAATATATTTCTTATAAAAAAAAATACAGTCGAATTATTTCAGACTCTTTGGGAGGCAATTTGAAAAAGACAAAGTTTAGTTATAAAATTGGTTGTAGCCTTAGGTAACAATCTTACTCAATAAAATAAACATTACCATATATTTTGAAAATCTACTCATTGAATTGCATGTTCTTTATGCTCTTAATACACATGTCATATTTTGTGTCAATCGGATATTATTTATCATATGATCTATAGGTTTATATTTTATGCATAATTTTAAACTACAAAAACTTGTAATTTAAATAATTTATTGATGACATAGCTATTGATTTTTAATTTTATAGAAAGTTTGCGACCATAGAAAAAATAAGAAGAATATGTAATCTAATGGTGGATTTATCAAAATTCACCTCCAATAAAAAGATATTGAGTAAGGTTGTAGCCTAAGAGTATAACTAATTTTGTAACTAAACTTTGTCCATTTAAAAATGCAATAATACACATTTAAAGATTTATTTATTTATCTTCTATAAAAGAGACTTATTTATTTAGGAGTTATTTGAGGGGACTCAAATACATAAGATTTAGTGTTACAAAAGAAAATACATAACATTTAAATTTTACACATGGCAAATATGTATGATGCTTACAAATCATTTTTGCCATATGCAATTGTAAGTGTATATCTTCCTGAACAAAAAGTGAAAGTCACCACAAGTCAAGCATTAGATTCTCAAAATATAGCAAATAAAATAGTGTTTGCTTTTGCAGTAAAAAAAAAAAAAAATTGTGTTTACTTAAGCTATTGCTTTAATATATACTAGTTTGTAATCACATGCATATGCATTAGATACATTTACAAATGAGTATAACTAAATACGTATTAAAATTAAGGAAAGAAATACATTTTGGGCCAGTTACTATTTTGATCCTTACTTTTTTGGAGCTCCTATTTTGGTCCCATTTTTTTTTTTAATTTGTTCTCAATATATAGTCCTTAACATCATCTCATTAACGAAAAATGTCTACGTAACCTTTAAAATAATACAGTACTAATAAATGCCACGTCAACATCCACATTAGCATCTAATTTTAAAAAATTAATTTATCAATTTAAACAAAATAAAAAGGGAAAAAATAAACATAATTAAAAACTCAAAAACACATGAATTCAGATATGGGTTCATCTTGAATATGAACACAAAAATACAAACCCATAAAATTCAAACACAAGAACACAAAAATGCTAATAGAAAAAAAAAATTGGAAAAGTAAAATTAAAATGCTAACAAGGAGAACGAAGAACATTGCTCAAGAAATTTCTATTCTGAAATTTGTATACAAATTGTTCCACAAAAAGCAATTATACATTCCACCAAAAGTTGTTATCCTAATACAACATTTCTCATAACATAGATTCAACCAAATACACAAAATTTCATCTAATGAAGATTCATTTCTCCAAACTTAGTCAATCAAAAACCAATCTAATCAACAATAGAACACCCACTATATAGAAACTAAAAGAAATACAATCAACAAAAAAACATTCGCTAGATTGTGTGATACCCACCATTTTCTTTGCTTATTCTTGTGTCTCTGGTCAACCATAACAAAATCGATTGACTTGATTTGCAGATGAAGTTGCCTCATCTACTCTAGACTTGAGAGAGAGAGAGCATCGATAGGGGCAAAGGCCTCTATGCTTCCATAAATTCTAGCCAAAATCACCAAACCAACACCTTAAAACCTAGATTGAACACAACCTAACTGTCCAGCACCACAGATCCACCATAAAACTCGACCTATGGCCACAAACCCCACAGATGGGTTTGTGTTTTGATTTGGTTGAGAGAGAGAGCTTGGGTTTTTGGGGTTTCTAAGGGTTTTGATTAAGTATAGTATTAGGTTGATTTTTGTGTCCACCTAAATTAAAGATTGGTAAATTTAATTTTTGTGATGTTGTGTTTGGTTGTCAAGAAAAGTTGGAAATGTTACTACAATTTTTCCCCTCTATATTTAAAATTGGGAAAATAAATTTTTTGTTTTTGTTTTTTTATTATTTTTTTCAATTTCAACTAAATTGAGAAAGTATATTTTTTGTTTCAAGTAAATTTTTTATGTGTTATTTTTAAATATTTTTTTAGAACATTTTTTTTTTTTGAGAAACAAAACATTTCATTTTATTTTATTAGCCACATCAATGTTTAATGTGCTGGTGCACTTTAAGTTATGTAGACACTTTCCATTAGTGAGATGATGGTAGAGGCTACATTAAGATAAGTTGAAAAATGTAGGTAACTGTTGATGATCATTTTTGAAAGCCCAATAGTAAGAAGAAGCCCAGCAACATGGGCAAAAAAGAGTTAGTAAGTGGATAGAAAAACCATTAAGCCCAAATGGCAGGAATAATGGATTGCAGACCCATGAAATAAACAAATGGGCCTTGAGGAAGTAGATGGGCCTAAAGGAGCCTGGAAAGAGAGAAGAAGCAAACCCATGGGCAGCATGTGATGTAGAAAAGTGAGAATGGGCCACAGTAGGCCCAAAGTAATGAAAGTAAGGAAAGTAAGGGGTTGATGGAAAGTCCATAAGCCCCAAGGATGAAGGATAAGATAATCGGGTCAAGGAAGCCTAAAGGAGTTAGTAAAAACCCATGGGAATGCAGAACTAGGAAAAGGGCCAAAAGGGCCCAAGGAAAGTAAATGGGCCAAGGATGCCCAACGTAACCAAAAAAAGCCCCTATATTGAGTCATTGAAGGAAGAATAAGCAACAAGCCCAAAGAGGCCCATGGGTTAAATAACGCCACAGTAGGAATGGCAGAGCAGTACGGCAGGACACGCAAAGACTTTAGAAAAGAGCAAGAGAGTGGGCTGAAGGAGGAAAAACCCATGGCCAAGCAAAAGCCCAGCCCCGAAAGGAGCAGGCTTTAAAGAATGAGAAGCCAGAAAATGGTTCATGCCATAAGAAGCCAAGGTTGGGCGGTAGGATGTGTAGACAAGTCTCCAGACCTTGGCGGTCACATGAGCAGTAGGCAGATTTCGGATACACATGGAAGTGAAGCACGCGCAAGGCCCAAACATCACCAGTCTGTACCCAGCTAATACAAGAGGTGGTGAGGTCATGGGTTAGAGGTAAAAGGGCATGGTCTGGTGGTGGGGGGAGGGGAAAACCTATTCTAGGGTTCCTGCTCAGGCTCTTTTAGGCGAAACGTCCTATTGGGATGACATACCGTCCAAAGGGAGCAAGGATGAGCTAGGACTACTAGGTGCATGCCATGAGGGATAGGAAGAGAGAGAGAGCACTCACACTGTAGCACGGCAGGTAAACAAACAAAATAGCATTCTTTGTCTGGTGTCACAGCCAGTGTAGGTAAGTGGTGATGGTTGAGCGATTGGCAAACCAGTAAGTGGTCGGCAAGGACACCTAGACCAGACAAAGGTTGTTAAAGGCTAAAATAGTAAAATCCGGTCATAGCGGGCACTATAAAAAGGGGCCTTGTTGTGCACAGTAAGGCAGGATGGTTAAGATCAGAATTACAAACACTGTAATAGCAACCTCTAGGAGAGAATCGCAACAAAATGAGTAAACACTGAGAAAGAAAAGGAAGAAAAAAAAGAAAGAAAGAAAAAACTAGGAAGGATAGAGAATAGGGAGTATAGAATGGCAGATATGCACCAATAGGTTGATCTCCTCTCTCCCTCTAAAGCCCTGCTCTCTATCAAAAAAGACAGAGGATCCTCATTAAACATAAACCATTCAGGCCCATTCCCTCAAAGCAATTAATTTCTTTCCCCTAGGAGATTAGTCGCATTGAGGAAGTGGTTTACCTTCTTAGTTTCAGCTCCGCAGCATTACTTGGCATGGCAAATTGATTTTTCCCTTTTTAATTCAATAACCACATTATTATTATTCCTCGTTTATTTCTCTACTTTCGGCCTACGGGGTGCCTCTTGTCGATCCATTTTATTCATTTTGTCTACTATTTCTTGTGTTATCTCTATTATATTTGCCTGCCATAACTTACCTGCAACAGCTCTGCCTGCCATGGGCTTGTGACCAAAGCTTGGAAAATGAGGCATAGTTTGTGTGCGAGCTAGACCAAAGGGAGTTGCAGTTGGACCGGTCTCGACTCCCTTACTCAGAACACTTGGGCTTAATACTGCAGGAGGCAACCCAACCCAACATTGTAAAAAAGGCTCACTACAATACCAAAGGAGCTCCAAAAAAGTAGGGCCCAATTATAATGGGAAGTATCCTAAAATGTAGGGACTAAAAATGTATTTTCCTAAAAATTAGTAATCGAAAATTTTTGAAGATCTATCATGTTTTGACTCCCTTATAATGTGAGTATGATGATATTAGTCAAATAATACCTTTTTGGAGCATTAGTATGACAAATTAGAACTAGTTGTTCCTAAGACCTCATGATATTCATGAAATTTTGGGTTTGAAACCTCTTGCCACGCTTATGGGATTCCTTCCTATAATAACCTAGTGCTCTAAGGGAATAGTCAAATATTTGAAGAGGTCTAGATATCCTTAAAAAAAATAATAAATAAAAAATAAAAAAAATAAAAAAATAAAAACTCTCTTGAACACTTCAAAATTAGTTTTAAAAAAAAATCATTAGAAACATCAACTACTCTGTGGTTTGTATATAGATACAAAATTTTTAACATGTAGTGAGCGAAACTACCAAAAGAAAGGTATCAGATTCAAAAATTTGTATTAAAAGAAAAACAATTTAAAATTGTGAAGCATCTAAACGAGAGGAACCGAGCACAATTGAAAATAATTTTGACACTATGTGCACGTTTGGATTGAAATGAAAAATGAAAATTATTTCACTATTCAGCTTATTTTTACTAGGGATGGCAATTTTTGTTCGACTTGCGGGTACCCAGTCCGGCCCGATCCTAATGGGTCAGGTTTTACTCGGTCCAATTAAGAATAGGGTCGGGTATGGGTTTTAAAAAAAAACCTGAAGCGGGTTCGGGTCGGGTCCGGGTTTTATTAAAAAATCCGAGACCCGACCCAAAACCCGGCCCGGATAAAACCCGGTACTCTAAAATTACAAAAATACCCCTCCTATATATATACACCTATAATCTAACCCTAAATCTAATCTCTCATTTCTTCACCACCAACTCAGAAGCCAGAACCCTCGCCTCCCTCAGTCCTCACCCTCACTCCGACAGTGCGAGATCGGCCAACTCTCTCACCGCCAGTCCAACTCTAGCCGCCGTCCCAAACCTTCGCCACCGTCCCAAGCTCTGTCAATGTCACCGGTCCCAAGCTCTCTACTCTCTCAACTCCGTTTCATCCTCGTTGTCGCCGATCTCACACGGTCGCACAGTCCTCTGCCCCTCTCATCTTCCTTGCCCATGGCCACAAGCATCTAAACGAGAGGAAGCATCTAAACAAGAGGAACCGAGCACAATTGAAAATAATTTTGACACTATGTGCACGTTTGGATTGAAATGAAAAATGAAAATTATTTCACTATTCAGCTTATTTTTACTAGGGATGGCAATTTTTGTCCGACTTGCGGGTACCCGGTCCGGCCCGATCCTAATGGGTCGGGTTTTACCCGGTCCGATTAAGAATAGGGTCAGGTATGGGTTTTAAAAAAAACCCGAAGCAGGTCCGGGTCGGGTCCGGGTTTTATTAAAAAAATCCGAGACCCGACCCGAAACCCGGCCCGGATAAAACCCGGTACTCTAAAATTACAAAAATATCCCTCCTATATATATACACCTATAATCTAACCCTAAATCTAATCTCTCATTTCTTCACCACCAACTCAGAAGCCAGAACCCACGCCTCCCTCCCTCCCTCCCTCAGTCCTCACCCTCACTCCGACAGTGCGAGATCGGCCAACTCTCTCACCGCCGGTCCAACTCTAGCCGCCGTCCCAAACCTTCGCCGCCGTCCCAAGCTCTGTCAGTGTCACCGGTCCCAAGCTCTCTACTCTCTCAACTCCGTTTCATCCTCGCCGTCGCCGATCTCACACGGTCGCACAGTTCTCTGCCCCTCTCATCTTCCTCGCCCATGGCCACAAGCGTGACACGGCCTCACTCCACCTCGTTCTCCATTTTTTTTCTTTTTTCTTTTTTTCTTTTTTTCTTTTTTCTGGGTTCAGTTCGCCTCAATCATATGAGTTTGTGTTTGTGTTTGTGATTTCTGAAAGGGAAAAATGAAAATCATAGATCTGAAATTTGTGTTTGGTTTGTAATTTTGAAAGGGAAAATCATAGATTTGATTAGGCGAAAAGTATTCCTTTTAAAATTAGTTTAAAACTATATTCTATAAATTTTATTATTTACTCATCTCCATAATTTATATTTTATGTACTAAAAAGAAAAAAATGCGCTGAGAAATGGGCAATGACCATTCAAATTTTTTTTTTTTTTTTTTTTTTGGTTGGGTTGTGCGAATTAGGCCCAAATCTAGCAGGGCTTAACAGGGCCCGCGGGGCCTGACGGAGGTGGGTCCGGGCTCCGAGAAAAAAACCCGGTTAGTAAATGGGCCGGGTTTGGGCTTCGGGCTAAGACTCGCGGGTCGGGTTCGGGTATGAAAAAACCCGGCCCGAACTTGACCCGTTGCCATTCCTAATTTTTACTACTATTTATAGGCCCCACTGCACTTTTTGGCACTATTCATGGACCCCACTGTACTACTTCAACTAACTTTTACCTTTATCTACAGTACTTTCAGCAATAATTTTTCAGTTTCAGCAAAATAAGCGTTATCCAAACACACCCTATGGGTCTGTTTGGATACCGCTTATTTTGCTGAAAATTGAAAAGTAAAAACATTGTAGCAAAATAATTTTTAAATGTGTGAATAGTGTTATGGGACCGATTTTTAATGAAAAAATTGTTGAAAAAAAAGGTTTGTGGGTCTCATGAACAGTGCACAAGACCCATTGAACAGTGCCATTCCAGTGCAAATTTAGTTGTCAACGAGGTGGTGGGTCCCATGCATAGTGCACGGGACCCACTGACAGGTCTATGTTCATGTGCTTCTCAATTTAAAAAAAATAAAAATAAAAAAGGGATGAAACGCCAGAAATGCAAACGTAGGGTAGAATAATTTCTACCCAAGCGCATACTATGAACCATAAATTTGTCAATTTCTCAACAACCAAACATAAGAAAATTGCTACCAATATTTTACACTATAGCTGATAATAAGAACAAAAAAGAAACTAACCTTAGAATTGCTTGTACCTCTGGCACCACAATTGGGCTTGTTAGGGAGAAAGAGCCGTAAAATGTGGAGGGTTAGAGATAACTAAGTGAAAGGTGAAATCAACAATGAAGAAGAAAACTAAGAAGAGACATGATTTTGAAGAGAGGAAGAGGAATGGATATAGAAATCTCCATTTGGATTTTTTGGCTGAGGGGATTTTACAATTTCCCTTGCAAAACTAAGAAGCGACATGATTTTGAAAGCTCTATCCGCACTGAAGTGACATTGTTTTTTGAAGTTCAAATTATTTCTAAACTTAGGCTTCAACTTCATTCTTTTGCTAAATAAATGAATATATATAACTTTTTTTTGTTGAATCGAGCCTAAATTGTTTATAAATGGGTCAATTTATTAACAACCTAGCATCACTAAAAAAATAATAGAGGTATCGTATTATTATTTATTTTTGGCAAATTGCGTTTTGAAATCCCATATTTTAAGCAGTATAACAAATTAGACCTTATAGTTTAAAAAATAACAAATTAAACCCTGAATTTTCAGAAAGTTACCACCCTCCCTTAAAAGTTACCATGATTTTTTAGTAGAGTTTGTGGTTTTCTTTTGCATCAGAACTCAATCATCTCTTTCCTATATGTGTGTGTTTATTTCTCCTAAAAAAAGATTATTATTGAAATGTCAAAACGTAACATATTAAACCCATATAATTTTAAAAGTAATAAACTAAACCCTAAAGTTTCACAGAGTAACAAATTAAGCCTATGTATTGCGTTTCTAATTTAATATGTACCAAGT
Source organism: Quercus robur (assembly GCF_932294415.1). NCBI lineage: Eukaryota > Viridiplantae > Streptophyta > Magnoliopsida > Fagales > Fagaceae > Quercus > Quercus robur. The sequence continues at coordinate 24,058,427 of NC_065537.1, forward strand.
GTTTGATTCAAATATAATAGTTTAATTTGTTATTTGTGAAATTATAGAGCTTTTTTTTTTTTAGTGAAAGATTAGACATTTTTATTGATTTGAATCAAGATGATACATCCGCTGTAGAACAGAACCAAAAGTTCAAGGGGAATCGTCCAACCAAACCAAGGCATTAGCATGACCCTTAGCAAATACAAGCTAAACCATTTGCCACACTATTAGAATCTTTACAAACAAAAGAAAAACAACAATGCTGAAACTAGGATAACATACAAAAATTTTGGTAACTTTTAATGTAGGGTGAGATAAGTTATTCTATATATAATACACGTTTTGAAGTAACGTGAGATATTTACACTTTCTCTTTTTTGGAAACAAAAACACACACACAGGCAAGGAAGAGGGGATGGGGTTCTAATACAAAGGCAAGCTACAAACTCCAATAAAAAACTATTGTAACTATGGCCACATGTAGTAGTTATAGGGTTTAACAAGTTAAACTATAGGCTTTAAAATTTAATTTTCTTTAAAATATATTAGTATAGTAATGGCAACTGGGCGGGTATGAGGTGAGTTTCCTATTCCCCGCCCTTGCCCCACTCCCGCTTCGGGGTGGTTTTCTTTCTTTGCCCCCTTCTAGCAAATACCCATAGGTCCCCGCAAGTGCCCATTCAGCCACACACAAGTTTATATATATATATATATATATATATAATTTATTAAAATATTTTGAAAGTTAAATTAAAACTTAAAAAAATTATAAAAAAAAGTTCTAATATTACAAAACCTTCTCAAAGCATAACAATACAACAATTCAGATATTAGGGAACCCAAACACAATTCAAAGATAACAAAAAATATAAATCTTAAAAAATAGATATAATTTCAACAATAAAACATAAAAAATCATAAATTTAAAGTTTAAAGGCTAAATGCACCTATACATGCCTTATATAAAACCTATAAAAATAATATTTTAATTGTTTAAACTAGAACAGGACAAGTGCAAGGCAAGTATGAGGGAAAATATTAACTCCCACACTCGATGGGGCTGGTTTAAATTGTCATCCCTAAAAGGAACCCATATTTCAAGGTGACCCATATTTATCTAGTAGTATGAAAAGTCCATTGAGTCCTACCCACAAACCTAGCCATTCTCACAAATTTGCACGCTTATTGTCCAATGTTATAAGGGTATATTCTGTCATTTCAAATTGACAAAGATATCCCATATGAGTACGACTCTTTATAGTGGAAATGTTTGACGCAACTATAAATGTTTCAACTTCAAGCGCAAGGAAGAGAAATCATAAAATAGTTTATAGGCTCTGAGAAAAAAACACACACAAACATGTCTCTGGGTTTTGCAGAGAAGCTTTCTTACAATGAAAATGTGGGCTCGGTTGGAATGTCTGAGATTTTCGACCCACCTCATGTTTTGCAACAAAAAGTAAGGTTCCAATATATTCCCACCTGTCGTTTTAGTTCAGATAATTGTTTATGTGTTGCATGTGCTATTTTATTGTTGTTTGTGAATGTTCTTGTATTGTTGTTATCACTATAGACTTGTTATTTATGATTTTGAAAGCCCATGAAACTGTTTTTTTGTGCTTGTATTTGTAGGTAATATGGCATATGGGTAAACATAACATTGGTTTGATTTGATATAAGGATTGTGCTTGATGGGCTAAAATTGTTTTTGTATATGAAAGGTTTTGATGGGTGTGTGTGTGTGTGTGAATTTTGTTCTTCTTGTTTTCAATATGATTAGAGTAGTAGAACCAAATGCAAACTATTGTATTAAACGTGGAAAGTTTCATCTGTTTGGTCTAATGATAGGATTAGAATGTTTAGAATGTGGAATTTTAGAAGTCTTGATTTTGTTTATGTCATAATTCTTAAATGTAGGAGGCAAGTAATTTGATGAAGGTGATAATGGTTTGAATGTTAATGTGAAAATGCAAAATTTGGCTGTGCCACAACAAATGGTACAATTTTTAGAATTCTTTAAATTGAGGGACACCATGTATCCTTCTTTTTTTGACATTCAGAAACATGATTCTTTAATGCCAGGCAATATCTTCCGTTTATTTGTGAAAATTGTTAATAATACAACAACAACAACAAAGCCTTACTCCCAAATCTTTTGAAGTTGGCTATGGATCCTCAACACATTAGCCAGGGTTGGCCATTTTCTATCTGAAGTCATACTTTGTGTCACATTCTTAATTTAAATGTCCATTTTTTACTACTTCTGTTAATGTTATTTTTGGTCTTCCTCAAATCTTTTTCATTCCCTCAATTTGAATCAACTCACTTTTTATCTAAACATGACCAAACCATCTCAAATGACTCTCCCTCATTTTTTTCGTCAATAGGGTCACCACAATTTTTAAGCTGATTTCCTCATTTTGAATCCAATCTTTCCATCAAAATCAGTAAAAAAATAAGTATTCTTTTTTAGGCGGATCAGCTATGGATATTCAACAGATTAGTTAGGGTCGACCATATGTATTCTTTTCTTCCATTCTATTTTATTGGAAGTCATACTCTCTATCACTTTCCTATTTGGCATGTCCTTTTTTATTACTTCTACTAATGTGAATTTTGGTCTTCCTCTACTTTTTTTCATTCCCTCAACATAGATCAATTTAGTCTTTCTTACCGGTGCATTTTTTATTCTTTTCTGAACAAGACTTATCTGTGTCCAGCATGGACATGCTGTGAACTTTTGGGTGTCCATGCTTCTTAGGTCTACTGTGAAAGATCTGCTTTAGGAATTCTTGTAAAGGCCAATGATTGCTGATATGATGATTGGGATCACTGATAACTTCTTCATTATGTAGATTAATTATATTATGCTGGGTGATACATATCTTGATAGATTACATGATCTTGATACTATTGTGCTGACCATTCCCTCTATTGTGCAATGGCAGATTAAAAATCTTGCAGCTTTGATTCGGAAGGTGTAGTACACTCCAGGACTAAATAATCTTAATGAGTCTTCATGCATCTTCTAAAGCATTTTACAATTTTCTGAACTGTCTTTCCTGTCATTGCAGAGTAAGCATATTGTGGCATTCACAGGTGCAGGAATATCCACTTCCTGTGGAATACCTGATTTTCGAGGTCCCAAAGGAGTTTGGACACTACAGGTGAGAACCATGATTAGGTTTGAAGGTCTTTTCAAATTTAAATGAACCCAAAAGAATCATTGGATGAACCTTCGACCAGCCTGCTTCATAATGTTTCTTTATTTATAAAATAAGCTCATTTTAGCACTTTATATGATTCCCTGCAGCATGAAGGAAAAGGTGTGCCTGAAGCATCATTGCCATTCCATCGTGCAATGCCAGGTATAACACATATGGCTTTGGTGGCTCTGGAGAAGGCTGGTATCTTGAAGTTTGTCATTAGCCAGGTTTTTTTTTTTCCTTGTCTTTGTGACTCAATTTTCCTACTTTTGAAACTAGATTATCTTAAACAATGTGCAAATAGTACTTGGCCAATGCAAGGGTGATTATATTTTAGCAAGTAGGAATGGTGGATTAAGGATATATCAAGTTACTCTTTTTTTCTCTATAGTCAAAGAATGCGACTCAAAATATGCTGTGTTTTGGTGTCATACTTGCACTGCCATTTATCAATTGCTTTCTGATCGAATGGAGTGCATGAACACTTTGTAAATTTTTTGAATAAGAAGCAACTTGGATATGGTTTTGCTGAATATGACAGCAGCCACTTTGAACCTTCTATTTATCCTACAAAGCAAAAATCTTAGATGGTTGATTTCTCACAGTCAGCCTTGTTTTCATCCAAATGGGTCATAGAGTGCTAGATCTTAGCATATCTTCTTGCCTTACTGATAGATGTCTTGTTATTGTACTTTCTAGAATGTGGATAGCCTCCATCTCCGATCGGGAATTCCCAGGGAAAAAATTGCCGAGTTGCATGGTAATTCATTCAGAGAACTTTGCCCTTCCTGTGGAGAAGAGTAAGAGTTATACTTGGGATGATTTCAGTGGAAAGGTCAATGTTATTATGAAATAAATTAAATTTTTAATTATGAAGGTATTTGCGAGATTTTGAGGTGGAGACTATAGGCATGAAGCAGACATCACGGCATTGTAAGTGTGGGGCAAGACTAACGGACACTGTTCTTGATTGGGAGGTATGTATTTCCTTGTTTGCTTGGTTACATCAATTTTTAAGCTTAATAAGTTCCCCCCCCCCCCCCCCCCCCCCCCCCCCAAAAAAAAAAAAAGCTTAATAGGTGTATTGATTACTTGATTTGTTGCTTTGCTTGAATTCAGTCATCTGGTCAATCATAATAATATACATACATATTATAAGGGAAGGCACTGTCAAGGTTCTCCAAATAGTAAACCTCCATTAGGAGTAAATAAAAAACCTCCATTGTAGTGTTCCTATATTCTCTATCTGAATAAGTACCTACTTGCTTTGCTTGGCTGGTGAACCTTAATGCTAACATGGATAACACTAACTGGGGCGTACTGTTAAGGAATAAGAATGACATAATTGATCTAACATTGTATTGTAGCCAAGAGCCTTTTTGTTGGCATGGTGGCACCTACTGGTGTCTCTAATGGATACATCCAGGGTTCAAATCCCCTCCCCCAACTATTGAATATTGTGTGTGTGTGTGTGTGTGTGTGGGAAGCTTAAAAAACTGATTCCACAATTTTGTACTTTTATTAGTTGATGATTTGGTGCTTGAGATGAAGTGACAAATAAAGCAACAGAAACCATCTTCTGATTACAAAGTCTCTTGGTGGCTGGGTGCATATCATGATGCTTCATGACGATTGAACACCATGTGAAACTAAAATCAAAGTATTCACATTTTTGTATGCATAAACCTGTATTAAACCATCTCCAAGTAAACTGTGTGTAGAAGTTCTATGTTATTTGGTGAGCCAAATTTGCAGCTGCATGACCTCTGACTATAGGCATGAGCACATTTTATTTATTTATTAATAATACACTATATTACCTAAAATTACTAAGCCGTATTTTCACTTTGCCTTATTCTGTACATATCCTGTTTTTCAACGTCTGTTTTGTGTGCATATCGGTATTGTGCCAAACTCTGTACCAACTGCCGTTTTTAATTTCAGGAATGAATGGTGTGAAAGCCATACTGTGCTTTCATAGAATAACTGGCCTTGATTTCTTTATTTGAGTTTCTTTTCTTTTTCCTTTTTATTTTCAGTCAACCAGAATTTAATTTATAATCAACTTTACTGATGAAATTTTTACCAAGGAAAAATTTTATCTGGGTGTCTTGGAGGACAATGGCAGGCAAGAAAGTTGCGAAGATTGAGGGATTCTGCCTTTATGTTCCCCCCCCCCCCCCCCCCCCCTCTTCCAAATCCTTTGTTTTGTTATGCTGCTCTGTGGCCCTATCTCATTTAATAGTATATGGAGTTTAGGGTTTAGAGTTTAGTTAGAATGATTAAAATTTATCTAATTAAAATAGTCGTGAGGTAAGAAAAGTTATGTTTTCTATTTTTTGAATTAATGTTGGACCATCTGAATTTCTTGAGCATGACATCAGAAATGCTTGATGTTGAATTGTTACATCTATTGGTGGCAAGGTATGGAAAGCACTATAAGATTAAAAGTTTTAAAAATAATCTTGGTCATAGATCAGCATAATTATGTTTGTGTCTGATAATTATTGTCAACTGTTAGAGAACGGGGTAATGATTCATAACGAATGGGTGTTTGAGAAGTAATTAGATGGTTTGAGAAGTTAAAGTTATGAAGTTGATAATGCTGATGCATGAGTCTAATTCTTTAATGTAGGATGAATTGCCCCTAAAGGAGCTGAATCCAGCTGTGGAACAGTGTAGGATGGCTGATGTTGTATTGTGTTTAGGGACCAGGTAGGCTTTTACCTGCATTGATGCTTTCGTTGATCACTTAAAAATTTTTGTTATGGAATTTTGTAGAATTTAAATTTCCTTATACGATTAGCTCTTAGTTTTACAATGTTTTCAGTTTTAAAGGATCGGTGGGTCATATAAGATCAACCTTTTCTTCGTTTATTACACTTATATTTGAAGTTCCTGTAACCTTTTTCTTCCATTTAATTATCTCCTCTGAATTGATTATTCTTATGCAAGTATCTAAGTGTTGTCAGAATTCAGTAGAAGATAAAACTGTAGTATTTGATTGAGCTAATATTATACTATCTATTGCTAGTCAACCTCATAAGATGTTTAAATTTATCATTGTATTCTATCTTTAGACTCTTGAGTGTTTCTTCCTTTTAAGTGCTAAGGTAAGAGATCAAAAGGGTTAAGGTGGTGCAGACATAGAATATTATGGTGATTTGAACTACATTTTATTATTCTTGGGAAGTGTGCTTAGGGTTAATTTCTTTACACTAACACACATGCTTAGCGTTTTTGATAATAATATTACTACATTATTTCAAATTTACTCCTAATATAGTAAATACTACTTATAATACTCCCCATCAAGCTGGGCCACATGTCATATAAATCTGAGCTTGTTACATAGCTAATCTCGTCTAGCTTTGCATAAGGCTTTAGTAAACTCAATTTGAGTTCTTGTAGAAACATTGGGGTAGCAATAACTCTACTTCCCATATTTTACTGAACAAGATGGCAATTCAGCTTTATATGCTTAGTTTGCTCATGAAACAGGTTTCAAAGAAATATGTATTACTACTTACTTGTCATAATACATATCAATGGTAACTGCAGTGCACCTTTTTTTTTTTTTTTTGGATAAGTAACTAATGTTCATTAAGCAAAATACCCAGGTACACCAGGAGAACTTCAGTGCATATTAAGCCTTAATTCCTTAAATAGGTGCTTAATCTGCATATGCTCACATGATGTAGGAACTATGGCTCTATACTCAGCTTTTGCACTAGAGTGGGACATGACACTCTGCCTTAATTTACCCAAGGAATCAAGTTTCCCCTTAGAAAGGTGCAATATCCGGTAGTTGATCCTTCTCTTTGAGGGTGAATCTTGCTCAATTGGAATATAAATGTTTCTAACCCTGAATAATCATTAGCCTTGTACAAAATTCCATAATTGGTATATGCTTTCAGATACTTCTCAATTTGAAGAACAACCACTCATTGTGGATGACTAGTACCTGCCATAAATTGACTCACAAAACTCTATGCCAAGATATATCTGGACAAGTAATGGCAAGATAGTTTAATTTGCCAACTAGATGACAATATCCCTCAACATGTCCCATTTCATATGGACATTATATTGATGAGTTATTTTTGGAAAACCCTTTGGCACCCAAAGCTAAATTTTTTTGCTGCATACTATCCTCAAACATATGGTCAAACTGAGGTCATAAATAGGAGTGTTTAGAACCTATTAAGATGTCTTGTAAGTGAACATGCTATGAATTGGGATTTCATTCTCACTTCGGCTTAGTTTAAATGTCATGTAAACATGCTATGTCATGGTTTGTATCTGGCCCAAGCAGTTTCCCATAGGAACCATTAGGAAACTACAAGCTCGTGGTGTTGGACTATTCAAATTGTAATACGAGTTGGATCAAACCCATATGTCGTTGATATCCCATCTGACTATGGTATTAGCTTAACTCTTAATATTGAGGCTTTGGTGCTTATAAAGGTCCAGCAGTCATACAAAATAACCCTTTTCACAAACCTTCCCCTAACCCAATCGCCAATCCTAGCCTTGATCTGGCCCCACTAAACCTTCCACCAACACATAAAGAATCTATTAATGTCCTTTGGATTAGCAGATTGTTTTCATTAGGGATGGAGGTGTTCAACTTTTTTTGGTTCTCTGGCGAGGACGGCCAGAGTTAGATTACCAAAGGAGGACCTGCAGCAGCTTGATCTTATCCTGTTAGGAGACCCACTCAATAGGGTTGAGTTCCTCCCACCCCAGTGTCAATGCAGATACTGACCTTCGATCATGTGTGTATACCTTCATTGACATAGTCAAAGGAGCCACCCAGTGACATTGTGGTTAGATGGTGGAGGATTGTTTGTCACTAATTGACTGGTTTGAATGCTACCTAGAGCTATGCTTGATTGGATTGAGTCTCTCCCACCCTGGGGTAGTTGGTGTGGACACCAGATACTATACTGATTTGAACAAAATTTTGTAATTATTTGAATTTTGAACTAGTTTGATTTTTGTTTTGATTGAGGATTTTATGGGATTGTAGTTGTGGCATGGTCGTAGCTTTGCTTCTTAATGTAATCCTGGTAGGTATTAAAAAGAAGCTCTAGTAAATGTTTGGGACATTGAATTTTGAACTTAAAATCCAGTCATAGGTGTTGAAGTCTAGGGTTTTTTCCCAGTTCCCTTCATTTTCTATTTGTGCTACTACTGATGCTGCATCATAGGTAATGGCTGAAGGTGAAAGATCTTGTGCATAAATTTCAGATTTAATATCTGAAGTCTCCGTACCATCTCTGTGTTGAATTATGGTTGTTAATGATTCTGACATTAAAGGAATATATTATTGATTACTGTCTTTCCTTTTAAACTGTTTTGTTCATTTAATTAGACATCAGGTGCTTAATATTATTGTGCAGTTTGCAAATAACTCCAGCATGTGACCTTCCTTTTCAAACTCTCCGTGGTGGGGGTAGGGTCATAATTGTAAATCTTCAGGTACTTCGATATTTTCCTTTAGGGCTTTTCTTTTCCTCTCTCTGTTACATCTACGTTTCTATACCATCCAAAGTGAAATCTAGAAATGTGACAGATTGCGAAGTTTTTGCTACTAATGCCTCTTGCAAGTAAGCAAGGTCTTATAGTAATGAAACTGGATGTTTCTCGTATTTTAGTCAATGTTTTTTCCACCCAGCATTTGAGCTTTATTGAAATTTTTTTCATTTTCTATAATTCAGGCAAGTGTATGGTCAGGACATCTGATGATCTTTTTTCTTTTCTTTTTTTTTTTTGCTTTAAACTCATACATATACATTTTCCAAGACAGTTCAATGTTTATTTTGGTTGTCCATCCTATGATTTTTTTGTGAGGAATAACATTTTTGCTTTCGTTGTCTATTGCTTACTCCATGCTGCTATTACAACAATATCTTTAGTGCAGGATACTTTGTATGTCTTGTTGACTTATTATGCAGCTACACCATCGCCTCAATTGTTCCTCATAAATTTCATTTTGTATCTGCAGCAAACTCCAAAAGACAAGAAAGCAAGTTTGGTTATCCATGGTCGAGTTGATAAGGTATTATTAATTTGGATCAAAATAGTACTTTTGACACCATTTTTGCATCACATTATGGACTTTAAAAGCCCAGATGTTTAGCAAATTAATTTGTTAGAAAGTATCTGATTCTCTCTCTCATATCACAATAATCCTTCATAATGATTAAATTCAAAACTTCGTAACATTTTAAGCTTTTGGGGCAAGTGGTAGTTTATCATGATTTCAGACTAAGTGAGCTTTAGTTTAAATCATGTCTCTACTTTACATCCCATTTAAAAATTTTCATAATACTACTTTTTGGGCCCCAATTATTAAGGGGGAGTTTGGGTCCAAGCATGATGAGTGTTAAAACATGGTTAAATGATTAAATTCATCATTTTCTAACAACTTAAGATGTTTAGTGTATAGATTTTCTTGAAAGTATTTGATTATCTCTCTGCCTTTCTCTTATCATATTACATAGTCCTTCATTACACTAGTTGTTGTGACTATTGAGTGCAGTTTAAAATTAAGAAAATGATTTTGAGTTATATTAAAATTGTTTTTTTTTTTTGGTAATTGTATGTACATTTGATACAGTACGCCTAGAACTAGGTAACTTAAGGTGGCTGAACTACTGAAATTTCATGTTGAAGTTTGGGGAGGCCCCTAAGATCCATTAGATCGGTAGGTCATTGATGGGGGAATACTTATCAGACAAAAAAGAAGAAAAATAAAAACCCTCTGTAGCTTGGAGTTTGGACCCTAAACAATTTGAAATATCATGCTTCTGGGGCACTGTACTTTGCAATGCTAGAGTTTTACATTCAAAAACATGGGTTGTCAGTCATGTGGTACAATTGGTAGAAGTCCATTTTAAGGAGCATGGTTACAAATTTTGCATTGGAGATGGCCCTTTCAGTGAATTCCAAGTATTTATTTTCTACATTTCCTTATACATCAAGAAGATAATTACTGTTCATTTGTATAAGACATTTGACTTGCTTTGCCCATTTTGTAACAAGCCTGTTACTAACTTGATCAAGAGCAGGTGATTGCAGGGGTTATGCATGATCTTAATTTACAGATTCCTCCATATGTCAGAGTTGATCTTTTCCAGATAAATCTTACTTATCGTCAGTTCCCCAGATTTTCAGGTAGCTTTGCTAGTTTTAAGCTTCCCTGTTTTTAATATTTGATGTAAATAGTCTTGGTGGGGTGGCTCTAGTCTTTTTCTTTTTATATCTGTATAAAAAAAGATAAATAGAAATCTAAGGTGACATCCCAAAGAGTCCCATGCCTTTCTTGGTTGGACAAACCCAACTGGCAATTTCCATCTTCCTGAACTAAGGAAGCAGATTATCTGTTGCACCAGAAGAAGGACCAATTTTGCTTACACCATCCAATCATCTCATGCCTATTGAGAACAAATCAAATCACGTGGTTCTATTTACCAATCTTTCTGACTCACGGATTAGTGCATTCTGCAGTGGTGGCCTGGACCAGTAAAAACAAAGAAGTTTATCCTTTATGTTGAACCAATTAACCAAGGCAAATGTTTTAGTTTTTTCACTTACAGTTAAATTATTCTTGTAGTATCATCATGTGTGCCGTTAGCTACATAGATCCAATGATTTAATGTGGCTGTTTTGGATTCTGGTGCTTTACTTGCAATGCAGACAAAAAATATGTGAACTGGACTCTCAGGGTAACAAGCGAACATGGGAAGAATGCTCCATTGCAATTCATCAAATCAGTTGAGGTATAGTCTTCCTGTCAGTTTTAGTATTTTAATATTGATGTTTCTCATTGCCCTAACCGGTCAGAGCTGAAGACGCGCTTCTTCTATCATCCTATTTATGATTTGACTGCTACACTTCTATTCAAATCTGTCTATCTACATTTTATTCCTTGGTAGATTTAATTCTGAGATTATTCATTTGCATGTTTAGGTTTCCTTCTTAGACAGGCCAAATCTCAGGACAGCTATCCTACTTAAGCAACCATTTTTGCTGAAAAGGTATCCTCTTTCAGATTAAGTACTGCAATTGCTGGTACATGGTGAAATTTTCTCTCTTATTCAGACGTAAAGTTTCAGCTTCTCCATATTCAACTATTGTAACAAAAATTTCACATTGGTAGGGAAATAATCTAAAACAGCATTAGACAAATCTGATTTTTCATTTCAGAAGTTCAACCACAGGCATTGAAATGTTGAATAATAATAATTTAATATTTTTTCTCTTGGCCTTTTTAAAATTGTTTTGGAGTAGACGTGGTAGACAGGAAAGGAGGGTCACCTTCTTCAATTTTTAGAACCCTTCTTCAATGTTTTGAAATATCTTTTATAAAACATAGGGTTAGAATAATACCATTTGTTAGGCTTAGAACCAGAAACTTGAGCAAGTTGGACCTCTAAATCCTAAAATAAGGAAAAAATGGTTGACATATATAGCTTGGAAAGAACTTTTACTACATCCTCAAAACTACTGTGCAAAATATGAGGAATGGGAATTTTAATAAAAAGAAGGGAGAAATTTTAAAATATTCATTGAACTGGAGATGAGCTTTCTTCTCTTTTCCCCCCTAATTAAAGAAGTGAGATCCTGAATTCCAATTTAAGACTTGGACGTGTTGTTTAGAAAGAATAATTATCTAATGATAGTTGCTTGAAAGACCAAATAATTGGTAAGCTTGTCCTGAGTTATATCATTTTGCTTGCCAAAAGCATTGAAACAAAAAATTTCACTGCTTGTGCAAAATCAATGGCTAAGGTTTGTAGAATTATGGTGCTGCTACTCTGCATTGGGACTGCCTAGTTTACCATTTAATGTAACTCTTATGTAATTTTAATATTTGCTTCATGTGACTATTTTTTTTTTTTGATAAGTAATTGATGTGACTATTTTTATACAGGCAATTAATTAGTACAAGACCATTTAAAATATCATTGAAGATCAATTTTAGTGATGGTTGTGGGTGTCAGAGCACAAAAGTTGAGTTCCCTGTCAACTTTCAGGTGCAAATTTCTTCTTTTTCTTTCCTTTTTGACTAGGCTTCAGGTAAAAAACTTAGTTCTTGATTTTGTATGCCTACCTTTTTCTCCCGGAAAAATAAGTGACGATGGGGACAAAGCTCATAAGCTTATCCTAGAAGTACTTTGTTTATGTATATTTTACTTGCTTCTTCAGTTACCATTTCCTTTTTTTTTTCTTTTTTTTTTCTTTTTTTCTTTTTTTCTTTTTTTCTTTTAGAGTTTGTAAGAAATTAATCTTGTTACTGCAAAGTATTCTGAGATAACTCTGGAGTTAGAAATTGTGCGAGCAATTTAACCTTTTAGACTTCGGTGATGCATAAAATTGGCAATATGTTTCCTGTAGATGTTCTGTTTAGTTGATTGTTTTGTCATCCTAATGTGTTTTTTTTTTTGGGTTGGGGAGTTCTGTTGTAGCATTTTACCTATCTGTGTTTATGTGTCAAGTTAAATATTCAGGAAAGGCTAAATCAGATTAGGATAAAACTTATTTGTTTTTTGTACCATACAGGTGTTAGCAGATAGCATCAACCATGATAAGGATGATGTGATTCAGAAACTGAAGAAGACAGCAATCCAAGATCAATGCTGTGGGCAAATTTCATTAGTTGAAAGAAAGAATCTTTTACCTCCCACAAAAGAAATCTCTATTTATGCCATTGCAACTGATTTTGTTGCATACAACACTTATTTGGCAAGCACTGGATTATCTGAAGATATTCCCAAGAGTAGTGGCTATATAATGAGAAGGCTCAAGGATAACATTAATACTGAAATGCCTCTCAAGAAACTAAAATGTTGTTGAGTTGATTATTTGTTCTCGTTTTCAGTTTTTTTGGGTGTAAATTTTACTTTTGGGAGCCAGTGCAACATGGAGGAGAAGAATGGGGTCTAGATGATATATAGAGAAGTTAACCTTGCATATACGCTGTAGTGTCCTAGAAAACTTGTACTGGCATTGGGTCTCCATTGCTGTGAATCTGAAATTTTTTTGGGGGGAACATAATGAACCCATTCTGTAAAAGGTTTAGGCAAAAAATTGAATGATGGAAATACGGTTTCTCATGAGCTTTTAATCACATCTGTGGGCTTGTATGTGTAGCTTTATATGTTTATCTGACGTTGATAGTATTTTTTGATATGGAGTTATGAATAATCTATTCTAGTCGCAACCCGTATCAAGTTCGGGAAAATTGAATGTGTATGATGAATTTTGACAATTTATACTTGTCAATTTTTTACAAGTTACAAAACAAATGAAATTTTGTTCAACTTCCATTTCATCTCTAAGAATAAATCATCCCAGTTTAGTCCTTCAAAAATTTAAAAGGCATCAATTCAAAGATGAAATTATAATTTCTTAAATTTGGAGGATTAATATAAACTTAAACCAAATTAAAACTGCAAAAAAGAGGATCAAGGGGCTAGCACCAATTCTTCTCCTTTTTTGTTTTATTTTATTATTTTTTTAAAGGTAAAAGTATAGTTGATAAAAATGGCCTCAAATAAAGTCCTTTATGAATGAAAGTGGTAGATGGCCAAAAGACAGTTGACAACAACTAAACTTTCTTTTGGAGTGCATAGGAAGACATGATTGACACTACAAAAAAAAGCGTTTAAAAAAATTTAAAAAAAAAAAAATATATATATATATATATATATATTCAATTGGACCAATAGCCACATTTTTACACGTGGCTATGGACTTAACCTATAGCCATGTTTTAAAAACGCAGCCATAGGTTAGCTATAGTCATATTTGAAAAATGCAGTTATAGGTTCTTAAAAAAATAAAAATAAAATACTCAACTGGATCTATAGCCACATTTTTAAAACGTGGCAATAGACCTTATAGAAAAGAAAAAAAAAAAAAAAAAAAAAAGTGGCTAAAAACACTTACAAACACGGCTATAGACTTAACCTATAGCCATAGTTTAAAAACACGGCTATAGGTAAGAGTTTAAGCCACACTTCCTAAAAACGTGGCTATAGGCTAGTTATAGCCACATTTTTTGTAAACGTAGCTAAAAAAACGCGGCTATAGCTCGCGTTTTTTGTAGTGTGACAATGAAGCAGTGCACACAAATGCGAGGAGAAGGAAGCCAGTTGATACAAGTCCATTATTGAAATAGCTCGTACTTAATTTTCCAGCTGACACAAATTCATCATTGTAATAGCTCATACTAAATTTTCCATCAACATGATCTTTGAAATCTATGCTAGCACCAATTCCTGCACCTGCCGCGGTGGCTAATACGTATGATATAACCTGCCAAAACCACCATTAATGTCAAACTCTCAAGTAAAAATGTAACCAAGTTGTTGTGAAAATGTTGTAAATATATAATTTCTCTAATAAGTTAGAGATACTACAAATATATTACTCCATAATACTTATAAATTGATGTGTCACTAATAGTTTTTATATATTCGACTAGTGATATTAGGGGTACTATAAATATACTATTGCTATATAACAAGTATCACCAATTTTTTAAAAAAATTATTAAACATTCATTTATGAAAAATGCTAGAATTACAAATTATTTTATAAATTGCTGATTTGTTGAGTAATTATTAGTAAGTAAAAAAGTAATGTTAGTAGTGAACCCAAATAAGAACAAATAATAAATAGTCACATTAACAATTTATAAGAATATTGTAAAGTAATTTGTGATTGTAGCATTACTCTTCATTTATTAGGTTGAAATATTTTGGAGTAACTTTATAGTAGATTTAATATTTTCCATTTTCCAATAAGAAGCTAGCATTTTCTGAATGTCTAGCTTCAAAATAATAATAATAATAATAATAAAAGCTCTGACTGCGGACCACTAAATTGTCTAAGTTTCTTACTTAGAGGACAAGCCTTTCGATCAACATATACAATGAGTCAGGCCGTTTTTATCAGTTGCAAACATGCAAATGTGAAAGTTCAATTAATTAATTTTTTTTTTTTTAAAGGAAGCTATTAAACACAAAACTAAGCCTCAAATATCCTAGAGTGCCATGACAAAATGAAATTAAATAGGTTGAAATTAGTAGGACATCAAAGATAATTTAAACAAAAGAAATTATATGATCGTTGTACCTTGTCCATTATCATTGTTCATCACAATCCAGAACATTACGAATGCAATTATTTGCAAGAGGGTATATCCAATGCCATCGACGCTAATACCAAGCATGTAGCTGCAGTTTACAAAAGTTTAACGTGAAACTAATGAAATACTTAGTAAAACAAAAGCAATTAATAGAGAAAAGAAATATCAGCTTGTTTAGACTTTAGAATGAAATAGAGATCACTTCTTCCTCACAAAAAAAAAAAAAAAAAAGATCACTTAACATCAATGCCATAATCTTTCCCAAAAAAAAACATCAATGCCATAATGAAATACTTAACCATTAAGTTTGTCATAAAATAAAATAAATTACATTGTTTCGTGATATAATATGTTATTAAGGTTAATTATTGTTATACGCAACTAGTAACATACAATCATACACACATGACACAATCTATGAAATCATGTCATTATAGTTGTGAAATAAACACGATTTCACAAAAACGCGATTTCAGCCTGTACGTACAGATTATGTGCGATAATGATATGAGTAAAAATATTCTTGGCATAGAACCCTC
Source organism: Quercus robur (assembly GCF_932294415.1). Taxonomy (NCBI): domain Eukaryota; kingdom Viridiplantae; phylum Streptophyta; class Magnoliopsida; order Fagales; family Fagaceae; genus Quercus; species Quercus robur. The sequence goes on from NC_065537.1 coordinate 24,074,317, forward strand.
CCAAAAAAAAAAAAACACTGTTCTGCTTCTAAGCATAATTTCTGCACAAATACAGCAGCAATATTAGTGATGATGCATAGTAATTTTTCAGTGCCTACTGCTTACGTGTAGCTATGAAGCTTGTTCAACATCACTATGATACCATCAGGTCCATTCACTTGGGTGTTCATATTGATAATAACGATTATGAGTGATAGTAGTAGGAAAAGTAAAGAAAGGCCCCTCAACGAAAGTATCACAATCTGAGATTTTGGTAGTGCCATCTTCACCAATTAAAGCCTAGCTAAGCTAACACTTTGCTAATTTATGCTGTCTGTAAAATTGAGACAATCTATAGCTATTTATGATATACCCAGTTATTGGTTGTTCCGTCGACTTCTGCCTTATTAGCTGTAATTGACCTTTGATATATATCAAGGCCCCTCTAGTATATAAGTAGAAAACATTGAGAAAGACAAATTTCCAGTGCCAAAGCCGGCACTCAATATGATCCAATTGAAACCAATGTTAAAAAAACAGTTCTATCTCCAAGTTTGTGGCTCATTTTCTCTCCAAATATTCATGCTTTTACTGCTATATTGGTTACATCTTTTTGGATAATGTCATCCACCTGCATTCTGTTCAATTTTCCTATTTGGAACAATCTGTTGGACTGTTAAAATTGTAGGGAATTAACCCAAATTTTCCAATCTTTGAGAAACAAAAATAGAGAAAACACACGCCAAAGAAAAACAATCACACGCACAAGACAATATTTATGTGGTTCAGCAATTTGCCTACGTCTACGAAGGTGCAGAGATTTCACTATTATTAAGGAAAAAATACAAAGTGCGGTAGTACAATTTTTCTCTCTCAAAAACTACAATCACAAAACCCTAATCACCAAAACTGCATTTTCTATATCATGCGCATAGGATTCACAATGGATTACAAAACGGGTCAAAAATTTTGGCCTATCGGCCCAAGCCTCCACTCCATAGACTAAGCCTCAGAAAATCTTCCATTAAAAATCATGCAACATTATTTCATGTCAAGTCAGTTCTTCAACTGAATCAAATACAATTAGGCTCCACAAAGCCCAACAAAAATTAGAAAGTGCGATTTTAAGAATTGAGACGAAATGTTCAATTGGAACAGTCATAGCAACGTGTATTATTGACTTCCAGCATTGATACGTATCTGCAAGGTAGCTGACAAAAAAATAGCTTTCAAATTTTTTCCACAGGTCAACTCAACATAAGAGTAACCGTCAAAAGGGTGCATGCAAGCCTAGGACTAGGAGAGATCAATCGGAACTGGACAGCCAACTGGCCAAGCAACCTATCTGCTGAATAGACAATGCCTCACATAATAAGCTCATATAACTAGAGATGTGCATGCAACCCGCCAACCAAGGAAATCAATTCGACCAACCCAACCCAACCAACGCTTTGGGTTGGTTTTTGTAGCTTGGCGATTAGATTTTTATATTAAGCCTTAGGTGGGATTAAGTTTAGTTTGATAGTTTTTTCAACCCACTGACCCATCCAACACATCTAATGAGTATGTTGAGGTTGGGATTTTCTTAAATCATTAGGGTTGAGTTAGATTGAAAAAAAATCCCACCGGGCTCCTTTTTCTGATTCAGCCAAGCCTAGGTCCAATTATAGATACTGAAACTGAGGCCTACTAGAGCTAATATAGAGATGATAAGAGAACAGAGAGTTGGGCTTGGTCCCACCGCAACCAAATGAGGACTTTTTACTGGTCCAATCTGTGCATAATCAAGCAATCCAACAACCCACAAATATACGCAAGAACATAGTATAACATCAAATTATAAAGCAAAAGTACTTGGCAAATGTTATTTATATCTAGCCATAGAACTGTTACAAATTTCCTTCTAAAAGGGCCGAATCACAAGGCCTAGGGCCTAACTCTCACAATCTTTTATAATGGGCTTAGAGCTCTATAAAACTTGTAATTTGGGACTTCAGAACCCATGGGTCCTTCATGCTTACCCGAGGCACATGCTTGGTTTGTGCTGGGGTTTTCTCTCAAATTTTGGGTATTAACAAACCCTCTAATCCGACCCATCCGTATAGTAACACCACTTAACCTAAAAGATTAATTTATAAACTTAGACCCAACTATGGTTGCTTGAATCATCCCTTCTACATATAGGTCCAGTTTTTTTGTAGTGATAGCAGTGGAATGGTCTGCATCTATGGTCTCTCTCTCTCACACACACACACATATATATGACAACAAGCCCAAAACAATATATTTGTTAGAGAGTGGATATTACAGGTAAGACTTAGCAAATCATATATGGGCCACAAGAAATTGGGTTTGCGCTAGAAAGATAAGAAAACGCAGTTTGAAGGGAATAATACTCCTCGGTCAAGTCCGAGGATCAAGTGTTCTTATATTCACTTAAGTTTCTTTTAGTACAAGATGTTCTCCCTTTTTTTTCCTCTCTTAGTGATTTTCCCCCCTATTTTTCACAAGGGTCTTTTCTTTATATAGTCTTATTCCTTTTCAATCCCAACCTTCCATCTGTTGATTGTATAAGTGATCTTTTAGATGCTTGTCCCATCAGAGCCCTCCTGGAACCTTTGTGTGTAGCTGTAAGGCTCAATATCACTGTTCAAGTATCATTTCCACATAAATGCGGCCAGTGGGTTAGGTGCAAAACATTTAATGTGGTGATAGCAGCCTTTTTCTCAGATATTTCCTGGTTCATTGTGGACATTTTTATCTAAAGCTTATCCTTAGAAGCATGGTACCCTCACAGTGTTTCCCAAGGAAGTTTGGATCCTCTAGAGACAACCTTTGTTCATCATTACTTACTCTTGTCCTCATCCCATTGCTTTACAAGCTTACCTTACTGTTCAACCATCCTTGGGCCACCCTACATCCTCGGGCATGGCCCACGGCCCAATATTCCTACTCGGCTCCTTTATTCCCACAAGATTTTTTTTTTTAAAAAAAATAGATATAATTTTTTTCTTATTTTCTTCTCCTATAATTATATTACTGCACGTAAAAAGAAAATAGCAATTTAAAAAAACATATAATACTACATGTAAAAAGAAAATAGCAACCTAACAACAACACAGTACACTTAAAAAAGGTCTCTTATAAAATTCTATTCAATTAACATTATACTAACATTAGACTTTTGTTCATACCAACTTCTTCAATGTGGACTGTATATATATCTCAAATAATTCATAATAAATACCTACAATACAGTTATTTTTCTTTATTCTTGTATTCTTCTGCCTACAACCTCTATTCTTCTTGCAAGTATGTATTACATATTTAAACTTTTACATTTACATTGCATTACAATATTTGTTTTCTCTTTATGTAACTTTATTTGTCTATTATTGAAATTATTTTGAGTGTGGTACCCTAGAAGGTTTAGATACTAACGTAGTTCAATTATAGCATAAACTCTATGATTTTTTTTTATAAAAAAATTTAGATAATGCAATTCATCTTTGATTTGGTATTCTTTATTGATTATGCTGATTATTTCCTCACTTGTGGCAACATTAAAATAATTTATATAAAATTTTACATTTACTTTGCAGTCTAGAAACTCTAATACTTATATTTTTGTAAATTATGGAATTTGTTTTTAGTTATATATGCAAGAAATTTATATATGATTAGCACTTTTACTACTATACATGTTAGCAAGTATAATGGATAGATTTTTAAGTGCCATATATATATAAAAACAAATTACAATTTTACTACTAAGAGCTTTTAGAAATTTAAAACTTGCCATAATTTTTAAAATATTTTTACCATTTTATATGTTATTAAATTTAATTATATTATCAAAAAAATATTTTTTTTAATTTATATATAATTTTTTTTTATTAAGCTGTGCATCACATGGGCATAATACTAGTATATATATCGTATTATATATAATAAAATTTGGGCTTAGACGCCGTGGTTGTGCCACATGACTTCACCAAATTGTAGAAATTTTAATAAATTTTTAGATTTTAAGAATAGATATATACATTTTTTTGGATAAATATGACAAATCAAGTAATGAAAAAAAGTAATATTTCATTTACAACTATAGCAATTGTGTCTATCCAAAAGAATTACCTAAGGATAGAATTTAAACCAAAAAAGAGAGGAAAACAAAAAAATGACAGTGTTTTTAGCATTGTAGCTTTTAGTGGGTTCATTAGCTTCCAGTTTGACGTGCAGCCGTGTGACAAAGGAAATATAAAAGATGTTGCCAAATCATAAAAATTTATATACTAATATAATAATCTCATGTCATGAATTGTGATTATGCTAATGGCTAAGTGCTTATCTTTGATCTGCAACAATCTTCTTCATCATTCTAATTTATTCTTATCATTAAATAAAATTAGATTAACATTATTTTTTATTTGTTAGGATATATTTTTTAAATTAAGGGATAATATTTAACAAACAAAAATTTAACTTAGATAATATTTTTCATCTAATTAACATTGTTTTTTTTATTTATCAGAATATCAAGCTACAAAACTTGATTATTAAGGGATAAGCACAATCCAAATTCTTCAAGAGAAAATTAATATAAATCTATCTCAAAAAATAGTATATATCTCCAATAATTTGATAATTTTCATCTATCCCAAAAAACTGTATATATCTCCATTAATTTGATAATTTCTACGTGGATGACATTTAATATATATATATATATATATATATAAATTCCTTATAGCTATCAACCACGTTCTCTTTCTCTTTTTTTTTTTAATTGTTTTAAAATTTTTAATTTTTT